>NW_011494636.1:2740763-2771278 GCF_000754665.1 Bison bison bison | reverse complement strand
CTGATCTCCTTCAGAATGGACTGGTTGGATCTCCTTGCAGTCCAAGGGACTCTCAAAGAGTCTTCTCCAGCACCACATTTCAAAAGCATCAATTCTCCGGCTAGGGGTAGGATAGGGAGCCCCTAGCGGAAAGGGAGAGGAACAACATCATGGAAGGCACTAAAGGATGTAAAGGCTTAGGAAAGTTTCCCCAGAAAACACTGATGCCACCAGTGTCTGGGAGGCACAGTACACAGTCACAAATACCCTAAGGATGTACAGGTAGCTCACGTCAGCACCATAAGGCATTCCGCCATGTGTGCATATTAATAATTACAATTATGGTATCTGGAACTCAGATTGCAGCTGAGGCCTCCTAGAAATCTAGAGAGAGGGAATTTAACAAATCCTCTCTCTGCTCCATGCACCCAGATGCACAATGCCATGGCCTGGGGAATTTTCTCTCCATCCTGGGTGTTCATCCGTATGTATTATCTTTATGGGTCAACTGCTTCGACCCAGACTAGAAACTCAGCATTTTTTTAGTTCCTACAGAGGAATGTAATCTCATAAAAGCATTAATGAATGTACAAACTCAAACTAAAAAAGCAAAGAACAAAAATTTAGACATTTTGGTTGAGGCAGTCTGAATGCAGGTTGGAAAAGAATTTCCATACACTGGGCATTTCAGAAGGAAGTAAGTTTATTAAGAACAAAGAGCAGAAATCATGTGACCACTGTGAATGCACTAGACTGACCTCCTGACAGACCAGGGAAAGCTGACAGTTTTCATGGATTAGTAGCTAATTTTTATAGCCTCAAGACAAAGAAAATTACTGCTGGAAGGTTAGCAGTAGGTGATTGGTGGGAGCACTATAGGGGATTTACTGGAGTGGACATTTTTGCCTAATTTGGAGTCAGGAGGCTTGTTAGTAATGATCAGGAGGCTTTTGGTGATGGTTGTAAAGGGGTTCAGTTAGCTTTAGAGGTGTCCTTGGTTCTAGGCTCTGCTTCAGTGGCCTTGGGGCAGGACTCAATAATTTCCTTCTTCCATGTTTATTTATTATTCATCATGTAGTCAGGGGTTTTCCCTCTTTCTAGCCAGTCCCTTGTCTAGCTTCCAACCTACTTGGTTCTCTCCTTATACTTCCAGGTTCTTCTCCCCCTTTTAGTGAAGGAAATTGTCACTCAGTACAGCCTGCATCCAAACGGGTATGCACATCAGGTGGCCAACACAAGCAACGGCCACAGAGCCAACAGCATCCACTCTTACAAAGAAAATCAAAGAAAAGGAAAAAAAAATCTTACAAAGATCCAGTCCATTTTAACTAAACCTTCTGTTTAGTTTTGTGAAATTAAACCACTGTGTTAAGAAGTACTACCAGAGCCTGGTTACCATTCTGGGAGCCAGAGTCATGAAGGTAAGTGAAATCTTTTGCAAAACAGGGTCTGGATCTAACTGGGGTGTTTATCCATTACCAATGCACTCGGGTTAGTTGCCCTGCGGCCTGTGAGATCTTAGTTCTCCAACCAGGTATCAAACCTATGTCCCCTGTATTGTGAGATAGATTCTTAACCACTGGACCCTAGGGAGGTCCTTACCTGTGTATTTTAAAACCTATTTATTAGGTTCCTCTGTGCCTTCTTAAGCACTGGAAATGTATCATTTGTAACCTTCTTCTCCTCTTCCCAATACCCCCTGAAGAAGCCCAGTTATCCATGTGAGTGAATATCCGTATCAGTGAAAACTGCTGAATAGAAACATCTTTTAAAAAATGCAAATTATTATATCCTCTGAATTTTCTGAATGGTAGCATTACTGTTTATTTCTTTATTTTTTTTAAATACTTCTCTGACTTTCCTAACGTTAAAAAACAATTACCATTGATTGTGTTTATAATTTTTCTTAAGTAATTTTAATCTTATGGGACAAGAACAGTCACCAGCTGCTAAACAGTTCAGCCCTAGGACTCTGCTCCAGCTGAAAGGTGAGCATATGCTGACTTTATGGAAAGAGAGAGATTATAAAACCAGACTCTTTCATCTAACAGTCTGCCTAGTGGGTTATAATTTAATAGGCAGAATTACCTGCTCTTTCCAACGTCTCTCACCATCCCCAGAGACAATGGAACAGACGTTCATTCTGTCATATGGCCAATGAGAAACAAATATTTAAAACTCCTCCACTCATTGAAGTGCCCTTGCTCTTGCTTGCCCTTCAGGACCAAACATGGGACTCAGCTTCCCCAGAAAATTTGCAGTGTTTGCTAAGACTGGTTCAGGGTCCCTTCCTGGCTCCTCAGTAATCCAGTCTTTGTTTGCATTTCCCTAAGGGAAGAGGTCCTGACTTATTTGTTTGTAGGTTTCTAGTGCTTAACAGGATATTTTTACATATAGTGGGCATCCAAGACTTATGCTTTAAAATTTATCTGGATTTCCAGGCTGGTTTTCAGTTTTTATTGAGAAGACCTATCACAGCTCTGGGGCTTCCCTGCTGGCTTAGTAGTAAAGAACCCGCCTGACAATACAAGAGACGTGGGTTTCATCCCTGAGTCAGGAAGATCCCCTGGAGAAAGGAATAGCAACCCACTCCAGTATTCTTGCTGGGAAATCCCATGGACAGAGGTGCCTGGAGGGCTACATTCTTTGGGGTCGAAAAAGAGTCAGACACCACTTAGCGACTAAAACAACAACAAAATCAAAGCTTTAAGGAATCAATAATTGGAAACATGTGTAAAAGCACTTTGAAAATTGCATAGCTGTATTAAGAAGCATGGTATTATGATAATGTGTGGTTTAGAAGGGAGTTAATGCCCTCTCCCCCTGGAGGAGGGCATGGCAATGCACTCCAGTATTCTTGCCTGGGAGAGCCCATGGTCAGAAGAGCCTGGCAGGCTACTGTCCACGGGGTCACAAAGAGTCAGACACGACTGAATCAACTCAGCATTCACACACGCAATGCCATTTCCCGATTTCTCTTCAACATCATTAGGTAATCATTAATTTCATCCTTCTAAGAGCTACTCACTAATGATGAATGAGTTGGAAAACATACCAGTCAGTCACAATTGTTACTTACGTGTTCAGAAAGTGTGTCACCATACTAAAAACCAGAATGTGAATTTTAGTGTTTTTATGACCTTTTCAACTATATTGAAATCAACATCTGGGCAACAAGTACAGGACTTGTTGCTATTGTTCAGTTGCTAAGTCATGTCCAACTCTATGTGACCCCAAGAGCTACAGCCCACGAGGCTCCTCTGTCCCTGGGATTCTCCAGGCAAGAATAATGGAGTTGGTTGCCAGTTCCTTCTCTAGGGGACCTTCCCAACCCAGAGATAGAACCCAAGTCTCCTGCATTGGCAGATGGGTTCTTTACTACTGACCCACCAGGGAAGTACAGAACTAGGCATTTGTTAAACATGAGGTAGCACCTAGGTAACTAACCCTTGAAGAGACTGAGGGGCCGAGGGCAAAGGGGCACATGTTGGTAAATTGGTGTAGCTCTGTATGAATTTGGATGCATTTTGATTCTTATAATAGCATATGAGTTCCAGAGGATAGGAGGGCAGTGATTTTTGTTTGATGTATCCCCTATACAACAAACATTTGATAAGTAAATACAAGTAGAGCCCTAAGACAAGCAATAACACAGATTAAAATTTTGTGAATATAGATTTTATGACCCTTGTTTTTCCTTGTTATTCCCACAAAGAGTTGACTTGTGAGACTAGCTGGTGATTAGCTGGGCTGAAGCAGCGAAGCCAGTTTCTGAGAGTCAGGGTTTCCTGTTCATGAGGTTGCCTGGCAGGCATCCATAGACCATGACTGTGTGCCACATCTTCCCTCTCTGGGACTGGTAGATTTCAGCTGACCTGAGTGTTTCCCAGGTCTCTTTTGTTGGCAGACTCAAAAGTGAGCTCATTAGCCATCACCACTTGGAAAGATGTCTTTGGGAATCAAACATGCTCTGAGTCATACCTGCCTGTCCCCTACTGAGACAGTATAATGTCACTGACAGTACAATGTCATGTAAATTAGTTCTGCCCATGGCTTCCAGGAGGAAGGTGCCAAACACCTCTCACAGTGTAAAACAGCACAGCTCAAGCTGGAGAAGGACTTCACAGAAATTCAGAGCCAAGGCAAGCTTAATTCTCTACATGCACAGGTAAGCCTTGATAAAAACCTTTGCAGAGGGATAAAAAAAAAAAGGAAAGATGTGGATGAGTGGATTATTGGTGGTGGGGGCATCAGACTCAGCCCTTCCCAGAATGGCACCAATGCTTGTTCCAAATCCATAATCCCACACATCTGTGCTTTTGTACATTTAATGTCGACTGTTACTTCAACAAGGTATCATTAATCACTTACTTTGTTCCTGGAACACACTGAAGGAAGTCACAAAGCCTAAAACATACTTCTTCCCTCAGGAAGAATTTTGTTCTAGTTGGGGAGCCAAGGCCTAAAATCCAGAAAGGTTAGAAATCAAAAGAAAGCTGTTTACAGTCGAGGGCCCAGTGAGTGACAGTCAAAGGCACAGGGAGTGACACACTGTGAAGGAGGATCACTATGTGCCTGACAGGAATAAAACGGGACAGCTATACAGGTATTCGGAGAAGCCCCAGTAGGGGCGAGAAAAATGTCACCACCCTTCTACTGATTTTAACAAGCCCTATGGTAATCCTGAAGAAGAAGTGAAGTGAAGTTGCTCAGTCATGACTGTGGCCTACCAGGCTCCTCTGTCCATGGGATTTTCAAGGCAAGAACACTAGAGTGGGTTGCCATTTCCTTCTCCAGGGGATCTTCCGGACCCAGGGATCGAACCTGAGTCTCCCGCATTGTAGGCAGACTCTTTACCGTCTGAGCCACCAGGGAAGAATCTAATAAGAATGGTAATCCTAGTTGACCTCATAGGGTCAGACACTCTCCTGCCTGATATAAAGGAGGAGCTAGTGATGTAAGCCTGACATCTTCTTGAATAAGGTGGTCTTTCCCCCTCCCCCACTTTCCTTTGATTATAAAATCATAGCCCATTTAATCGTTGGGGCAGAGCTCCGTCGCCTGCCCACTTGCATCTCTTACAAGCACCCTATATTAAAAAAATCTACCCCTCGACTATCACTTTGCCTCCGGCTGAATTCCTTCTGTGCTGAGACACAAAGAACCTGAGCCTCAGTAAATCTTAAGTCCCAGTTCAAGTTTTGGCCAGGTTTTAGTCCCAGCACATGGGTTCAAGTCCCCATCTGAGGTAAACAGTTTCAGGCTGATGAAACAGAAGACATCAGAACAAGTGAAGGAAGAGTAAGAGTCATGCCAGTAGTGGAGACTGCCTGGGCAAACCTATGGAAGTGAGGTGCTTCTCAAGGAGCTGAGGGAAACTCAGCAATTCTTACGTCTTACTAACGGAAGACTGGAGCCCACTGAAGTCAATGACTTGCTCAAGGATACCCCATGAGTAAGTGGCACAGTCAGATCTAGAATTCAAGGCTCTGGGCTATTAGCTCAGTGATGTACGCTCCCAGGTCCCTGCACAGTGGTTTAGTATGGTAACATGAAAGGGAGATTCAGGCCCTTGAACTCTGTGCTCTAACAGGCTTTCCCATTTAACACTTGCAGCTACTCTACATGGGCCTTCTTATTGCCATTTTATAGCTCAGTTCAAAAGTTCCTGAAATAGAAGACTTGCCCAAGGTCATACAGCTAGTGAGAGTGGACTTTGAATCCAAGTCTGACTGTTTGTGAAGCCCAGCTTCTCTCTGCTATGTCAACCTGGAGCCAAGGGTTTCCACTGAGAGTAAGAAGAAAGTTTTTAAACTGCTTCTTATTATTCCATAGCTAAATGTTGTACAATAGAAAAGACTTACAGCTTTATTCCAATATTTTACATATTACCTTTAGAGAGAGAGGTACATTGTAAGGTAAGTGAGAGAACATTGTTGGAGGTCTAAAAAGTCAGACGGGTGGCCTGAAAATCATAACCTTACTACTCAACTATTTCATATTACTTTAGACTTTACTCATCCCAATAAAACCAGGAAGAGATTCAACATCTCCTGTAGTGACAATACCTCGTTGTTATCTGCCTTCTGTAATGACTCCTACATCACAAACCCCCAATTCCATAAATCTAACCCAGCTAAGAAGAATTACTCTGACAGCTGAGACATACTCATCTTTTCTTTGTTCCCAGCCTCCACAATTGTTTCAGTTCCACACAGAGTCTCAGACTCATTTCTTTTTGCTGCACGTGCCCCGGGAAGATTTCTGCCTAGAGAATCATCATCACGCTTAATAAGCACTACTGTTCTCTTCAGCTGATTAAACCCCAGGATACCCAGTCTGTTAGCAGGAATGTGCTGGGCTGATATCAAAGCTCTAGCTCACTTCATCTCCTGAGGCTCTTCTCCAACATTGTCTTGAAGGATGAAGGTTACCTGCATCATAAATCAAATTTATCACTGGTATTTGGTAGTCACAACCAATTCAATAGACATATAAATTATTTTTTATTATCTTTAATTCCCAATGAAGGAATTTGGACACCTAATCTAAGGAAGTAAAATAGTGTGCCCCAGTTTCATCAGACATTATAAAGATCTCACTTCTAAAATAAAAGTAGAAAATAAGCAAATTTATAGGTAGTGGCAATTTTGAGGTCCTTCCACATGAAGTCAATCATCATTAAGGATGCTGCTGCCTTTGATTTTATGTGAAGCTTCGATCCACACAGGCCTCCATGAATTCACAGTTGATCTTCATGTACTGAAGTAACCAAGTCTTTGATTTATCTGTGCCTCTAAATATAGGTATCAAATCATGATTATGATAACAATTATTTTTATACATTCTCTGAGCCAGGTACCTTACTTGGCCCTTAAATGAAGCTCATTTGAAAACTCATAGTAAGTCGACTTACAAGGTGGCTGTCATTTATCTCATTTTACAAATGAGAAAAATGACTCACAGATATTGAGTTAGTTTTTCAAGACTGCAGACTCTACTCGTCAGACCTGGCTGCGGCCAGTGCATGTGTGTTCCAATGTAGACTGAGCTAAGCTGCCTTCTGTAGGCAATGCCATGGATGGCTAATCTCATCCTTTCTCACCCCATCTGAGGCCTCAGCCAGTATGAGCACCAAATCAACCGAACAAATGAAACTGTGAAGGCAGTCAGTCTCTGCCTGGTACACATGGTCCTTTACTGTATCCCCAGCACCTGGTGGAGTACCTAGTACAGTGTTGGAAATCAAAATATATTTGTTGAGTGATTGAACAACTGACTCTGTAGATTATTCTTTGCTGAAGGACTAAGCAGCAGCCCCTTTATATTTTCTCTCCCATACCCTTTTTTAAAAAAAATATATAAATGTATTTATTTTAATTGGAGGCTAATTACTTTACAATATTGTATTGGTTTTGCCATACATCAACATGAATCCACCACGGGTGTACACGTGTTCCCCATCCTGAAACCCTCTCCTACCTCCCTCCCCATACCATCCCTCTGGGTCATCCCAGTGCACCAGCCCAGAGCATCCTGTATCATGCATCGAACCTGGACTGGCGATTTGTTTCACGTACGATATTATACGTGTTTCAATGCCATTCTCCCATACTCTCTATTCATATTCTTCCAGTCATATTCTCTAGCTATTCCTTTCATTCTTACATCCCCATGCATTTATGCTTCCTAGGCTCTTAGAACTTCTATCCCATAGATTAAAAAAAGAAAAAAAAAGTAAAAGAAAATAAAAAACCATACATCTTCCATTGTGTTCATGGATGCATGCCCTACCTCCTCGCTTTAAGTAAATCCTAGTTTTCCCTGCATTTCTCTTGAGTGGGGACCAGACATTCTCATATGCTCCAAGTACTATGGAATCATCAGAGTAGTTATAATTTTCACTTCCTGGGCAATTCTTGGATTTGATCTATTTTATTTAGTCTCAAAATATTACTTTTTTAAACCCTTATCATTGCTTCCTGGTCTCCTTAGCTACAGTCTTTACTTTGGAAATCCGTCCATCAGCTGGAAGATTTTTCCTAACATAAATCTAATATGTTTTATCCTTGCTAAAATCTTCACATGATTCTTAAACACATTCCTTCTGATGACATATATTGCTTCACACACTGCCCACCAGGTATAATTCTATGTTAGTCATGCAAAATAATTCACGTTTCCCTGAGGAGACATTGTCATGTTCCCCTACGCCTTTGCACCCTTTATATACTATTTCCATACTTGGAAGCCTCTGTACCTGGGCCTTCTTTCCCTGGCTGACTCGCAGTGCTATATGCCCTGATTCCCCAAGTGTGTTAGAAGTCCCTCTCTGAGGAACACGTGTACACCCGTGGCAGATGCATGTTGACGTATGGCAAAACCAATACAATATTGTAAAGTAAAAATAAATAAATAAATAAATAAAAGAAGTCCCTCTGGGGTGTTGCCATAATTCCTACTTTACATCACTTGTCATACTTTTGTGTTTTCCTGTTTTGACAAAACTAAATGTTCTCTTTGTATCCACTGCCCCACCTACAGCACGTATTTGTTGACTATTAGCTATACAAATATTTAAACAATGAAAGAAGTGCCTTCCGACACCAGAGAGTTTCTATAGTTCCATGAAAATAGCTACAACTAGAACTCATCCTCTCTTTTCCAAACTACTGCACCACTTTTCTATCAGGTCTCCTCATCCCTATTCTGACTTGCCTCCTTCAAATGCCACTTATACACCGCTAGGGGAGTGATCTAACATAGTGATCTTTAACTGTTACTTTATATGCTCCCTGGAGAGCATGGGGTTAAGTTCCATTTCCTAGTAAAGCATCACTGTCTTCCTTGCCTTCCATGATCTCTCCCAGGCTGGCTAGGAGGTCTCCATGGGGATCCCACAACACTGTGTGCAGAACACCCTCCCTGCCTTTGCCACAAGGTGCTGTGCTTAGTTGTTCAGTCTTGTCTGAGTCTCTGTGACCTTTGGGACTGTAGCCCGCAAGGTTTCTCTGTCCATGAGATTTTTCAGGCAAGAATATTGGAGTGGGTTGCCATTTTCCTCCTCCAGGGGATCTTCCCGACCCAGGGGTTGAACCTGAGTCTCCTGATACTTTATGGCAACTACTTAAAGTGATATTCCTATCCCCAGAACAAATTTCTTTAGGACAGGGACTGTGTCACATTTATCTCTGAGTCCCTAGTAGCTACTACAGCTTCTGTTCGAGCATGTACTCATCAATGGGTACTGAATTAATAATATCTGAAATAGACACAGTAGTTAGATGGCCAGAAAAGTGTTGCAAAGGAAAGCAAACTTTTGAACAAAGATCAGGCCTTCCAGGAGTCTAAATTTAATGTATCTCAGAATGGTAGGGGACTTGTATTTCTCACCAAAGGTTTTCCACTGAAGAAAATCTGCTTTACAAATTGTAATTTGATTATACCATAAAAGATAAGTAGAAAATTAAAATGTTAGTTTGTTAGTTTCTAAACTAATAACACATGACATTAGCATCACTGCATTTATTGGTTTCTATAAACAGTAGCTGACTGCATTCCATTACATGCTCTGCCTCACTATTTGCCACCCCACAATGCCCCTTCTCATCAGGCAAGGTTCCAGTCAATTGGTCAACAAGCATTTATTAAAAGGATCTTGTGGGGACAGCACCACATGGTCACAGTGGGGGAATAATGAAATAACAGCACTTAAGCAGCTCATAATCTGTTTGGGTGGAAGGAGGTACCCTCTTGCAATAAAAGATAATATATAAATATAAAACCCAGAAGCTAACCACTGCAAATCTGATGAGAGGAGGCAGTCACTAAAAGCTGAATAGAGAAAGTGGAAGTTATTTGGACAGGAGGAAATAGAAAAAAAAATATTTTATAGGGTTTGAGAGTCAATATATGCTTCATCTGTTTGTCTTTTTACTCATTTATCACATAGACATTGAAACTAAGAGTCCAGTGCAAATTCATCTCCACCTCCAAGTGCTAGTCTGGTCACAGTCATGTGTGTTCTATCCATGATTATTACTAATGAACACATACATAACAACCTGAATGCTGCTGCCAAGTCGCTTCAGTCATGTCCGACTCTGTGCGACCCCAGAGACGGCAGCCCACCAGGCTCCCCCGTCCCTGGGATTCTCCAGGCAAGAACACTGGAGTGGGTTGCCATTTCCTTCTCCAATGCATGAGAGTGAAAAGTGAAAGTGAAGTCACTCAGTCGTGTCCGACTCTGTGCGATTCCATGGACTGCAGCCCACCAGGCTCCTCCATCCATGGGATTTTCCAAGAGTACTGGAGTGAGGTGCCATTGCCTTCCCCAAACAACCTGAATAGCTACATGTAAATCAATAAGATTATAACATCCTCTCACACCATATACAAAAAGAAACTGAATATTATTTAAAGACTTGAATATAAGACACAACCCCATAAAATTCCTAGAAGAGAGCACAGGCAAATATTCTCTGACATAAATTGTAGTAATATTTATTTAGATCAGTCTCCCAAGGCTAAAGAAACAAAAGCAAAAGTAAACAAATGGGACCTAATGAAACTTAAAAGTTTTATTTGCACGGTAAAGGAAACCATCAACAAAATGAACAGACAACTTATGGAATGGGAGAAAATATTTGCAAGTGATGCAACCAACAAGAGATTCAAGAGATTAATCTCCAAAATATACAACCAGGTCGTAAAACTCAGCATCAAAAAAATGAAGAACTCAATCATTAAATGGGCTGCTGCTGCTGCTAAGTCACTTCAGTCGTGTCCGACTCTGTGTGACCCCATAGACAGCAGCCCACCAGGCTCCTCTGTCCCTGGGATTCTCTAGGCAAGAACACTGGAGTGGGTTGCCATTTCCTTCTCCAATGCATGAGAGTGAAAAGTGAAAGTGAAGTCGCTCAGTCGTGTCCGACTCTTAGCGACCCCATGGACTGCAGCCTACCAGGCTCCTCCACCCATGGGATTTTCCAGGCAAAAATACTGGAGTAGGGTGCCATTGCTTTCTCCGATAAAATGGGAAGAAGACCTAAATAGACATTTTCCCAAATAAGACAGATGACCAACAAAGATGCTCAACATCACTAATTGTTAGAGAAAAGCAAATCTATAGTACAATGAGTTATTACCTCACATGGGTCATAATGCTATTATGAAAAAGTCTACAAATAGTAAATGCTGGGAAGGGTGGGGAGAAAAGTGAACCCTCCTACACTGTTAGTAGGAATGTAAATTGGTGCAGTCACTATGGGAAACAGTATGGAGGTTCATTTAAAAACTAAAAATAGACCTATCCTTTGTTCCAGCAATTCCACTCCTAGGTATATATTCAGAAAAAAAAAATCTTCTAATTCAAAAAGGTACATGCACCCCAATGTTCACAGCAGCACTATTTGCAATAGCCAAGAAATGAAAACAACCTAAATATTCACTGACAGATGAATGCATAAGAAGATGTGGTACATATATACAATGGAATATTATTCAGCCACAAAAGAGTGAAATATTGCCTTTTTCAGCAGCATGAATGGACCTATGGAATATTATACTTAGTGAAGTAGATCAAACAGAAAAAGAAAAATACTAAAGGATAATTTTTGTATGTGGAACCTAAAAATAATGCAACCAAAAAAAAAAAACATACCCATATAGCTCCTCAATAGACCTGTGTGTTAGGTATTATTAACCCTATTTTACAAATGAGGAAGTAGACACCCAGCGATTGTGACTTGACCGAGTTTACATAGATATTGAGACAGGACCAAGACTTTGAACTATCTTCCGACTTCAAAGCCCAAGCTCTTTTCAAACATCATGCAAGAAGCAAAGGTCAAATTTTGCCAAAAAGTATCATTAGTCCTATCAAATCCCTTCCAGCATGAGATTTTATAGATGAGATCTATAAAAGCACAGTTGATTACAGATAGTGGACAAGAAACTATATACTATGGCTTCTAATCTCTAGTCCTCTCTAGACTGTATTTATGGGCACCAATTCTGCCATAAAGCAGCCATTATGACTGAATTGCTCCATCAACCAACCAATCAGGGCAATGAAGAAATAAACAGTATATCTGACTTTCTTAAGTGGGTGTTTTAACCACAACAGTTACACCATTTAAGAGTGAAACCAAACCATAGTCTTAGCCAGACTTAATATGACTTCATTCCTTCAGTGTTATGACAAATAATACACTGAATTCCTTTTGAGCACCATGCCCTCATTAAAACTGCATTTTGGCTATTATAGGTTCTAAAAAAAGTACTTTGGCTACTCCAAAATATTTAGATAGTCTCTTCTGGTTTCTTTCATATCTCTGTACTGTTACACAATATCCTATTATTTATTTCTTTAATTTCTAATACATTGTTGAATATATTAATATCACTATGACTTGAACATTATGTAATTACTAAATAATCACAAGAATGTTCCACTTTTCTGGGACATTCTAAGTGTGTCTTAGACTATTAATCTGAATTGCCATGAAGAGAACCTTCTGGGGCTTCTAGTTCCACACTATTTGGGAAGACAGTGTGAAATGTTCAAGGCAAACTTTCAGCTTTCTTTTCTCCTAGGGTGTGTTCCTGCTTCCTCAAATAATGAACATCAGTGAGAATGATTTTTAAATACCACAATAAGAGATACCTCCTAAGTGTACCTCTCAGGTATCAGCCTCTTTGCCTTCAGCAGCTTTGTGTTGGACTGCAGCTACTAAGATGTCCCCTGGGTATCTGTCAGCTGCATTCTAAACACCTTGGCCTGACTTTCAAGCTTTTACACTTAATGTAGTTGCTACATCCTGAGACAAACTTCTTCTCTGAAAGACAACATTTTAACCAAAAGTGAAAACAATCCAGCCTTAACCAGGACCACAGGTCTTATACAAATGTAGTTAAGGAAAGAAAAGCAGGAAAACATTTTTTTTTACAATGAGAGCTCTTGCTTCTAAAGTACGGCTCCTCATACCTTGGATCATATAAACATTATAGAGGTTTTATAGGGAAATAATTTATCAGCTGACTTGGGAAGGGAGCAGCTCAGCACCATTGGGAGGGTATGGAATACGGAGTCAAGATACCTGGGTCTCATTCTGCCTCCATAATGTTTTGCCTTGCCAACTTTGGGGAAGTAACTCAGTCCTCGGGAGTCAAAGTCTTTGACTGTAAAACGAAGATAACTGTATTAATCCCTCCCTGCCTCACTGAGTTGTTGTGAGAGTCAATTTAGATATAAACATGATAAAACATGCTGTAAATACCATATGCTGATTTCATTATTAGTATTAATTTTATATTCTTCCCTGCCTTTCGGGATTGCCTGAGGAAACCCTTCTTTTCAGATCCCTTAAATGCTTTCACCTTTGAATAGGAAAGCATTTGTAAGCAGTTATCTGTTGAGTACCAAGTTTGAGTCCCACCCTCTGCTAGGAACTATGAGGATTAACAATAAATGAAGGAACAAATATATGGCAATCCTAACCTTAAGGACCTCATGATATAGTCATGGAGAAGATATGGATACAAAAGAAACACAAACTGAACAAATCAGGCTAATGTGGGTTTGAAGCCAATTAGATGAGACCTTGTGGATGGATAAATACATAGCGGAGGTGGAAAGTAGACAGTGATGAGGCACAGATTTGTGAAAGAGGAATATAAGCTGGGTGCAGATGTGGACACCTGGACAGATTAAACTGTGGGAAAGCTCACCCTTTAGTTGATCCACTCCTGAGCTGAGACCAGGGCTAAAGGACAAACTGAGGCCTCCCATTCAGCTGCCATATAACATTGAGCAGAGTTCCATGTACTATAAAGTAGATCCTTGTTAGTTATCCATTTTAAATATAGCAATGTGTACATAGCCATCCCAAACCCTCTAACTATCCCCTTCCCCCATCCTTCCCCCTGGCAACTATAAGTTTGTTCTCTAAGCCTATAAGTCTGCGATTCCACTTAAAAAGGATCTCATTCGGTATTTCTCCTTCTCTGTCTAGCTTAAAATGATGAACATTTTTTGAGTCTGGTCTGTAACATGTGCAAGATAACTATACTAAGACCTTTACAGATATTATCAAACATATATTATCTAATTTAATATAACAACCCAGTGAGCTAAATTTTATATCCCCTTTTTACTGATGATAAAACCAACCAAAGCTTTAAAGCAGTGGATTAATTTGCCTACATTCGTGGCAGAGTGAGGATTTCAAGAGACATGTTTTCAATCATTTTTAAAAATGTATCTTTTTCTTTTATTTTTTCATGAGCTACTGGTCCATTCAGATGTTCAAAGATCAGGAAACATTTAGGAGAGAAACATAAAATTGGATCGCTATTTGGTAATTTTGTTTTCTCTATGAGTTGGTATGTAACCTTCATTATTCTGTTTTAGTGACTGAACACTTGGGCACTAAACTTTTCAGACATGGAATGCTCCTTGGTTTGAAAACCACTCGTGAACAAATTAAAAACTCTAAGAAAGGCAGAATCAAGGATCCTTGCCTGGCATCATGAACATTCCTGGAAGCCAATTAAGTGGCCTTCTTAAGCATTTTTGCAATGCCAAGGGTTAGGATCCCTGGCAGCAGTAAGAAAAGCCCTGCTAGGTTTGTGAAATCTAGTCTATTAAAACAACATGTGGGTAAAATACAGTTTTAACAACCCGAACATCTTTTCTCAATATTGTCCTGAGTTCTAGCTGGCAAGTCTGGGTATTTCCACCTCTGTCCCTACCACTAAACTGAAAATCTCCCAATAACAAAGGAAAACCTTTCCACCTAGCCACAACAGCTCTTCCTCTGTGTGAAAGTTGCATGCAGGCAGCATTAGGTTGAGCAGTCTCATGTCACGGGTATGATGAAAGTCACAGGCTTGGAGCCTTGTTAGACAACATCTTCTCTTTCCATTTGACCCAGATGCCATTTGTCATCCCTGGAGGTATTTTTGTGTTTCAGAAACATGCTCATAAGTCATGGTATAATTGAGTGTGGCTGAAATATTATTCAAGAACTCGATGTGCTTTTTTGTTGCTGTTTTAGATCACTTTGTTTGGTTTACATAAAAGTGTTTGAAGTTTTGCATAAATGTTTTGATTTTGCAAAGTACCTTTATAAAGGGGCTACCCCTGGTGGCTCAGTGGTAAGGAATACTCTTGCAATGCAGGAGCCAAGGGAGACGTGGGTTCTATCCCTGTGCTGGGAAGATACCCTGGAGGAGGAAATGGCAACCCACTCCAGTATTCTTGGCTGGAAAATTCCATGGACAGAGGAGCATGCTGGGCTATCATACATGGGGTTGCAAAGAGTCAGACATAACTAAGCAACTGAGCACACACACACATACCTTTATAAAGGGACAACATAGAAAAGTGAGGGGAATTCAGACAGCAAGTCTTTTTCCCCCAGGACAAAATCAGAGAAAGTACTAATTTTCTTTAAATCCTGAAAAAAAAATTAGCATTCTTAGAAGTCCTCATTTAGGCTTTTTGTTTGTTTTTTTTCTGAAATGTAAGCAGTGCCTCTCAGTCACAGGCAGCTGTAGAAAAATGGGCCTTTTGGGCAAAATTTAGCCTCTCACTCAACTGAATCTGAAGATTTTAGAGCTCCAAATGCCTCTTTGGATTGTGCACCTGGGTAGGAACTGAGCAATGAAAAGGGTGAGTAATCACCATGAGTAAAAATAAGCAGAAATAGCAGAGTGAAAAGATGAGCAGAGGCATTAAGATGCGTACAATGGTCATATAAGCAAACCATACCTCAAGTTCAAATAGCCAAGCAAGTGTCACATAGCACACTCCATCCTGACCTAGGCCCCTGCGTGGAGAGGTGGGATTGGGACCTCATCCAGTGAAATCAGGGTAAGTTCATTTCTGGAGATGAGTGGTGAGGACCAATTGTAGACAGACTTAAGAAACAAAGAATTCCATAAAAGGTACAGGGAAGTGAAGAAAAAAGGTGGTTCTTAGTGATAGAGCTAGAATTGTTTACATTCAATGACCCTTCTGAGGAAAAGAGCCTATTTTTCTTATTGGCCTCAATGGGAGCTTTTCACAGACAACTCTGGCTCAGAAGGACAAGTTCCTTCCTTTGCATGTATCTGAATATATGGAAGAGGTCAATGATCAGATTATCCATGGCACATGCTCATCTCTGCCTTGTTACCAACAGTAGCAAGACTCTTTGTCTAGACTGTATAGACAACCACCTCACCTTGAGCATCAGGTTTCAGCACATGAATTTGCGAGGGACACAATCATTCAAATCATAGCAACTGCTGGTTTTGGCAATGATTACGTATTTGCAGCTCACTATAACAGTCATTCACTGTGGCATTACTCCAGGTGATAATACTGAAGTGTGCAACTTAAAAGCATGGTAATCATGAACATTAATAGTCCATTTTTTTTTAACTTTACCTAAGCATCATTGGAAAAGACCCTGATGCTGGGAGGGACTGGGGACAGGAGAAGGGGACAACAGAGGATGAGATGGCTGGATGGCATCACTGACTCGATGGACGTGAGTATGAGTGAACTCCAGGAGTTGGTGATGGACAGGGAGGCCTGGCGTGCTGTGAATCATGGGGTCGCAAAGAGTCGGACACAACTGAGAGACTGAACTGAACTGAACTGAACTGAAGCAAATGGCAACCCATTCCAGTGTTCTTGCCTGGAGAATCCCATGGACAGATGAGCTTTGAGAGCTACCATCCATAGGGTCCAAAGTGTCGGATACAACTGATGTGACTTCACACTCAGATCAATTGTACTTTGTGTCAATATACGCATATGTGCTCAGTCATATCAGTCATGTCCAACTCTTTGCAACCCCATGGACTGTAGCCAGCCAAGCTCCTCTGTCCACGGTATTTCCCTGGCAAGAATACTGGAGTGGGTTGCCATACCCTCCCCCAGGGCATCTTCCCAACCCATGCAGTGAATCTGCGTCTCCTTTGTTTCCTGCCCTGCCAGTGGATTCTTTACTGCTGAGCCACCAGGGAACTCGTGATATCAATACAGAGCTAAATTCTGTTACATTGTGATTGTTGTGACCATGTTTCCTAAGAGATCAGATAATGAAAATGAGAATGATGACAGTACTTATAGCAATATGACCCAAGCATTGCCAAAAGAGAAGTCTAACTAACTGCGCTGTGTTAGTGATAGTTGGAAGGACAAGAGCAACTGGATTGGGGGCGGGGGAGGGTGTAAGTAACCAAAATAGAACACAGTGCACAATCTGAGAAAATAATCTGGAGCTGGCATGGCAAAGGGGCATTTATGGTGAAAGCACTAACTTGGAGACTGAATCTAGTCCAGAATGAGACAGAAAAGTATTTATTTCAATTAAAGGACTTTTTGTTTTTGTTCTGTCTATTAAAAAGACACCAATTCGAAGTAGAAAATTAGCATAGGCACACCACACCAATGACCATACATTATCATATCTTTGCCTTGATTTCGCTATGAAACTGAGAAAAGCTACATGTTCTGATTCACTGATTACAACTGAAATGTCTATTGTTGCATAACGTAGAAAGTTTGGATAATAGGGAGTAGTATAGACTTGATTCTGTCAAATTTTACTGAAAACCATGAGTTGAATCAAGGCAACAATGACAAAAGAAAAAAAAAATCCCTCTGTGTCTTCAGTATTTTAGTTTAAAAAATGGATTTGCCGATCATTTTCTTGAATTTTATGAAGACGCTTTTAAACCACAGAAAACATTTTTTTTAAAAAGATTCTTGATATCTTATCCAAACACAAACTAGACTTTGCTCATGTACCTGCATGTTTGGCAGACAGTGAAAATGTAATTTTTACTAAAATCCATTGTCTATACCAAAGAAAATAGAAAGATCTTCCTACTACATGTATATACCTTGTACACAACACTGCTTAAAGCAGATATGATTTCCTATCTGTGAAACTGTGGTTTTCATAATGAAAGATTTTGGTCAATTTACTCTTTCCTCTAAGTATACAGAAGCACTTAAAGAGATATTTTACTGTATGGAAAACAAAAGAAGATAGCCTTCTTAGGCATGTCTCTAAAAGATGGCTATTATTGTTGTGGGCCATATAAAAATATTTTATGGCAGTCCAATATTTTAACATCTTTGTGTGGTCTCCTTTCAACCAATTATGTGACTGTGGTAGATTAATAAAACAAATGCAGAAAATCGTTGATACCCTTCCTTTCAAGAAGTGGAGATTGATTACCTTCCCCTTGAGTGTGGACTGGACTCACTTCTAATGAATAACATTTTGTAGCAGTAGTATGTGTTAATTCTGAGAAGTAGGTTATGAAAACATTGTAGCTTTCAGCTTGAATATTCTCTTTTCCTCTCTCTCTCTTTAATCACTCATTCAGAGGGAAGACATAAGCTGTGTCAGAAGAATTTGAAGGTAAATAGAGAGAGGACCAAGCAATGAGACACTGAGAGCAGCCAGCAACCATATGAGTAATTTGGAAGTGAATCTTCCATGGGTTGAACCTTTTTTTTTTAAATGGTGCATCACATGAATAACCTTAATTCATTTAACTATTCGCCTCTTTGTACCTGTTTGTATATTAAACCATTTTCCTCTCAGCTTTACTGAGATATAGTTAACATATAACGTTGTATAAATTTAAGGTATACAAGATATTAATTGAATATATTCATACTATGTAAAACAATTAGTTAGTGGCACTGGGTAACACCTCAATCATATCACCTAAGTACCATTTCTTTCTTGTGGTGTAAACATTTAAGATCTCTTAATAACTTTTAAGTATAGGTGGTGGTTTAGTATCTAATTCATGTCCGACTCTTTGCAACCCCATGGACTGTAATGTGCCAGGTGCTTATGTCCATGGGATTTTCCAAGCAAGAATAGTGGAATGGGTTGCCATTTCCTTCTCCAGAGAATCTTCCCAATCCAGGAACCAAACTCATTTTTCCTGTATTGGCAGGTGGATTCTTTATCCACTGAGCTACCAGGGGAGACTTTTAAGTGTATAATACGGTGTTATTATAATCATCATTCTGTGCATTAGGTTCCCAGAATGTGTCTATATTATAACTGCAAGTTTAATTCTTGGGCCAACAACTCCCTATTTCTTCCATCCTGACAAACATAAAACATCTCATAACAGTTTATCTTATTCTGATTTTAAAAAATTGATCACATGCAAGTACTCTCCCCTTTACTCCCTGAGCTTTTATGTTTTTGATGTCACAGTTTCTCTCTTTTACTTTTTGTGTCCTTTAGCAAACTTTCATAGCTATAGTTATTTTTCATAGTGTTGTTCTTTAACCTTAATACTAGAGTTACATGGTGAGTACTTCATAATATTACAGTATTAGAATTCTGAATGTGACTATATTTTTACCTTTACCAGAGTGTTGTATATTTTCGTATGATTTATGTTACTAAGTAGTATCTTTTCATTCCAGCTTGAAGAACTCCACTCAACATTTCTTGTAAGGAAGTTCTAATGATGAAAAACCTCAACTTTTGTTTGTCTAGAAAAGTTCTTATCTCTCCTTCACTTCTGAAAGACAATTTTTCAAGTTAAAGTATTTTTAATGGCAATTTTGTTTTCTGTTAGCATTTTGAATACATCATCCCACTCTTTCACAGCTTGTAAGATTTCTGCTGAGAAGTCCACTGATAGTTTTCTGGGAGTTGCCTTGTGAATTACAAGTATTCGCTTTTCTGTCTTTCTGCCTTTAAGATTCTTTCTTTGACTTTCTTTAATTTCTTTTAAATTTAATATAATATGCTTTGGAGAGGATCTCTTTAAAGTTTATTTTGTTTGTGACCTATGTGATACACGAAGTTGGATATTCAAATCCCTCCCCAGATTTGGGATGTTATCATCCATTCTTTCTTTTTTTCTTTAGATTAATTTTTTCATTATTTCTTTAAATAAGATTTCTATCCTTTTCTCTCTGTCTTCTCCTTCTGGAAGTGTGATAATTTGCAAATGGTTCTTTTGATGGTATCTTATTTTAATTATGTAGGCTTTGTTCTCGCTTTTCCGTTTTTGTGCCTTTTTTTTTTTACTTCTACACCCTATGGACTGACTTTATTATGGGAAGCTTTTACAAATAGGGGACACTGGGGAATGCTGTGACCCTGGGTCTAGTGGTGCTCCCAGGTATGGGAGCCCCTCAGGGCACCAGGTTCAAAGAGATGTGATGTTATTTCAGCTCAGGTTCCTGGGGTCTGCAGTGTGCAGCAGAGGGTCTGCAGTGGCTGCAAGGGCGGTCGGGGTCCTCAGTGGTGCCTCCAGGCCCAGTGGCTAGAGGCCGTGACAGACAATGGTGGCGGCTAGAGTGGAGCCATGTCCACACTCAGCCGTGGGAGCCTGCAGTGGCTGAGGCCAGTTTCAGATACACTTAGTGGAGGGGCCCTTAGTGGGCAGCAAGGACCAAAGCCGCTTGCAGACACACTAGTAGCTGCAGGGGTCTTGGATGCCAACTACCGCGGCTGCTGGGTCTTGTCAAGGGTTCATGGTAGTGGAGGCCATTGATAAGAGCCATGCTGGGGGTCATGCAAGTGCATAGCTAGAGAGGCTAGCTAGAGATGAGTGCAGTAGAGCACGCCAGGCTCCAAAGACAAGGCTTGATCCAGGCCCATAAACACCTGAAGAGGCCTGGGCTTTTGGCATGCTTTCTCATGATTTCACAGTCTCCACCCAGTCATGCACACTGCCATGGAGGCCAGTGAAGGGCATCAGGTTAGAAACACACAGGTACACAGTTGGAGGGGTCTCACCCAGGTGTGTGCACAGTGGTGCAGGTCAGCCATAGGCTTCTTAGCTCATGTATTGCTATACAGCCTGGGCTGGCAGCCAGCATTCACCCCATATTATGTTGGGGGCAGGAAGGAAAGAGCAGGAAAGGACACAGGCACCTGTTGTCAGTGAACATGAAAGCCTGCAGGGCAAAGCTGGTGAAAAGCTGTGGGGTTCTGCAGAGGCTCTGCTGGCCAATGGTATCTTTGGCATGAAATCTGCTGGCTTTGTCTATTGAACAGGTCACTGGGAACTGCAGTAACTGCTTTTGGAAGTACTTGCTTTTCTCCTTGTTCCCAGCTGTCCCTGTACACCACAGCTCTGCTGGTCTGGGTGGGGTGAAACCAAAGCAGGACCCCTGTGCAGCATCCAGAAAGGTCAGGGAAGTGGCCACTCAGCCCATTCTTCCTTTCCTGGTGAGGGGACCTCTTTCTAGCTGAGGTTCGCTCTTGACGCTGGAGCAATGCTGGCTTGGAGGATGGGGTGATAGGCAAAATGAAGCTGTGTTTCTTCTCTTTTAGTGCAGTTATTTTCAGTTTTCTTTTCCCCCATTATGTTGCTAAAGTTGTTTAAGTGGAGTCTTGAGCTCCTCCAGAGCTATTTTTTTTAAATATACATTTATTTATTTTGGCTACTCTGAGACGTTTTCACTGCTCATGGACTTTCTCTAGTTCCTGCAAGCAGAGGGTACTCTCTAGCTGTGGTATGCAGCTGCTCATTGTGGTGGCTTCTCTTGTTGCAGAGCACAGACTCCAGGGCATGCCAGCTTCAGTAGTCGTGATTCACGGGCTCCAGAGCACAGGCTCAATAGCTGTGGCGCATGGGCTTAGTTGTACCATGGCATGTGGGATCTTTCCAGACCAAGGATCAAACCAGTGTCCTCTGCATTGCAAGGTGGATTCTTCAGCACTGGACTACCAGGGAAGGCCTGCAGAGCTCCTGCTATTCATGGGCATGTCTAATTGTTGATCTCCACAGGGGAACGGAGGCTGGGATCTCTTTGTCAGCATTTCTCCAGACTTGATCCTGACTGACAGCTTGTTGACAACTCTGAGAAAGCCTGAGCCAGAGGAGCTCAGCTATATTGTGCCAGATTCTTGACCCACAGAAACTGTGAAACCATAAATATTCTTTGTTTTAATTTGCTAAGTTTGGAGTAATTCGTTACATTGCAACAAACAGCTAACACCCTGCGGGACCTTCTCTAAGTCTTTTGCCACTTGACTTACTTGTAGTTCATTCCTGCCCTCTTCACTCATGCCACAGCAGAAGAGATGCTCCACTTGTCTAATTTAAATCATCCCACCAATGCTCTGCACACATCTTCTTCTGCCTCCTTGGGGATCTCTCCTACCAATGCGTTATTGTCTCTTTCCTGAATCTTTAGCCTCTCTCTCTGCTTCTCTTGTCACAACACTTTACAGTGTTCCAAACTTTCTCACAATAAGCCCGTTCTCAGCTGACATTTTCCCGCTAGGGACTTCTCTGTCTCATTTATCTTTATCTTTATCCTATTTATCCTTCAGTGTTGACCTTCTCAAAACAATGATCTTCATTTCTTCAAGTTCCACTTACCAACATCACATCCCTATTTGAGAGATTTCAGTTCAGATCTCATTCCTGAATTCCATAAACTTAACTCTAGTGGCTTATTATACATTTTCCATTGGATGGCCATTGGATGTCCTCAAACTCAGTATATTACAAACTCAAGTCAACCCCCTTTACTTGGGATCCTTCCTGTTTCTATCTCAGGAATAGCCTTAAGTTTCAAGACCAGTGGCTCAAGGTTTCACCCTTTGGATTCACAGCTTCATCAGCCCTGCACCCTTGGAAGCAGCCCCATTGCTCGCTGTACCCTCAGCAGCTGCTCCATCACCCTAGTATCTGGGCCCACAGCTCTGTCCACTGAGGCGGTCATCTTTTTTCTTGAAGCCCAGTAGCTCTACTGACTCATTGTTTGTATATCAAATTTAGAGAATCTGACAACCATTTTTAATTTTGTCCACTCACTGTTGTTTTTAGTCCAAGCTGGACTACTGGACTAAAAAGGACAGTTTTTGCTAGCATCCCCCCAAACCTCAGGGATCTCCAATGTATGTTAAGGGAATCCATGCATTAGACAAGAGAGATTTTCACAAATTCTTCCTTGATAATCCCATCTCTATTCCTTCTGAGACGGTTGATTGAACACCTAATTTCTTTAACAAAAGGTTGTCCAGCCATAGCTTGGTCTTCTCTCTATAGTTTGTTTTGCAAATAGTGGATTTCCTAATTCTAGCATCCTTTGCAATCCCAGTAGGTTGAGGACCTCCCAAATTGTCAAATCCTGAGGTAGGAAGGGATTGGTTAATATGTTCAACCTTAATTTATCTATTTCCTCTCTCATTTTACCATAAGCAACAAACAGGAAACAAACCACACCTTCCATATTTTATTTGGAAATCACCTCAGCTAAATATAAAATTTCATCATTTATATACTCTGATTCTCATTCAGCACTAGAATACAATTCAGCTAAATTCTTTGCCACTTTATAAAAAAGATTTTCTTTCCTCAGTTCTAAACAACATATTCTTCATATCCTCAAGACTTCACCAGAAACACATGTGACTCTTTCTACCAAGGCAATCTAAGCATTTTCTATCATGCTTCTCAAAATTCTTCCAGTTTCTACTCATGACCCAATTCCAAAGCCGCTTTCACATTTGTAGGTATTTGTTAAAGCAGCACACCACTTCCCAGTATCCAAAACAATCTGTATCAGTCAGGATTCTAGCATAAAAACAAAGCCAGAGCAGAGGAGAGAAAGAAACTTAGTTCAAGAAATGGTTTCTATGATAGTAGGGTCAGGCAAGTTCAGTCTGTAGGTCAGGCCAGCAGAATGGAAACTCTAAGGCAGGAACTGACACTGAAATCTACAGGCAGAATTTCTTCTACCTCAGGGAAATCTGTTTTGCACTTGAGAAACTATGTTTCTCAGCCTTTCAACTGATTAGATGAGGCCCACCAGATTATCAGGGATAATCTTTAAAGTCAACTGATTGTAGATGTGGCTCACATCTACAATCTACATAATACCTTTTGTAGAGGTATTAATACCTCTACAAAACTCCTAGATTGATGTTTAAACAACTTGTTATTACATCCTATGCAAGTTGACTCATGCAATAGACTATGTCATTAGTGAGGTATGAAGCCGCATGAAGGATTTAATTCTCCTTGGCATTTACAGCCCTTTTTATGATAACATTAAAAATATTCATTTTCAAAATGATATGAAATTTGGTAGAAAACATGTCTGCATAAAGCCATTTATAGGAATGCACATTTTTATGATTGTGTTCATAAAAGAATATAGTTAACCCCAAAGAAGTGTCACTTACATTATTTTTACCACTTTGCTCTGCTTTCCCTGATAGGTAAATTAAAAGATCTTGGGGAGAGGGGTAAGTTCATATTTTGTCCCTTCGTTCCTTGAAATGGCACTCAAGTTGAAATGTTACAATACTTTGCATTATTGTCCAGAACACTACAGCTAAAGCATTTCTTGAAATTTTAATGTACTACATAGAAGGAGCATTTCTATGTATCTCAAACTGTGGTTGCAAGTACTAAAAAAAAATAATTGTAGTTACTAAAGCATTGCCTTTAAACACTTCCTGTGCTGTTTAGGGAATAAAGCTTAAAGAATTGGGCTTGCATTTGTACGTATTTTTATTAAAGTGATTTTTCCCCCAAGAGCTTTCCTGTAAATTCTTTGATTTTAATTTGGTTATCAAGTCGATTTAAAATATGTGGACTACAATCAATCTAGAAAAGAATGGATATGTGTACACGTGTAACTAATCCATTTTGCTATGTACCTGAAACTAACACAATATTGTAAATCAACTATCCCTCAATACAAAACAAAAATTAACAAAAAATAAACTATGTGGACTACATATGTGTTCCTGGTATATTTAAGTAAGCATTGTCAAAAACTACATAGAAAGAAATTTGGGCAAAGTTAGGGTAAGACAGCACTGCCCTCACAATTCTTGAAAAAAATACTTCCTTTGGGGAGTTCACTACAGTTCAGTGTCTGAGCTTCAGCTACACAGGATCCAACACTCCATCTCTTCAGTGCCCTAGAGTTTATTTAACTTAGGAAACTCATTCAAGCTAACTTCACAAGAAAGCAACTTACAAAACTATACTATTGATGTATTAATTTAAAATAATATTATACTAGGTGAGCTAGATGCTTTCATTCACTGACCACCCCTTTCTTTTTCTGACATGACCTCATGACAAGCCTCATTCTTAAGGGATTACTTGGTGATCATAGCATGAGTTTAAGGGAATATGAAAAAAAAAATCAAATATTGAGTTAACATCAGGATTTGCCAGCTAAGGCTTCCATTTCTACAGTAAGGATTTACCTATCAGAATAACTAAATGCTTGTTTCTATCTATCTAAACTCCTCTTCTATAGAAAAGACATGAATTGCACATTGCCGATATCTAAATCTATTACTCTATTTCTGTGTTACTAATGTAGATGACCTTCATGTACAATCTAATTGACAACTTGTTCAGATATGCTAATTTTTTCAATCTGGTTACAGTTAATAGTTATGTTGACCTGTAAGCTAGTCGCTTTCTTTAAGATGTGATAGTCGTTATAAAGAGTCCTTCTGAGCACCTGAACTTCACTGTCTCCTTGAATTTGGTGGGACCATGTGACTAATACGTTTGACCAGTATTTTTCAAGCAGAAGAATATATGTCACTTCTAGACTGGAACATTTAAATATCAGCCCAAAACTCGCCTGAGTTCTCTTTATCTGTCAAGATGGCCAACAATAGTCAATGCTCCAGATAGGGTCTGCTCGGGGTCAAGAAAATTTGAAACAAGGGCCTCCAGGCCCTTGTCAAGGACACAAGATGTTATGTTATGTTATGTTATGAACAAGATACAAACCTTGATGTTTTAACCATGGAGAAATTGGGGTTGTTTTTCACAATAATAAAATCTTGTCTGGGCTTCCCAGGTGGCTCACTGGTAGAGAATATGCCTGTCAATGCATGAGATATGGGTTCAATCCCTGGGTCAGGAAGATACCCTGGAGAAGGAAATGGCAACCCATTCTAGTATTCTTGCCTCTGGAATTCCATAGATAGAGGAGCCTGGCAGGCTATAGTCCATGGGATTACAAAGAGTCAGGGACAACTTAGCCATTAAACAACAACAATAAAATCTTGTTTATCCTAAGTAGTAAAAAATGGCATTACATGTTTTATCTTTATTTTCCTTTTTTCAAAAATTTTGGCAAACACCTCACTATTGCTTATGTCCACATATCATCTATGAAGTCATAAATAAATAAATTCTATATGTGTAGTTTATGAGGCTAAAGGATAATTACTCATCCATCCCTAGCTCTGTATATATACCCTGAACTGTCACAGAAGCCTTATTACTTCATATGTTTCCTATGATTGCTAAATAATTTGACGTTTTCTAATAGAACTTCATTTACCATGTCCTTCTACCAAAGAACTAAGAAGGGGCTGCACTATGACCAAATAGCATTTTATTTTTGCTGTTTTTCAGTTAGAGAGACCCATAAGGATGTTAGGTTACTTCTTCCTTCCTTTTAAATGACATAATCAACCTTCTCCAAACCACTAGATTTGGACTATCAGCCCTGATGGTTGTCCCAAATGCTGACCATACCAAGATCCAGCCTCACGTGAAGTAGAACTCTGTGTACATGCAGCTAACTAAGAGAGGGTACTTGAATCTTCTTGTGCCTGCCCTTCCCCTCATGACAGCTTTAGCATCACCACCTTGTTTTTCTATTCTCTTTGTAGAAGAAAAGAGAATGGAGAAAACTCCTTTTTATATGTATTTTCTATTTTAAAAAATAATGATAGCAAAAAGTTTAAAATGATCAATAAAAGGAAAAAGAAAAATTAAAAAAAAAAAAAAAGGAATGTCTCATATCAAGGACCCTCGGTTTGTTACGATTGAATCAGGGTTTTCTCTCCCTTCTTTTTTTTTTTTTTTTTTTTAAGAAAAATGTGGCTCTGTGAAGATACAAAAGGAGAATATGCAGGCCTTTTGGATAAAGGATATAAGATCTGTGAATATTATATATGTTATTTCTTATTCACAAGTCAGAAATGTAATCAATGTGTACATTATCTTCCTTGGAATTTTCAGTGTGCTTATATTTAAAATCATGATTATATAAGGGAAATTAGCTTATCCTTGTAGCTTCTTACTTTTCTTTGATACGTTCCTTGAGGTCACTTGCTTAGATGCTCCAGAAATTAAGGCTATAAATAACAATCACTGCAGAAGAGAGGAATGCTGGGCTTAAAGCCTTGGAAATGTTGACACCAAGTCACCAAGTCCTTCACCTCAGCCTCTCTGGTCAGCAACCAGAAGACATTGGCAGCATGCAGAAATCTCATCCCTTATCCATTATCATTTTGTGACTATTAAAGGTGAGTTGATTGTTTTAACTAATTCCCAGAAATTTCTATACTAAACATTATTCTTTCATGACTATGATACAAATGTAGTTAGAATGGGTCAAGGGTTCAGGAAAATCTTTAATAGCAAGTGACTTAAAAATCAGCCAGTGAGAAATCTGTTCCACAGTATCCCTCATAAGTAATATGTTAAAGGAATTGAGTCTTACATCCTGTAGTTAATAACTATGATGACTTCTCTGGTGGCTCACTGGTAAAGAATCCATCCGTCAATGAAGGAGACACAAGTTCAATCCCCTGGGTAAGGAAGATCCCTTGGAGAAGGGAATGGCAATCCAATCCCGTATTCTTCCCTGAAGAATCCAATGGACATAGGACCCTGGTGGGCTATAGTCTATGGGGTCACAAAAGAATTGGTCACAACTTAGAGACTAAACAAAAACAAAAAGATGACTATTGGGTATTGAGTTACTGTAAACTAGACCAAAATCCTATGAGGCAAGTCATTTTAGTGCCTTCATTTCACAATGAAGACCTTGAGGTTTAGAAGAATGCCAAATAATTTACCTCAGATCTCAGATTACAAAAAGCCAACTCTGGCAGTTTCTAAATTTCATGCTTATAACCTAATTCACATTGCCTCTCTTAGGTAGTCAATAAAGACTTAGAAGTTGAGAGTGACATAATAAGGCTTTTTTTTTTTTTTTAAGAAAAATGACTTTAATAGCATAGATTTGGGAAAGCTTATAAAAAGCCAAAAAAAGGCCTAATGTCAAAAAGGGAGAAGAAACAAAACTAATGTACCATATTAATGTCTAGATGTGAAATCAACTGGAAAATAAAATTTGCACAAAATCTTGAGGTTTTAACAATGAGAGTTTTATCTTGGGATTTTAACAAAAGGAGTTTAACAATGGGTAAAATGAGATCTAACTGAAACGTGTGTGTGTGTGTGTGTGAGTACTCGGTCACTCAATTGTGTCCAACTCTTTGGGACCACATGGACTGTAGCCTGCCAGGCTCCTCTGTCCATGGAGAGAGTACTTGTCCAGGCAAGAGTACTAGAGTGGGTTGCCATTTCCTTCTCTAGGGAATCCTCTGTCCATGGGATTCCACAGGTGAGAATACTGTAGTGGGTTGCCATGCCCTCCTCCAGGGGATCTTCCCAACTCAGGGATCGAACCCATGTCTCCTGCATTGCAGGCAGATTCGGTACTGCTGAGTCACTAGGGAAGCCCCATGTATGTGTGTGTATTATATATAATATATATATAATATATTATATATATAATGTATATATATACATAATATTATATATATAATGTATGTATATATAAATATATGTATTTTCTATATGTATGTGTGTACACATATATATGTATTTTATATATATGTGTGTGTGTGTATATATATATATATATATACACATACATACACAGAGAGAGCAAGAGAGAGAGAATGGATTTTTGTAATTCACAAGCTTGTGTACTTCCCATTGACCTCATTTCCTTACCTGATATCATTCTTGTTCATCCCTGTAAATTCCATGTCTGGCATACATACCCAGGTGAGATAGATGGTAAAAAGTTTTTAGTTCACAAATGATTCAGAGTGGCATTTAGTTCGCTATTGTTCTTTAGCTGTTTGATTTTATTTTAACCATCATTTTACTTTCTTCAAGCAACCCAATATTGAAGTCTTACTTTGAGTGAATGCTACTCTCACTTACATTTCTAAATTACATTATTATATTTTTATGAGGGTATGATTGTTTTGCCCAAAAGGAGCCCTTGCAGGCAGCTGCAATGGCACACAAGCGCGGCTGAGAGGAGGAACCTCACATCCAAGGAGCAGCGGCTGGGCGGGCGCAGGAGGGCCTAGAGGAGCTACTCCATGTTCAAGGTCAGGAGGGGCGGCGGTGAGGAGATACCCCTCATCCAAGGTATGGAGCAACGACTGCACTTTGCTAGAGCAGCCGTGAAGAGATACCCCATGTCCAAGGTAAGAGAAACCCAAGTAAGACGGTAGGTGTTGCAAGAGGGCATCAGAGGGCAGACACACTGAAACCATAATCACAGAAAACTATAGTCAATCTAATCACATGGACCACAGCCTTGTCTAACTCAGTGAAACTAAGCCATGCCCTGTGGGGCCACCCAAGATGGGCAGGTCATGGTGGACAGAGTGTGGTCCACTGGAGAAGGGAATGGCAAATCATTTCAGTATTCTTGCCTTGAGAACCACATGAACAGTATGAAAAGGCAAAATGATAGGATACTGAAAGAGGAACTCCCCAGGTCAGTAGGTGCCCAATATACTATTGGAGATCAGTGGAGAAATAACTCCAGAAAGAATGAAGGGATGGAGCCAAAGCAAAAACAATACCCAGTTGTGGATGTGACTAGTGACAGAAGCAAGGTCCGATGCTGTAAAGAGCAATATTGCATAGGAACCTGGAATGTCAGGTGCATGAATCAAGGCAAATTGGAAGTGGTCAAACAGGAGATGGCAAGAGTGAACGTTGACATTCTAGGAATCAGCAAACTAAAATGGACTAGAATGGTTGAATTTAACTCAGATAACCATTATATCTACTACTGCAGGCAGGAATCCCTTAGAAGAAATGGAGTAGCCATCATGGTCAACAAAAGAGTCCAAAATGCAGTACTGGGATGCAACTCAAAAACAACAGATTGATCTCTGTTTGTTTCCAAGGCAAACCATACGATATCACAGTAATCCAAGTCTATACCCCAAACAGTAACGCTGAAGAAGCTGAAGTTGAACGGTTCTATGAAGACCTACAAGAACTTTAAGAACTAACACCCAAAAAAGATGTCCTTTTCATTATAGGGGACTGGAATGCAAAAGTAGGAAGTCAAGAAACACCTGGAGTAACAGGCAAATTTGGCCTTGGAATAGAGAATGAAGCAGGGCAAAGACTAATAGAATTTTGCCAAGAGAATGCACTGGTCATAGCAAACACCCTCTTCCAACAGCACAAGAGAAGACTCTACACATGGACATCACCAGATGGTCAACACCAAAATCAGATTGATTATATTCTTTGCAGCCAAAGATGGAGAAGCTCTATACAGCCAGCAAAAACAAGACTGCGAGCTGACTATGGCTCAGATCATGAGCTCCTTATTGCCAAACTCAGACTTAAATTGAAGAAAGTAGGGAAAACCACTAGACCATTCAGGTATGACCTAAATAAAATCCCTTATGATTATACAG
>NW_011494636.1:2740467-2740663 GCF_000754665.1 Bison bison bison | reverse complement strand
GAAAACAACAGAATGGGGAAGACTAGAGATCTCTTCAAGAAAATTAGAGATACCAAGGGAACATTTCATGCAAAGATGGGCTCGATAAAGGACAGAAATGGTATGGACCTAACAGAAGCAGAAGGTATTAAGAAGAGATGGCAAGAATACACAGAAGAACTGTACAAAAAAGATCTTCATGATGAAGATAATCATG
>NW_011494636.1:2740055-2740367 GCF_000754665.1 Bison bison bison | reverse complement strand
AAGAAGAGAAGCAAAAAGCAAAGGAGAAAAGGAAAGATATAAGCATCTTAATGCAGAGTTCCAAAGAATAGCAAGAAGAGATAAGAAAGTCTTCCTCAGCTATCAATGCAAAGAAATAGAGGAAAACAACAGAATGGGGAAGACTAGAGATCTCTTCAAGAAAATTAGAGATACCAAGGGAATATTTCATGCAAAGATGGGCTCGATAAAGGACAGAAATGGTATGGACCTAACAGAAGCAGAAGGTATTAAGAAGAGATGGCAAGAATACACAGAAGAACTGTACAAAAAAGATCTTCATGATGAAGATAA
>NW_011494636.1:2716610-2739334 GCF_000754665.1 Bison bison bison | reverse complement strand
AGGCATTGGAGAAGGAAATGGCGACCCACTCCAGTGTTCTTGCCTAGAGAATCCCAGGGACAGGGGAGCCTGGTGGGCTGCCGTCTATGGGGTCGCACAGAGTTGGACACAACTGAAGTGACTTAGCAGCAGCAGCAGATAGCATATTGAAAAGCAGAGAGATCACTTTGCCAACAAAGGTCCATCTAGTCAAGGCTATGGTTTTTCCAGTGGTCATGTATGGATGTGAGAGTTGGACTGTGAAGAAAGCTGAGCATTGAAGAATTGAGGCTTTTGAACTGTGGTTTTGGAGAAGACTCTTGAGAGTCCCTTGGACTGCAAAAAGATCCAACCAGTCTATTCTAAAGGAGATCAGCCCTGGGTGTTCTTTGGAAGGAATGATGCTAAAGCTGAAACTCCAGTATTTTGGCCACCTCATGCGAAGAGTTGACTCATTGGAAAAGACTCTGATGCTGGGAGGGACTAGGGGCAGGAGGAAAAGGGGACAACAGAGGATGAGATGGCTGGATGGCATCACCGACTCGTGGACATGCGTTTGAGTGAACTCCGGGAGTTGGTGACGGACAGGGAGGCCTGGCGTGCTGCGATTCATGGGGTCTCAAAGAGTTGGACACAACTGAGCAACTGAACTGAACTGATGATTGTTTTATAATGCTGTGTTAGTTTAGGCTCTACAATGCAGTGAATCAGCTATATGTATACATATATCACTTCCCTCTTGGACCTCCTCCCACCCCACCCCCATTCCACCCATTAGGTCATCTTATCGCACTGAGCTGAGCCCCCTGTGCTACATAGCAGTTTCCCACCAGCTATCCATCTTACATATGGTGGTGTACACATGTCAATCCTAATTTTCAAATTGTCCCACCCTCCCCTTACCCCTCATGCCAAAATTGCTAGGTTGAAGATAGATATTTTTTAAAATTTAGATTTAAGCCCTTCTTACTGATGGCAATGAATAAGTAAGGAACATTTATAGAGAAAAGGAGACACGGAACTTCCATCCACACCCTTGAGCAATCTTACATCACTCTAAGAGCCCAGAGTCCTCCAAAGACTTCACTCTGTTCCTCTAAAGCAACTGTTATCCCTCAAATTCTAAATAGTTGAACAAATCAGACTCCAAGGGTTGTTGTGCATGTCTCTAATACACACACACACACACACACATATGTCAAAGGAAAATAAGCAATAGTATATAGCTCTGAGCAGAGAAACCATTTAGAAACAAATAATAAAATTCAAAGTATATGTCATTTTGGCAAGGGTATGTATTGTTATCTCAGTTTTAAGAAAGAAAAGATGGTAAGCATAATTCTTCTCTGTGATGCAAGATTCATGCTCTATGAAGAGTGAGCTAGCATGGTTACCATTATTAACGAGGTACGGCAAGCATTTTTCATGGTGTTACATCTACTTTTTGGAAAGAAGTTTTGGATAAATGCAAACCCTTAAGAGAGAAGTCAGCCAAAGCTTCCAGAATCAAAATTAAGTGTGAGTCACTCAATTCATCTCTAAGTAACAGTCTCGATGTTGCAGGCTGCCATGATATTGGAGAGAAGAATGGAAAATTATTCCTTGGCTGGGACATAAAATATTAAGGGATGCCAAAATTCAATATGGTAACTGATGCTTTCTGAGATCCTTAGTGCCCTAGGAGATAAAAAACTGCCTCTCCAACTCTCTTTCCACTGTTAGGTCAAGCGTGTAAAAGACCTTCTAAAACTATGTTAGCTCAGCTAGGAAACATTTGACCTTGTCCTCATGAATTGCTTGTTCTGTTATCTTCATGTTTTACAGGAAATGTCTGCTCTTCTGAAATGAGTCCAAAAATAAATGATTAATTTGACCTATTCAACTAACTAGCAAACTTAGTAAGAAAATAAAACAGGCGAAAAAAAATTGAACAAGTTGTAAAAATACCTAAGCAGGAATTGCCCCTTCAAAGCTCTTCCCTATCTCACATGAGTATGGAGGAAGTCATCACCTAAGCACAAAGAAATCACATTCCCATGCAAGCACAAGGTCATTACCTTACTCACCTGAGCACAAGATCATCACACTCCCCACATGTGTACAATGTAACCACTTGAAACCACACTTGCAACCACAGTGGATAGGTTCAAGGGCACATAACTGCCCCACATTAATGAATCCGTTTCTTTAGATTTTTTTGTATACTTGGGACAAAGTTAACACAATATTTTTCAGGTGACCAAAACTGTAATGTATAAACATTTTAAATTGACCACAGCCATATTTTCTTATCTGTGGAAAAGCTGATCTGTGGTGGAAGAAGAGAAAAAAAAAGCTGACATTTGGGGAGGAAAAGAAGAATTGAAAGATAGAAACATCAGTGAGCACATTTCCATCTTCAACTCAGTTGGCCCTAACAGTGTGATGCATCCCAGCCCTTTAATGATTTTGGTTGTTCAAATTTCCCTTAAACTATTAGATAAATCCAGCATGCTTTTAATAAAGTCTCCTTTTAACTTAAGATACATGCAACTTGGTTCTTCTAGCCTCCAATAACAGTTTCAATTTCTAAATCAGTTAATGAATATAAATTTCACTGAATTTAACAAAGAAACTCCAAATGACTTTCAAATACAAAGTTTAGTTTTTCATTCTTATCTCTTTACTGTAGACTCCAACCAAGTTGATTAAGCAGCCACCTCCTCAAATATTGCTGCTCACTGTGGCAAAGAAAAAAAAAAAAAAAAGAAAAGAAAAGAGGGTCTCACTTTGTTCAGAATTTATGGGTCAGAAATAGCCACAGCCCTACCCAGCCCCAAAGAGGCCTGGAAGTACAGTTCCAATGAGTAACTAGAATATGAAAAGCTAGAAATATTAGGGAAATATCTCTAATCACCACCACACCCACATTTCACTGTTAACAGAATTGAAGCTGATATTATATTGATGAAATATAGTATGTATTGAAGCCAGAAGAAATTGCTGTGCTAGTAATTTTGTTGTGGGCCTCAAATATTCAGTTCCTTAGCAATTAGGTCAACTTTGCTGACTAATACTTATTTATTGGCATTGTTATACTCAGGACTAGAATTCACTAATTTAAAAAATGAAATAATTTCAACTGTGAGCTCTTTTCTATTTGTTTGAGTGAAAATAAAGATAAGGTTAAAAGTGAAAATAAATTGCTTAATTGATTTTTAGTTTTGAGGCCAAAGTATCTAACATACAGATAACATAATTGATACTAAGGTTGAGAATTGTATAAGATACACAGTAACCATTACCTGTTGCATTAATACAGGGGGTCAGGGAGTAGCTGCAGAAGACAAAAAGCAAAGCTCCCCTATCCCAGTCAATCTATATTAGACATATAGAGTAAAAAAACAAACAAACAAACAAAAACAGAAAAACACACTTTGTATTCAAATGCCACTTGGAATTTCTTTGATACTTCAACAAAATACTATATAGCTTATTGAACTGAAACTGTTACTGGAGGCTGGAACAATGTTGACAAGGATAAAACATTTGATAAAAGTCCTGCCTGTAATAACTTAAGTCAAATGAGGTCCCAAATGAACTCTCACATATAAAAGAAGATACTGTAAAAAGGATATTAGTTCTGATTGCTGTGGCCAAACTTCCAAAACTATGTTGAATAGTAGTGATGAAAGTGCTGGAGAGGGTGTGGAGAAAAGGGAACCCTCTTACACTGTTGGTGGGAATGCAAACTAGTACAGCCACTATGGAGAACAGTGTGGAGATTCCTTAAAAAACTGGAAATAGAACTGCCTTATGATCCAGCAATCCCACTGCTGGGCATACACACTGAGGAAACCAGAAGGGAAAGAGACACATGTACCCCAATGTTCATCGCAGCACTGTTTATAATAGCCAGGACATGGAAGCAACCTAGATGCCCATCAGCAGATGAATGGATAAGAAAGCTGTGGTGCATATACACAATGGAGTATTACTCAGCCATTAAAAAGAATACATTTGAATCAGTTCTAATAAGGTGGATGAAACTGGAGCCTATTATACAGCGTGAAGTAAGCCAGAAAGAAAAACACCAATACAGTATACTAACGCATATATATATAATTTAGAAAGATGGTAACAATAACCCTGTATGCGAGACAGCAGAAGAGACACAGATGTATAGAGCAGTCTTTTGGACTCTTTGGGAGAGGGAGAGGGTAGGATGATTAGGGAGAATGGCACTGAAACATGTATAATATCATATGTGAAACGAATTGCCAGTCCAGGTTTGATGCATGATACAGAATGTTTGGGGCTGGTGCACTGGGATGACCCAGAGGGATGGTACGGGGAGGGTGGTGGGAAGGGGGTTCAGGATGGGGAGCATGTGTACACCCGTGGTGGATTCATGTTGACGTATGGCAAAACCAATACAATATTGTAAAGTAATTAGCCTCCAATGAAAATAAATAAATTTATATTTAAAAAAATAATAAATATTAAGTAAACTATTTAATTTTAAAAAAGATATATTTGAGTAGAATCATTGGCAGGAAATATACTATAACATACTATTTTATAATACTATCATGTTAACAGTGGTTATCAATTAAAGATGGGATTACAGATGATTCTTTTTTCCTTTTTATCTATGTTTTCTAAACTTTCACTATTGGATGTGTATCCAATAAACAAAATTTTTTGTGATAAAAAATAGTTATTTAAAAATTAGTAGTTATAATATTGAACTACATCAGCCGAAAGATAAAAAAAAAAAAAAAGAATATTAGTACCATGTTTGTTAAGGTGGTTGAATTTGATAAGGCACAAGAAGAAAAAAAGGGGAAGGGAAAGGGAAGTCTCTCAGTTGTGTCCTACTCTTAGCGACCCCATGGACTGCAGCCCACCAGACTTCTCCATCCATGGGATTTTCCAGGCAAGAGTACTGGAGTGGGGTGCCATTGCCTTTTCCGAGAAGAAAAAACTGGCCCATAAAAAGAAATAGAGAAAATTCAGGAATTGGTGTTTGTGTAGGATTAAAAAGACAGCATTTTATCATGCTAAGCAGTGGATAAAATTGAGAGAACTTTTGAGCCAATTAAAATTCAGCCTTGAGTTAAGGATCAAATCAAGGGCATGCTGCTAAGTCGCTTCAGTCGTGTCCGACTCCGTGCGACTCCATAGACGGCAGCCCACCAGGCTTCCCCGTCCCTGGGATTCTCCAGGCAAGAACACTGGAGTGGGTTGCCATTTTCTTCTCCAATGCATGAAAGTGAAAAGTGAAAGGGAAGTCGCTCAGTCTTGTCCGCCTTTTCGCGACCAGATGGACTGCAGCCCGCCAGGCTTCTCCGTCCATGGGGTTTTCTAGGCAAGAGTACTGGAGTGGGGTGCCATCGCCTTCTCCAAATCAAGGGCATAGCCATGGCCATAACACCCATTTGTTAGAACCGCTAAATGAAATAAGACGTTTCAGAGCAGAGATCCACATAAGTTCATGGTATATAGTGGATATCTTCAATTGAACACAATAATTCAGAGAAAAGAGATTAGATATATCGTTCTCCCATCAAAGTCTGAAAGAATGAGAAACACAAAAATAATTTAAAATAAAGGCATGAGGTAAAGAAAGCACTAAAATACAGCAAATATAAGAAATATGTCTGGGAAAGAACCATAGCTGTGGCTGTTGGCACATCAAGATAACCAAGATCAAATACATAAGAATCCTTGTGAACTTTTAAAGAGTTATGTTGGCAAAGAAACTGTGGGCTAAAAACCATTTAAATCCAATCAAAATTCAAAATGACACTTTAATTTTCATCACTCTACAGGGAGGAAGCTGGCTAAAAAAGCCGCTCAAATTTCAAGAAGGGCATATTCTGAAATAACGTTTTTAGATATCTAAGTTGGATCATGTTGAAGGAAGAATTTCCCTGGGAAATGGACATGGGGAAGGTCCATGGAGAACTTCAGGCAAAAGAACTACATCAAGAATGTGGATTAATTAAGAAGTTTTCAAAAAACAGTGCCATCATAACAACCCCAAGTAAGAGTTCAGAACTAGACAGATCAGTGACTGAGGATTTTCACATTCTCCACATTTCCAGATTAAGTTTTTATTTCAGATCTCCTGTCTCTATTCCAGTACTGCATATTGGACATGGGGATGGGAGCATGATGTGGATTTGAATGGTGGTCCCCCAAACACATGTCCACATTCTAATCGTCAGAGCTGTGAACATGACCTTATTTGGAAAAAAGAAATAGTATTTGAAGATGTAATTAAGGGTCACTGACAGCTTAGATAGAAAGGAACAGAGACAGGAAAAAATGAAAGAAGACTGTTGAACTTCTAAAATTCTACCGTCAGGAAATGAAGTGTTAAAGTCACTCAGCTGCAAGTAGACGCTACCCTTCCAGAAAAGGAAGTATGACTCCAAGGGCAGAGCAGTAGCCGGTGGCACAGGGGCCAGTGGAGCCATCACGGGCCTAGAGGGTGGGGCCTGGAACCGTAAAGGATTACTCTCAGATTTTGAAACCTAACGAAATTTGCCCTGCTGGGTTTAGAACTTGCTTGGGACCACACTGAAATTTGGAACTTTTTTCAATCATAGCATCTTAATCCCCACAGTCAGAAGAAATATTCAGTGGCATTGTTTAAGTGGTAAGTGTGCTAATATCATTATTCCATGGATGAGGCATTTAAGCGCTGTACTAGGCCAAAAAGTGGGTCCCCAAAGGACCTACATCCTAATTCCTGGGGCCCTTGAATGTTGCCTTATATGGTGGCAAAAAAGAGTTAAGAATTTTGAGATGGGGAGATTATCATGGATTACCCAGGAGGGCCCAGAATGCAGTTATGTGTATCCTTGTAGGAGAGAGTGCATGTGTGCGTGCTAAGTCACTTCAGTCATGTCCGACTTTTTACAACACCATGGATTGTAGCCCTCCATACTCCTCTCTCCATGGGATTTCCCAGGCAGGAATATACTGGAGTGGGTTGCCATGCTTTCCTCCAGGGGATCTTCCTGACCCAGGGATCGAATCCGCAGTTCCTGACTTACAAGAGGATTCTTTACCCCTGAGCCACTGGGGAAGCCCTTACAAGAGAGGCAGAGAGATTTTACACATGATTATACAGTGAAGAAAGAGATGTGAAGACAGAAGAGAGAGATTTGAAGACACTAGTCATGAATAATTGAGTGACACAGTCAGACACCAAAAGAACTTCCAGCAACTACCAGAATCTGGAAGAGATAAGAAAAGATTCTCCCTAGTACTTCTGAAGGGACCATGGGCCAGCATCTTTATTCCAGCAAAGCAATACTGATTTCAGACTTCTGGCCTCAGGAACTGTGAGATAATACATTTATGTTGTTTTAAGCTACTAAATTTGTAGTAATTTGTTACAACAGCCCGGGGAAACAAATACAAATCCCAAGCAGATTGACTTGGCTAAGGACTCACAACTCATGAACAGCCGACAGAAAACTAAAATGCCTGTGTCTTTGCAGTCTCTTTGCACTACAGCATTTAGACTGAAGGGACTTTTATTAGAAATTCAAGGGCTAGAGGTGGAAATAGGGGTGAGAGGGAATAAGAGATGAGCATATTAGAAATTATTCTTCCAGCTTTACCCAGCTCTCCGGCATAAACATTTCAGGGCTCCAACTTCACAGAACGAGAGCAGGGTTTCTAGGACACTGAGCTGGCATCCACTTCTCTAGCCAAGAACATGAGTCAGCCCGTGGCGGTGAGCATCCTTGGCTAAGTCTGCATGATAAGCCAGCTGTTTGGTCTTCTCTTTCTCGCTTCTCCATGTTTGCAGGTGGATCAGCATATTTTTCAATAGAAGAAGGATTCTGGAGTTTGGCAGGCAAAATCTATAGAGCTGAATGGCCATTTTAGGCTGGGACCTAATTAATTGACTCAAATGATGAATGTGGGCTGAGAGCTGTGGTTTGCTGCTCTAAGGCTGGCTGAGCACACCCACATTAAGGTAATCTCCACCAAGTCATTGACTCCTCAGCCAGTGGAAAGCTTGTTGCCCTTTCTCCGTCCAAGTCACAAGGCTAGTAGGATACATCCCATTAAAAAGTTCAGAGTCTAAAAAGAGCCACTGATTGGAATTCTGAGCTTCACATCCCCAGGGGAGTCTGAGGAAATGGAAAATCATCAATCTGACTCAGGAGTCGTCTGGTGCATAACAGTAAGTTATGTACTTACTGTTAGTGTTCCTGAGCTCCCAAATTGCTATGTGTCCTTATACACATGACTCAGTTACATCAAGTGACTCTCTGAAGGTGAGAAGCACTGCAGCAGGAACCATGGGAACTCACTTTAGTCCCAGCACTCCTAAAATTGGTTTGGCAATTCACATGACACCTTTGAATCTCAACTTTTTTACCTGTCAAATGAAGATCCTTAACGTTCTTCCTTGGGAGCCCTTGTGCTCTGTTGGTGAGAAGATAAATTGCCTCAGCCCCATTAAAAAACAGTATGAATGCGCCTCAAAAAATTAGAAACAGAACTAATATGTGATCCAGCAATCCTACTTCTGGGTATATACCCAAAAGAAAATAAAAGAAGATAATGAAAATATATTTGAAGTCACATTCATGTTTATTGAAGCCTTATTCACAATAGCCAAGATATGGAAGCAACCTAAGAGTCTGACAAAAGAATAATGGATACACACACACACACACGTGTGTATATATATATGAGGGGTGAAGGAGAAAGAGGTTGAGGTTGGTAAAGAGTACAGAATTTGCTATATGATGAATAAGATCTGAAGATCTAAAGCAAAACATGGTGACTGTATTAATAACACTGTATTATGTGATTGAAATATGTGAAGGGACTAGAACTAAATATTCTCACCAAAGAGAACAAAGATACATATGTAACATGATGAATGCATACATAAACTATATGAAGTGAATCCTTTTACAATGTATACATATGTCAAATCACCATGATGTATATTTTAAATATCTTATAATTTTGTCAATTGTGCATCAATAAAGCTGAACTTCTTTTTAAAGACGTTATAATAAAAAATTCTTCCTGGCTTTACAATCAGTTGTGCCACTAGGGGTAAAGAACCCACCTGCCAATGCAGGAGACATAAGAGCGGTCAGTTTGATCCCTGGGTCAGGAAGATCCCCTGCAGAAGGAAGTGGCAACGCACTCCAGTATTCTTGCCTGGAAAATCCCATGGACAGAGGAGCTTGGTATGCTAGTCTATGGAATCACCAAGAGTCCAACATGAGTGAAGCAACTTAGCACTACATTCAGGTGATTAACATAATCAGGACCAAAACATCTGGACTGCTGCATACACTCATGTCCCTTACAAGTGATTTTAATACATCCTTCAGGTCCAGTGGGCATTAGGTAGACAGGGACTGGGGATTCTCAAATATGTGACTGGAATATATTGACAGTGTTCTCTGCTTTGCAGATATTTTTAACTTGCATTCTGATTCTCACAAATGCGTATTTATCTCTTACTTCCCAGCAGAGCTTGGCTGCAGAGTGAATCATCAATCTATTGATTTTAGAAGTATCTTTCTGCTCTGTGAGAAGAAAAAAGAGACACCAGTATTAAGTGAAAACTTGAAGGTCAATACAGATATCAAGAATTACCATCAAGAAGATGTTGCTTTCCTAAAAAAGATGAAATTCTAGATTCTATACTCCCCTCCCCAAATAGTATAAGGAAATTCTAAGGAAAAATGCAACTTGGTATACTAAAAACAAGAAGAAAGCATACAAACCAATGCAGCTAAAATACGAATAAAAACTTGTGTTCAAATTCTATAATTTCTGTTACTAGGTTAATAAATGAACTTTACTTTGTGGAAGGGGGACATTATAGCTATTAAGAGGAAATGAAGGTCATTCTTGATTTGTACCCCAGTTCTTCCATGTCCTAAGTGTGACAATCGACGGATTAATTTCCTCAGGCTCAATGTATTTATCTATAGTATGGGGATAATAGTGATTCTCTCAAGTGTTACCAGGCTTCAGAGGAGATCGTCAATATAATAGACTTTCTCTAGAGTCAGGAATATCCAAGTTAGTATCAGTAGCTGATTTTGCTACAGATTGAGGACAGGATGGACAATGAATGTAAATGAAAAGCCATTTGAATGACTATTTTGGATAGTTTGGCTAAAAAGGAAAGAGGAAAGTAGAGATAAAGGAGATAGAGGAATATGTATGGTAAATGGTGTGATGGATACTTTTTCTTTTTGCCTGCTTGTTTGAGGGCTACTGTGTTTTTTATTCTGATGGTAATCAATGGAATAAGATCCCAGGGGTCAGAAGGAATGGAATCCAGTGTGTTTAGTAGGAGAAAAGTTTCCTCTTCCACAGACTTGGATGGACGGGAAGGAAGCAGAAGGAGATGGAGAGAAGTTGGACTTGCTGGAAGAAGAAGAGGAAACAGCCCTTGTCTGAGGCCACAGTGCACTGAGGGAGGAGAAGATAGGGCTTCTCTGTGGGAAGTGGTGGCTAGATTATGCTTGAGGAGAATCATAAAAGTGCAAAATTTGTTAGGAGAACAACTCATCATGACAACAAAAAGTGAGTTTGTCATTTATCCCAAAGGAGTTCCCCTGGGACACATAAAAGACTTGCCATGTAAGAGGAAGGACTCAGTAGAGATTGAAACTGAATTAGCAGGACATAAATCTGCAATGTTAACAACTTTTCTCCAGCAAAGAAAGTCTTAACAACCAAATTTAGGAATGCATCTGGGTTCTTTAGGAATGGAGTTTTGTTGAATGATTGAAGTAAAATGACAATATTGTTCAGTCACTAAGTCATGTCCGACTGTGAGCCCTTGGACTGCAGCCCATCAGGCTCCTCTGTCCATGGAATTCTCCAGGCAAGAATACAGGAGTGGGATGCCATTTCCTCCTCCAGAGGATCTTCCTGACTCAGGGATTGAATCCATGTCTCCTGCTTGGCAGGCAGATTCTTTACCATTGAGACTCCTTGGAAGCTCAAAGTGACGATAGTACTACTAAATATTGTAACATGCTTATACTATGCCAGGATAGGTTGGTTTGGAAGGGGGCTTAGATCATGCAAATTTAGGCATTTATAAAAGGAGATCAACAGTGTCAGTAATAGGACAGTTGTTGTTCATCTTTATCATTGACTTAATGCACAGAAGTGATTAAAACCTTCCATGTGAGGTTTGTCTTAGAGAGCTGTTCACACAGGTTTAAAATAGAATTTTTAATTTTTCTACCTCAAAACCTCTCTTCCTGAAGTCTCTCCCATGTCTGTGAATTGTGTCACCATCTACTTCTGTGCTCAGGCCAACCCATACTCACCCAAGATTCTTCTTTACTCTCCCCTCCCACCTCCACATCCAATCCAGCAGGCAGTCCTGTTGGCTTCACATCTGAAATATTGTCTGAATCCAACCACTTAGTGCACAATCTCCTAGTCCAAGGGTGGCAAACTTTTCCTGTAAGGGCGAGATTAGGTCTTGGGCCATAGTGTGATGACCCCATTCTATTCTGCCTTTGTCATTTTCATCCTCTTATTTGTATACCCTTTTAAAGCCATCTCCTTGATTCTAATTTTACTGGCCCTTGACCCATTTTCACAGTAGCTAGAGTCATCATTTTGAAACAAAAATCAAACTGTCTTGCTTAAAATTCTGTAATGACTTCCTGTTGTAATTAACAAGGCAAGGCTCTGGCCTCCAAAGTACTCCGTGATTCAGCCCCTGCCTTCTGCTCCATTCTCCCTTTGCTAAGCATGCTCTGCCTATACTGTCCATTTTTCTGTTCTTTGAACTCTCCAAGCCTGAAAAGGCTTAACTCAGACCCTAGTCCTTGTAGCTCCCTCTACTTGAAATGGCCTTCTCTGGACTGATTTATTTTTCTCATTTATACCAACTATCCTCAAAAAAAATCTTTTCTTTCAATAAAATTACTTAAAAAAAAAAAAAAGTCTCTTCTGGACTTCCCTGGTGGTACAGTGGATAGGAATCCACCTGCCAATGCAGGGGACATGGGTTTGATCCCTTATCCAGGAAGATTCCACATGTTTCAGAGCAGCTAAGCCAGGATGCCACGACTACTGATCCTGTGCTCTAGAGCCTGGGAATCACAACTTCCAAACCTGCGTGTTGCAACTGCTTAAGCCCATGAGCCTAGAGCCTGTTGTCCTCAAGAGAAGCCACCACAGTGAGAAGCCCAAGCACCTCAGTGAAGAGGACACCCCTGCTTGCCAAAACTAGAGATGAATTGCACACTGCAACAAAGACTCAGCACAGCCCGAAAATGTCTTTTCTGATCTACCTGACAACTACTCCTTTGTATCTCATCCTTTCTAATCATGCTACGGCCAATTCTCCTGGTTAGTTTCTTCATTGCAGACTGATCTGAAATCATTCCATTTACCTATTTATTTGCTTATTAAAGTCTCCTCCTTGCCTATAAACTTTACGAAGGAAAGGATTTTGTCTCCTTTCTTTGTATGTCTATAATCCCTATAATAGACCCGGCAGACAGCAGGTACTCAAAAAATATTTGTTGAATGAATGGAAGAATGAGTAAATGCATGAATGATCAATATTAAATGGTTTGGAGATGAAATTCAATGCCAAAGGCATCTCTCTGTCTTATTCTTCTTCCATTCTCTCATTTTCAACAACTATTGATAACCTTTTTAAAAGTTTATGAAGCTACTTTGGACACTGTGAAGTTTTAATCAGGAAAATAATCCATGCTGATAGCTTAGCTGTCTAATTAATGCTTTTCTCCCCAGTATCATGATGATCATACCTTAACTCAGGGAGTGATGCGGACTTGGACAAGGTCAAACACTGCGGACAATGGAATAAAAGCACCATAGTTTTGTTGATCCCATGGCTCTTTGAAAGAAATTCAAAAATCAAAAGACTATGGTGCCGCGATGGCAGGACCTAGAGCCAGAAGACCTGAGGTTAAGCTCTGTCCTGCTGTTCACTGGATATAAGGCCATAGGCAAAGGACCAAATCTCTCTCACATTCCATTTCATTATTTACAAACTGAGCTAAAGGTGAGATGACTCCACAGATGTATTGTAAGGACTAGTTCAGTTCTATACCTAAAAGGGCTCTGTAAGTTCAAAAATGCTGTCAAATCTTCAGTTCAGTCCCTCAGTCATGTCCAACTCATTGCGACCCCATGGACTGCAGCATGCCAGGCTTCCCTGTCCATCACCAACTCCCAGAGCTTGCTCAAACTTCCCTATCCATCACCAACTCCCAGAGCTTGCTCAAACTCATGTCCATCGAGTCAGTGATGCCACCCAACCATCTCGTGTCAAATCTTAGCTGCTGTTAAAAACATGTTGCCTTTGTCTAAATGATCTGTGTTGTGCAGATCCCATGTGAGTTATTATGTTTTCTGAACAAAATAAGCCTTTATGGATTTTGACGTGTTACTGGTCAGGGATGCATTTGGATTTTAACAGGACTCTTCGATGAATAGGAAGCCTAACAAAAGAATCAATGCAAATATGAAAACTTTAGGTACCATGAAAAGAGCACAGGAGAGGGAGATTTTATAATAAGCACAGGCTCTTATAAGGAGTTTTCTTGGTTTTTAAATCCTGCTTCTGCCACTTATTAGCTGAATGACCTTGGAGAAGTTACTTTGCCCTGAGTTTTGGATAACTAACCTATACATGAAAAATGATAATTCTTATTCTAGGGATTCATTAAAAAGATAAAATGAAAATATAAATGTAAAAATCCCTGGTCTCATGCCCCATAGGAAGAACAGGGAGAGTGTGTTCTCTTTGACATATTTTATAGTAGGCAGCATGGCAACTGACTCTTCTATTCTAGAGGAAAGGGGGCCCAAAATAGAGGCCCCTTCAAGAAGATGTGAGTTCGAATGGGACAAGGGCATATTTGGAGGGAAAGATCTGAGCCATGGGTTGATGCCTGGGGTGGGAACTTCCAACTTCCAACAGGGGGATCCTGAGTAAGGAACTGGAGTCTAAAAGATTAGAGAGGAAATGGACTTATTTCTAAGGTCTCCCCAAGATTGTGGCTTTTACAAGTGATTTCCACCTTATCCAGAACAATGAGTTCCAGCCCAATCACCAAATGCAACATTTACTAATTTACACATATCTCTGGAGCCAGAGAAAGGGCTTATGAAATCCAGGTCCCACTTAGGCATGCTGTGCTGTGCTGTGCTGTGCTTAGTCATTCAGCAGTATCTAACTCTTTGTGACCCCATATACTGTAGCCTGCCAGGATTCTCTGTCTATGGGGATTCTCCAGGCAAGAATACTAGAGTGGGTTGCCATGCCCTCCTCCAGGGGACCTTACCAACCCAGATCTCCCTCTTTGCAGGCAGATTCTTTACCATCCAAGCCCAAGAATACTGGAGTTGGTAGCCTATCCCTTCTCTAGGGGATCTTCTATCTAAACATGTGCCAAGTGAGGCATATGCATTGCATGGGAAGTTAGAGATTGCACCAGACCTGGCATTCCAGATCTGTTCAAAGAGTCAACTTTAGTTCAGCTGAAGGCTGCTAATGAGTGGTAGAATTCATTTCTGACTGAAAGGAATCTTTCTTTTCGTTTCTATGTGCTCTTCCAAAAAGAGCCTAATTGTTCCTTCTGATTAATTTCTAACTATATATACTTAGTAGAATTGAAAACAGGCAGGTGCACCTCGTGAGGAGATATCAAATGAGCTACATCCTAAAATACACTCTTTTTTCAAAGACAAAGTATAGTTGCCTAAGCAAACCTCACCCGAGTCCATAATAAGGTAAAGAAAACAATAAAATCTGGATTGGCCTCAAAGGTCCATAAAGCATTGTCATTCCTCGTGATGGGTCAATGGCCCCCTCTCATAACTCAGGGTGGGATCTTGCTTAGTTTTATTTACCAGGAAACCAGAAGCATGGTGAAGCAGCATAGCTACTCTTCAAGAACCAAAGGCCTTAAAGAATTTTTGGTCCTGGGTTAGAGATGAGGAGTGTCTGGTCTGAGCTAAGTGAACACCTTACTCAAGAGTTTTGATCCTTGAGTTCTCAGGAACATATCACAGATTACTCCAAGCTATGGGCAAAATTGCTTCTAGAAAGACATTTGTATGCTTAGACCAGTGCTCTCAGGTGAAGTCCATGTAATAAATATCTCCCCAAAATACCTCCAACAGGTGAGCTCCTGTGATTATATATCAATAAGGCTAATAAAAGAAGGGGGCTTCCTGGTGGTTCAGTGGGTAAAGAATCCACCCTCAACACACGAGACACAGGAAATGCAGTTTTGATTTCTGGGTCAGGAAGATCCTCTTGGAGGAGGGCATGACAACATGCTCCAGCATTCTTGCCTAGAGAATGTGGTAGATAGAGGAGCCTGGCAGGCTACAGTCCATAAGGTCACAAAGAGTCTGAAGTGACTGAGAATGCAGGCAAACAAGAAAACTGTTGAATAATCGTCTCAACGACTGCCTCAGATCTACTTGTGAGGAGGGCCCTGGATGATGGTTTTTGAAGCATCTACTTTTTTAAGTACTTTGATGAGAAACTAAGACAAGAACTACTTAGAAGGAGTGGTGCTCTTTTCATTATATACAATCCCTGTTTTCACGATGAAATAAAACCCTAAAATCAGAGAGTATGAACCTGTTTTATGGTCGGTGTCTATGAAATGGGTAAAACTCATGTCCTGCGCAGACCTCTGGGCTCCAGGGTGGCGGCCTCAACGTCCTGACCTAGTCCCTTCCTCTGTTGGGATCGGGGTTGGCTGAGGTGTTCTGCTATCTTCAAGGCATTGACATGCACTGTTGTCTGTTGTTGTTCAGTTGCTAAGCCGTGTCTGACTCTTTTCTAACCTCAAGGACTATAAATCATCCATGGAATTGTCCAGGCAAGAATACTGGAGTGGGTTGCCATTTTCTTCTCCAGGGGATCTTCCCAACCAAGGGACTGAACTCACGTCTCCTATGACTCCAGCATTGGCAGGTGGATTCTTTACCACTGAGCCACCAGGGAAGCCCATACAGACATCTAAATCTTAATTTTCTCTTGAATCTTTAAAATACTGTTTCAGATACAATCCCAAGGTAGAAATAGGCAGGCAAGCAGCAACAAAGAACTTATTTATTCTATTCATGTGGTACTAATTCATATTCATGATAACAGAATTCAAACAATGCAAAAAATCAGTCTCCCTCATGCCCCAGGCCCTAGGTTGTCCATCTTTTTCCCTCTAAGAAAACCAATATTACCAGTTTTGTGTGTGTGTGTGTGTGTGTGTGTGTGTGTGTACTCTACAAGAGAGAGCTTATGTATATAAAAGCATCCTTTAAAAGTAAAAGCAATACTATATAATATACACTCTTCTGTATTTTGCTTTTTTTCATTTGCTAGTCTATCTCAGAGATTATATCAGTGGGAAATCTACTTTATTATTTTTAATGGGTAGCTTGTTTGTACAGGTGTATCTGTTTTGGGAGGTACCATGATTTATTTAACTAGTCCAATATTGATGAACATTTAAATTGTTTATATAGTCTTATGTCACTTGAATGCTGTAACTTTGAGCAAAGATGAATCTGGTCGAGATTCAAACCACTGGTCAGTTGCCTATCTTCATATTTGCCAAAGAGAGCATCAGAAAGATGAAAAAATTAAGTGTTCTTATCCCATAAACACACACACGCAAATAAACATGATAATAAAAGGCTAAGAAGAAACTTTGGGAGGCAATGCATATGTCTATGGCCTTGATAGTAGTGATAGTTTCATGGATGTATGCTGCTGCTGCTGCTAACTCGCTTCAGTTGTGTCCGACTCTGTGTGACCCCATAGACGGCAGCCCACCAGGCTCCCCCATCCCTGGGATTCTCCAGGCAAAAACACTAGAGTGGGTTAGTATACTTATCTCCAAATTCATCTTTCAATATGTTCAGCTTTTTACATTGTCAATCATACCTCAACTCTTTGTTTTTTAAAGAAAAGGAAGCACAAAAGATTCTTTGACCAAATGCATGTACTCTCTCATTAGTGTAATAGATTTCTTGCAAAGATGGCGGGAGTAATTCCACTGATTCCTACATGCATGCTCCTTTGCAATGGACTTTGTCATTCATCCCTTCCTGAGGGACAGTCCGTGACTTCTATCTGACCTCTCCTTGTGATTGTTTTCTACCATAGATTGTAGCTAAGTTCCCAGTGTACTGATACTGAATGCCTGAAGCACACACTTGGCCATCTTTACTCCTGGCAAGTCCCACAGACATTCCCCCACCACCACCGGGGCTAGTGTTGTGGCTGGATTGGTCCTTGTATTTCTTTTTTTAATTAATTTATTTTAATTGGAAGATAATTTCAATACTCTGATGGTTTTTGCCCTACATTAACATGAATCAGCCACAGGGTTCAGGATGGGGGACACGTGCACCTTTGTGGTTCTTATTATGACTGCAGGATTCCCCTCAACAAAATCATCAGGGGACTTTGAAGAACATGATTTACTTCTCACAGGTCCTGGAGGGTACACAGTTACAGAGACTACACAGAAAGGTCTTGATAGAGACGAAGGTAAGAGTGTAGACCTGGGGCTCTGCCTTTATTTTAGGGCCCAAGCGTGCGGTGGAATTTCACGGGTTTATTCTTTATAGGAGAATTTAAAACTTCAGCATGGGAATCAGAGCAGAGCATTCTGTTATCTAGGTTGCTCAGCGCTTCAAAAAGGGAAACTTCACTGGGTAAGGGATGCCGGGGGTGGGCAGCCTGGCTCCTTATCTAGTTGTTTGCTAATAGTTGTGCCACACGGCTGGCAGTTTGTTTCCAAGATGTTTCTTTACAATGGTTGCCTCAGCAATCGCAAAGCTTAATGTCAGGCAATTACATTACAACCGAAAAGCTTAATGTCAAGCAGTTACACCGCAGAAGCCTTGCAGCTTCTCCCCCTGCCCTCTTAAAAGGCTGCCTGACATCACTCAGAAGCCCTGTGAGGCCTGATGGTGAGAGGCCATATGAAGACGGGCTGATGGCAGAACCCAGATGTGAACGAGGCCACCTTCGACTCTCCAAGGGCAGTTAGGCAGCCTGAGACTGCCGCTGTACCGGCTGATTCTAACCCAGACTGCTACCCACAGAATCATAGCAAGAACGTGGTTGCTACTTAAGCCACTGAGTTTGGGACTGTTTGTTAAGTAGCAGTGGACGAGCGACTCAGGTGCTAAGGATTTCACCAAACCTCTCTCAGGGTTTTTCCATCCTCGAAAATTTTACTGATGGACCTAGGAATTCACATTTCAGCAGCTTCCCCAGAGGGTTCTTTTTTAATGTAATAGTTCAGGCATAACTCACATGCTGTGTTTATGTAGTATAAAAGGTTATGAAGCAGGATAATCAAATAAATAACCATAAAATCACTATTATCTTAAGAACTAGTAATTACCAACACTGTGCTATCTATCTATACTCTCATTCCCTGATCTATTCCACTGTCTCCCCAAGACAGAGGTAGCAACGTCCTGAGTTGAGAGTTCATCATTCCTTTGCATATGGATATAGCCATATAAAATATATATGTACATACATATTATATGTACATTACATATGTATCACATGTGGATAAATATGTGTGTATAATATATACATTCACACATAATATATTTGGTTTTGCTTATTTTAAAACTTTATTAAAAAATGTTATCATACTGCATGGCAAAGCAGATTATTAGATTGATAAGGATATAGACTCTGGTGTTAAGCTGCCTGTGTACAGATTCTAGCTCTATGCCCCTTAGTATATGAGGGACCTAGGCAATTTACTTAACCTCTATGGGATTTGGTTTTCATTTCTAGGAAATAGAGGTGATGATAATAATATCTACCTCTTAGGGTCTTGGTGAAGGTTAATGAAATAACTTATCTAAAGTAATTAAGACAGTGTACTATACAGAGTAAGTGCTTTACGAAAGTGAAAGTGAAGTCATTCAGTCATGTCCGACGCTTTGCGACCCCATGGATTGTAGCCCACCAGGCTCCTCCGTCCATGGGATTCTCCAGGCAAGAATACTGGAGTGGGTTGCCATTTCCTTCTCCAGGGGATCTTCCCAACCCAGGGATCGAACCCAGGTCTCCCTCATTGCAGGCAGACGCTTTAACCTCTGAGCCACCAGGGAAGCCCAAGTGCTTTATAAGTACTACTATTTTTATTTTGCAATACACTGATTTCACCTAGTGTTATGTGTGCCATGATTCATACCTGCTGTGTATATCCCTGCAGTTCATTCATGTCTCACTGATGTATATCACTTCAGTACAGAACTATACCAAAATTTATTTAGCCATTTTCTATTAATGGATATTGTCATTGTCCTCAATTCTTTGCTTTTGCAGCAGGGGTACAAGGAGCATCCTTTTACATATCTCCTAGGGTATAAATGCAGACTTTTCTCAAGGTGTATGTCTCAGAGGAGAGTTGCTGGGTCACAGACAGTGAGAATACTTAGTTTTACAAAAAGAGGCTGAGTGATTTCCAACTGTAGTGGGACCAGAAGACAGTCTCATGTCCTTGTTCTTTCCCATCTTCCCCAGGATTTGATTTTATCAGTTTTTATTTGATTTTACGAAGTTTATTGGGGAGTGTTCTCAACACTTTTGAGGGGTTGCTGAAAGCAGAAATGTGCAGAGAACCATGATGCAATGACAACAAAGATCTCACCCAATCCTATAAGACTTTGATCAAAATTTTAATGCTTTTTTTTTTTTTTTTTTTTTGAGCCTTAGAGAAATTTTTTGCCTCTAGTATTTGGTGAAGGAAACATATGCCGTTTTTAAAAGTCTAATAGTTTTGACTTTGTTGACTTCACACTCGGAGAAACCATAAGGCATTTCCTCAATCCTTCTTAGATTCTTGCAGCCCCAATTCTCCCCACTACCCCTTGCCCATTGCAATTCTCCTTTGCCTGCCTCCCTAATGCTGCCCCATTTCTATTCTCCCTTTACTTCCCTGACCACTCTCTCCTTTTACCTCCCTCTTTGATGACCATGCTTATTCCCTGCTGCCCCTCAGGTTGCCTGAGTTTTGAATCCTGACACTTTCGCCCATGGCAACTGTGAACCATTTCTTACTCCTTAATTTTACTGTCCCCCAATTTCCATTCAGTTCTAAATGGGCATCATAAGAGTATCTACTCACCTGGTTTAGTGAAGATTAATATAAAACTTGTAGAAAAGAATCTGATACATACTAAGTGCTCATGAAATGTTACTGTGCATTATTCCCTTCCCTTCCATCTCAAGTCAGGTTTCCTAGAAAGGGGTCTCAGATGCAAGAAGTTTATTGATGAGTGTTCTCAACACTTTTGGGGTTGTAGAAAACAGGGATGGTCAGAGAACCATGATGTAGTAACAGCAAAGGTCATAGCCAACCCTACAAGAGTTCTAGAGCTGGATGACCTTTTCAGAGCTGCCCTCAACTGGAGATAGAGGTCAAGTCTTTATTCTCTATATTGTAGTACAAACTAAAGCCACTTAATGTTGCTGAGACTTGGATTTCTCTTATCTGTAAAATGGTTAAATTTTACCTATCTTAAAAGATTCAATGGAGAAAAAAAGTCCAAAAACAGATGCAGTAAAGAAATAACCCAATAAATGTAAGGTGTTGTCATCACAGCATGTGGCAATAGCACCTTAATAGCATACATTAAAACTCAACATTCAGAAAACTAGGATCATGGCATCTGGTCCCATCACTTCATGGCAAATAGATGGGGAAACAATGGAAATAGTGAAAGACTTTATTTTCTTGGGCTCTAAAATCACTGCAGATGGTGACTGCAGCCATGAAATTTAAAGATGCTTGCTCCTTGGAAAAAAAGTTATTACCAAACTAAACAGCATATTAAAAAGCAGAGACATTATTTTGCCAACAAAGGTCCATCCAGTCAAAGCTATGGTTTTTCCAGTGGTCATGTATGGATGTGACAGTTGGACTATAAATAAAGCTGAGTGCCAAAGAATTGATGCTTTTGAACTGTGATGTTGGAGAAGATTCTTGAGAGTCCCTTGGACTGCAAGGAGATCCAACCAGTCCATCCTAAAGGAAATCAGTCCTGAATATTCATTGAAAGGACTGGTGTTGAAGCTGAAACTCCAATACTTTGGCCACCTGATGCAAAGAACTGACTCATTGGAAAATGCCCTGATGCTGGGAAAGATTGAAGGCAGGAGGAGAAGGGGACGACAGAGGATGAGACGGTAGGATGGCATCACCGACTCAATGGACATGAGTTTGAGTAAGCTCTGGGAGTTGGTGATGGACAGGGAAGCCTGGTGTGCCGCAGTCCATGGGGTCACAGAGAGTCAGATATGACTGAGTGACTGGACTGAACTGAATACACATTTAAAATGGGATTTAAAAATCTTAGTAATTTAAAACTACAGTGACCACCAGCATATATGAGGACAGCAGAGAACTCTCACTAACTGTTGAGAACTTTCAGCAAGATTCATTTACTCATCTTCATTCATAAAAGGAACATTTTTTGAATTATGTTTCCTAAAAAAAAAAAGAAGAATTATTCAGATACATGTCAGGATGTTGGTAATTTTAAACAAAAGCTGATTAAATATTGAGTGCTCATAACCTAATTTAGAGTGTTTACTCATCTTTTGTGCTTTCTAAAAAGCTGATCTATAAAAATAGATTTGGGGTTGTGATGTGTGATCACAGCCGATGTCAAGATGCACCCTGATCACAGGTGTGCCAGACACACTCTTGCATTTATTGATCTACCTTATACCAGACACCCAGCATGAAAATAGCACTAGGCAAAGACCAAGGCCCCTTTCTGAAAGAATATAACAAGGATAGTTCAGAACTATCTATACTTAAGGAAAAGGGAGGTTAGCAAGGAAGACAGAGCTATAGGTCTTTCTAATGCTTTCTTTCTGCAAACCCACTGAAGAGTGGCTACAAACAACCATGGAACATTTTTCCTGTCTCCCACTACCATTTTCTCTACATAATTTTCCCCTGATTTTTTTCTCTTTTCTCTTTTCATTTCCTCTTAAATACAGATGAAAAAAAAATCAGCCAATTCCTTTTTTAACAGAATACAACAAAAGAAATGAACTGAGAAGACCTCTCAACCCAAGAGCCTAGAAAACCTCTTTATATACCTGGCAAGATTATACCTTCTTCTTGGACCACTGCCCTGATCCCTTGCTTCTTGTGATAATCATATCATTTGGTTTTCATCTCTGGTACTTTGTCTTCGCACAGTGAGCCAGTGGAGCATCTCTTGGTTAAATTACTAGAGGATACAATCAAAGAAAGTGCAATCAATACAATCAAGTTTCCAAAGTACTGACTCTTTTAAGTCATTGCTGAGTTGCCGTTTTCCAGTAATACAACAACCAGAATCACATTTAAAGAATTCTACTGAATTATTGTCTATTTCCTGCCTCTTTCCCACGTGACTATCAAGATCATTTTATTTTCCTTCTCCCAAGACAGTGATCTACCTGGACAACTTCTCCTTTACAAGGATATTCAAATTACCTTAAAATGATATCTGCACTAATTTCTAACTGCAGTTGCCTGCTCAGACTGTCAAGAAACCCGGCTCTTTAGCAAGTGACAAGGGGGAATCAATATTCCAGAGACAAAGTGATGAGAACTTTCCTGGAACAGTTTGCCATCTCTGCTTAACTCGAAATCTTTCTGTGAAGACTCAGGCAATTCTTCTGGAAAAAA
>NW_011494636.1:2714004-2716488 GCF_000754665.1 Bison bison bison | reverse complement strand
ATATATATATTTATTAGCCTTGCAAATGTCTACCAAATTTTACAATGTATTTTTTTACAATTATAAATTTACAATATAATCATAATAACCATTTATAGGACACTACGTGCCCTCCCTATCCTTTAAGTTTGTCCGTGGTGGCCCAGTTCGTTAATGATGGAGGTGGGATTTCAATGTGGATTTCTTTGACTGTAAAGACCATGTTCTTAACTACCACATGGCTTCTTTATTAATTTGCTAGTAATTAGTACATGAGATAATGTATGAAGGGTCTAATACAATGCATAGCCCATATATACTCTATTTTCTTCTACTCATCTGAATCTTACATTAATGATAAAAAATGGTAAACCAGATACAAGAAGAGAACCACCAAGCTCCAAAGTGATCACTTGTGTTGGTAAATGGAATAACTACTATCAGTTGATTTTTCCATCCTTAAGCCAAAAATATTTTTTAGCTTACCTTGATGTCAGAGAATAACTAAGGAGTCCAATAAAGGAAGGAGGTATTCTTAATTATCTGTTGACTATTATTTGTTTTGAATGGGTAGATTAAGTAGCTTATCTTCAAGGCCAGCTTACATTATTAATGATAATCATAACAGTTAAATTAATTTTGTTAAGCATTTATTATGAGCCAGCTACTGGTTGAGATATTTTATACACAGCATTCATTTAACCTTTATAACAACCTGTAAGACTGGCTGTACTATCTCTATTTTATATAGGTTAAATTTAAGGCTTTATAAAGGTAAGTATCTTGGCCCAGGGGCTTCCCTGGTGGCTCAGATGGTAAAGAATCTGCCTGCAATGCGGAAGACCTGGGTTAGGAAGATCACCTGGAGTAGGAAATAGCAACTCACTCCAGTTTTCTTGCCTAGAAAATTCCATAGACAGAGGAGCCTGGCGAGCTAGAGTCCACAGGGTCATGAAGAGTCAGATGTGACTGAGCGACTAGCACACACACACACACACACACACACACACACACGCACGCACATATATCTTGGCCAAGATCAGAGGACTGGCAGATGCTGAAGGTAGAATCAGAACCTAGTATGCCTGACTCCAGAGCCTTTATTCTTTATGTGTCCTTCATTTGACATTTCTTTACAAATATATCTGTAAGCACCTGAAGAGTGTCGCACATTTGTCTAGGCTTCAAGGACATTGTGCTGAACAAGATAAGCAAAATCCTGGCCCTCGGAGACTCTTCTATCAGATAGGAATACCACTGTGACAAATGTTCTTGAATGCTAAATGATAGAAAAGGGGCATACAGAATGTTATGAAGACTTATAACACGGCTATCTAAACTAGTTTAGAGAGTCAGTGAAACTGCACAGTGAAAGCAACATTTAATCTGAAGCTTGAAAAATGAGTAGGAGACAGCCAGATGGAGGAGAAGAAAAGAGTATTGGGAGCAGAAGTAATAGCACATTTGAAGGCCTGGAAGCAAAATGATATGGCTCATTGGAGGAACCATAGGGTCCAACAGAACTCCAGCACAGAACTGTTCTACTACAGGCAGGTTTGAGGAAGGAGATAATTACATAACAGAGGGCCAAAGATGATGAATGAGAGCTAGACAAGGGCCAAATCATGTGCCTGTAAGCCACCTTAAGGATATTGGACTTCACGTAAGAACTGGGGAAACATCCAAAAAAGGGTTTAGGAAAGACCAGATTTATGCTTGGAGGAGGGCAAGGTGGATACAAGGAGCCCAGATCCACCTGAGACATTTTACAAAGTCACAAGTAGAAGAAAAGATGTTTTTCTTTTCAAAGGACTTAAATGCTAAAGTGAAGTGAAGTTGCTCAGTCGTGTCCGACCCTCAGCGACCCCATGGACTGTAGCCTATCAGGCTCCTCCGTCCATAGGATTTTCCAGGCAAGAGTGCTGGAGTGGATTGCCATTTCCTTCTCCAGGGATCTTCCCGACCCAGGAATCGAACCCGGGTATCCTGCATTGCAGGCAGACGTTTTACCATATGAGCCACCAGGGAAGCCCCAAATGCTTAAGAGTCAATATAACTATACATGTTAACATGTGTAGCAGATACAGCTATAGACAACACTTATTGAGAACCATGTGACATTTGTCCACTTGCAGATATTTATTGGAAACTTACTTTGTACCTGGCACTGTTCTAGGAACAAAAATGCACAAAAATGCCTGTAGTCATAGAGTTCATGTTTGAGATTTGATTGCCAGATACTAAGTACAGGCATTAACTAGATAAGTCTTCCTATGAGCTGCAGAAAGCAATGGCACCCCACCCCAGTACTCTTGCCTGGAAAATCCCATGGACGGAGGAGCTGGTAGGCTGCAGACCATGGGGTCGTGAAGAGTCAGACACGACTGAGTGACTTCACTTTCACTTTTCCCTTTCATGCATTGGAGAAGGAAATGGCCACCCACTCCAGTGTTCTTGCCTGGAGAATCTCAGGGATGGGGAGCCTGGTGGCTGCCGTCTATGGGG
>NW_011494636.1:2697144-2713904 GCF_000754665.1 Bison bison bison | reverse complement strand
CCCTTTCATGCATTGGAGAAGGAAATGGCAACCCACTCCAGTGTTCTTGCCTGGAGAATCTCAGGGACGGGGGAGCCTGGTGGGCCACCGTCTATGGGGTCGCACAGAGTTGGACACGACTGAAGCGACTTAGCAGCAGCAGCAGCCCTATGAGCTGGGCTAGCAGATTATCTCACCTCATTATCTCTTCTTACAAAGACACTGAGGTGCAGGGTGGTCAAGGACTCCCCAAGATTTGCCTGCAGATCTGTCTGACTCCAGAGCCAGTGCCTTCCTGTGGGATAAACACAAAGGAAAGGCAAGAGAGTCTAAAAACAGCACCCTCAGTCACTGCAGCCATGGGAGCAATGCAGGGTCCTACACAGGCTGAACTCACAAGCTTTAATTTCAGTCTTGCAAGTGGTGTTTTTAAAGATTTCAATGAACTTTTATTTTATTTTACAGTAAGACCACATTTTCCTTAATGCTTCCTTAATCAAAGTATTTCTAATGGGTAAATTCGATTCTCAGCTTGGCGCAGAAATCAGCTATGTGTTCTGAAGACAGCATACTCAACAGCCTGACTCCACAGGGCATGACTGTGATGGATGAATTTGGAGTGTCTGACAGGGAGGCAATGCCTCTAGCACCTTTATATTGATTTCCCTTTCATCCTGTTCTCCCTCCTGCTCATTGAGTCTTTTTTTTTTTAAATTTTATTTATTTATGTCTACTTTTGGCTGTGCTGGGTCTTTGGTGCTGCGTGGGCTTTTCTCCAGTTGCAGTAAGCAGGTGCTACCCTCCCGCTGTGGTGCTCAGGCTTCTCATTGCAGCGGCTTCTCTTGTAAGGAGCACAGGCTCTAGGGCACACAGGCTCAGGAGTTGCAGCTCGCTGGCTCTGGAGCACAGGCTCAGTACTTGTGGCACACGGGCTTAGTCGCTACGTTGCCTGTGGAGTCTTCCCAGATCACGGATTGAACTTGTGTCTTCTACATTGGCAGGCAGATTCACAACCACTGAACCACTGAGGAAGCCCCTCACTGAGTCTTTAATGAAGAAAATTTGGCTTTGCTTTATTCAGGAGCTAGATCCCTGTTCTCTCTCCCTGCACAGTTATGCCTGCTTAGCTCCTTAGTTTTCAATTCCTCTCAGGAACTAGGATCAAGAGGTCATCTTAGCATTAGTTTCTGGAAGAATGTGCTTCAGGGCACATCCCTCAAACTCCTAGGAAAGAGGCCCTCAATGAATGCTGGAGTCAGATGCTTGTTTAGCCCATTAGCAGACAACCTGGCCTTTGTTTACCTCTGCGTCAGAGCGGGCAGCACCTCCGTGGTGGGTGGGTGGAAAGGACAGAACCTCTCCCTGTGCGCTGTCATCTTGAGTGGCCCTCCTCCGCTTGCAGTCCTCTGATCTTCTACTGGCAAAGGGGGAGACAGGTAATAGGAGAGCTGGTGTCTGAACTGGTGCCTAGGAAAGGATCTGGCAGATCCTTGAATCTAGAATGTTGGGCCTTTAGAGCCTTTTTCTTTATCTCTGGGCTTTAGTCCCACTTTAGGACTACAGAAGGGCTCACTCAGTGTCTGGTCACCTATACTATAAAGGAAGAACAGACAAGGTGTGCGACCTTGAGAGGGCCAGATGATCAGTGGTTATGCTATTCCTGTGTCCATCATTCCTTCAGTCCCACCTAAACCAAAGATAAAGGAGCTCCATTTTCCAAAGCTAATCCCTTCTGCCAATCTGACTTCCTCAGTTAGGAGGCCAATCTCCTTTCTCTGGATTCTTTACCTCACCCTTGCAGATATGTTTAAGAATTCTCTATGTCACTGAACTTTGATCTAAAACATCCTACTAAATTACTTAAGTGACCTTCCTCTATCTCTTCTTTCATCCCAGATTCTTATCACTAATTTCCTTCATTTCTAATTCTACTCAATCCTTTTCCATTTCACTTTGAGTTCTGCTGCTCTCCTGTGGGAGAAGGCAATGGCACCCCACTCCAGTACTCTTGTCTGGAAAATCCCATGGGTGGAGGAGCCTGGTAGGCTGCTGCGGTCCATGGGTTCGCTAAGAGTCGGACACGACTGAGAGACTTCACTCTCACTTTTCACTTTCCTGCATTGGAGAAGGAAATGGCCACCCACTCCAGTGTTCTTGCCTGGAGAATCCCAGGGACGGGGAGCCTGGTGGCTGCCGTCTCTGGGGTGGCACAGAGTCAGACACGACTGAAGCAACTTAGTAGCAGCAGCAGCTCTCCGTGACTCTTCCCTTGCAGGTTCAGTGGCCTAACTACAAAATTTTTTTTTTTCTTCCCTCAATCTGTAGGGAAAAAAATTGATAAAAATATAAAGACAAAATAGGTCAAAGATGGAATTTAAGGTTCAGTTCAGTTCAGTTGCTCAGTCGTGTCTTACTCTTTGTGACCTCATGAATCGCAGTACGCCAGGCCTCCCTGTCCATCACCATCTCCCAGAGTTCACTTAAACTCACTTCCATCGAGTTGGTGATGCCATCCAGCCATCTCATCCTCTGCCGTCCCCTTCTCCACCTGCCCCCAATCCCTTCCAGCATCAGAGTCTTTTCCAATGAGTCAGCTCTTCACATGAGGTGGCCAAAGTACTGCAGTTTCAGCTTCAGCATCATTCCTTCCAAAGAAAAAGGGTATATAAACAAAAACTCTTAGCTAAGTGGGGATGAGAATGAGAGCAAATGCTTATTTTGAACAATTAATATAGGCAGGATAACATTCTAGTTATTCTAGAAATATAGGATACATCAGACAAGGATTATTAACTCCATCAAGGATCTATAAACAAGAAAAACAGAAAAGGTCTGCACAGACTGATTAAAGGTAAAAGCAGAAATCTATATGTGCTATACATAATTTTCATAAAAAGTTTTTAGAAGACTGAGTAGGAGACATTTCATATTTTAAGTTTTAATTTACATTTCTGATTCCCTTTGGGGGGGTATGTTTTATTGTCTATATATTTATAAGAACAGAGATGTGATAGACATTCAACAAATGTTTACTGAAGGAGTGAACTGAATGAATGACTGAAATGAAAGTTTCTGGCAGGTTTGTGTTTCAAAGTAATGCTGCCATAGAATCATCCTTCATTTGAATATTTCATATGAAATAAATGAGAATTTTCTTCAGACCAAGGGCCATGCCATGTATTCTTCTCAGAACCTGGTTGGTATGATTAATGCACAATAAATATTTTCTGAATAAAGTGAATTAATTAATGAATAAAGATACTTTAACAATGCATAGCAGGTAACAATTCTAATGCATTTGTCGAAAATCATAGAAGTATCTATTAAAATGTATTTTTATGATCAAAGAGGAAATAAAAAATACCTAGAAAGAAAAGAAAATGAAAGCGCAACAGTCCAAAATGTATGGGATACAGCAAAAGCAGTTCTATTAATAAGGGGGAAGTTTAGAGCAATAAAATCTTACCTCAAGAAACAAGAAAAAGCTCAAACAACCTAATCTTACACCTAAAACAACTAGACAAAGAAGAACAACTAAAACCTAAAGTTAACAGAGGAAACAAATCATAAAGAGCAGGGCAGAAATAAACGAAGTAGAAGCAAAGAAACCAAGTGCAATGATCAATGAAACTAAAAGCTGGTTATTTGAAAAGATAAACAAAACTGATAAACCTTAAGCCAGACTCAATCAAAAAAAAGGGGGCGGGGAGGAGTCAAATCAGTATAATTAGAAATGGAAAAGGAGAGGTTACATCTGACGCCACAGAAATATAAAGGCTCATGAGAGACTACTATGAACAACTGTATACCAATAAAATGGACAACATGGAAGAAAGGGACACATTCTTAGAAGGGTGCAATCTTCCAAGACTAAATCAGAAACAGAAAATATGAACAGCCCAATCACAAGCACTGAAATTGAAACTTCACTATGCTTTATATAGTCTGTTCTTCTTGTAGCCCATGTACGTGAGGTATTTATGACATTTATGACAGCTGGAAAGCTGTGAAGAAAGGGATAAAGAAAGTGGGGTTGTGGGAAGCAAAAAGTCTCATTATCTCCAGGGCTACAGCTAAGGCTGTGAAATGGCTTAGCTCCCCTGAGAGGGTACCATGTGATATGAAAGTACACACTTCAAACGTGCCATTTTGGCAGTCTCCTAGTCCTTCAGTTTCAATGCATCTTTCACTGTTATTTAAGGACATGCAATCATGGGCAACAACTCCAGCTTTCGTACCCCAGATACTTTTTCCTGATTTTCCTTAACTTTTGCAAGTAGACTCAAATACGTGGGAGTAAAATTTTTTTTTTTTTAAATGGACTCCGAACATTCCCAAGTAAGATGTTGAACTGAAAAACTTCCCATGTCTCCTTCTAATTACCACTGTCCTTCCTGCCAGATTACAAGCCATTCAAAAAGCAGGCCCTGACATTATCTCACATTTGACCCATAAAAACCTCAGCACTCTGTCATTACACAGAAAACAACAGCTGAATCTTGGACATGGGATAGATGTGTATGTCATTCTGGAAACCTTCAGACAGCCCAGGACTAGTGATTCCCAACTGTTTATTCTAAGAAGAATTTCAACAAGGTTTTATTTGTGTATGTGCCCACTTACACGTGGCTGTATCAAAAAGAAAGTGAGAGAGAAAAGCTCTCCATTTTATGCTGTATTATACTGCAGTTAGAGAAAATGTAAGCAACACAGAGTTAAACCTATTCCAGAACCCTTTCTATCAGGCAAACTCTGTTTTGGGCAGCTGATTCTATTTGCTCAACATACTCTGTTTTGGGCAGCTGATACTATTTGCTCAACATTCAAATGATCTTTTGTTTATATGCAGATGACACCACCCTTATGGCAGGAAGGGAAGAACTAGAGCCTCTTGATGAAAGTGAAAGAGGAGAGTGAAAAACTTGGCTTAAAACTCAACATTCAGAAAACTAAGATCATGGCATCCAGTCCCATCACTTTGTGACAAATAGATGGGGAAACAATGGAAACAGTGAGAGACTTTATTCTGGGGGACTCCAAAATCACTGCAGATGGTGACTGCAGCCATGAAATTCAAAGACGTTTGCTCCTTGGAAGAAAAGCTGTGACCAACCTAGACAGCATATTAAAAAGCAGAGACATTACTTTACCACCAAAGGTCCGTCTAGTCAAGATATGGTTTTTCCAGTAGTCATGCATAGATGTGAGAGTTGGCTATAAAGAAAGCTGATCCCCGAAGAATTGATGTTTTTGAACTGTGGTATTGGAGAAGATTCTTGAGTCCCTTGGACTGCAAGGAGATCCAACCAGTCTATCCTAAAGGAAATCAGTCCTGAATATTCATTGGAAGGACTTATGCTGAAGCTGAAGCTCCAGTATTGTGACCACCTGATGAGAAGAACTGACTCATTTGAAAAGATCCTGATGCCAGAAAAGATTGAAAGATTGAAGGTGAGAAGAGAAGGGGACAACAGAGGATGAGATGGTTGGATAGCATCACTGACTCGATGGACATGAGTTTGAGTAAGCTCTGGGAGTTGGTTATGGACAGGGAAGCCTGGCGTGCTGCAGTCCATGGGGTCTCAAAGAGCTGGACACCACTGATCTGACTGAACTAAACTGAACTGCTACTATTTGACCAAATAGCAACTGGGCAACTGACAATTACACTATAGCGCCATCTAGCTCTCACTACCAGAGCCTGATGTCCTACTCCCAGCCTGGTTGAGTGTTTAGGGTTAGTCATTACCCAATAACGCAAGGGCTTCCCTGGTTGTTCAGTGGTAAAGAATCTACCTGCTGATGCAGGAGACCTGGGTTCATTCCCTGGCTTGGGAGGATCTTCTGGAGAAGGAAATAGTAACCTACTCCAATAGTCTTGCCTGGGGAAATCCCATGGATAGAGTAGCTTAGTGGGCTACAGTCCATGGGATCCCGAAAAAGTTGGACACAACTTAGCCACTAAACAACAGCAACTATACAGTGTAACTCAGCTGATTGCCATTAAGTGAGGATGAAGCCAAGCAAAATCCCAAAGCAGGTTTATGTTTAATAATCCATATTTAAATTTTGTTGGCTACATTCCAAACTAGTTTTCCAGTAAAAATACAAAGGCTTAGATCTTCCTTGTTGAACATGGGTTAAACGCTGCTCTGGGTTAGTTTTGTTAACCAAATTTCCACAGAGTTTGCATCGATTACCTCCTGCCCTCTTTGGAAAGGCTGTCAGGAGACAGTGTTGCAGACTTAAATCTAAAGTCACTAGATCACTGATTTTGCAAATCCCCAGGACATTTATAAAAATCCCTAATGAGGACACTTGGTAAAATTGTATTTTAATTCACTTACATGGAATAACAGAGTTGTTCACAGAGTATGTGTGAAGAGGAATGTTGAGAAGGAGGTCATATAAATAAAATAATGAATGGGTGCCACGCTTGTAGAAGATCAAAGATCCTTGCTGAAGGCATGATCTAGAAAAAAAGTCTAAGAACAAAATTTTATGATGCTTCCACATAATAAATTCTTTACTAAAGTAACCAGTTGTGGAGGGTTATGCCTGCTTTCCATCACTATTCCTGGCTAGTGCAGGGGAGGGAAAAGGGGGCACTAAATGTCAAAGGGACAAGAACACCAGAATTGGATATCTTCCCTCCAATAAACAGTGTTATGGTGGAAAGATTACAGCTTTTGGCTTACAGACTTGGATTCAAATATTTAAACAGGCACTTTCTAGATGTTTGGGAAATTAACTTACCTGAACTGTTCAGCATTATTGCAAAAAGTAGTGGAGATAATGTCTGTAAAAATATCTAAAACTATGTTTCTGGAAAAACAGTGTTTACGACTACGTAAACACTATTGAAACATCAAAAAAGAGTATAATTGCCTACTGGTATGTTTGTGGGCATCATTAGACTGTACTTATTTGGATTGCTGGTAATCTGGTGATGATTTGAGTCAGTGATTTAAGAGGGGCCAAAGGTTCCCTACTGCATTACCTTTCGTCTGCGTCATCCGGCTTCCAAAAATAGGGCCAGTGCATCCTTTAACAGGAATAGATGTCTGAAATAGCTGAAAGATGTGTAAGTGTCAAAGTCGTAAGTATGAGGAAAATTAACCTGAAATAGAAGCAGAGAAGACTTAGGATGTGTCACTGTACTCAGCAATGGGGAGAGTGCTTGTGTACAAGATTCCTTCTGACTTCAGGGGGACAATTTGGTAGGGAAATAAGCAACAGACCCACTGCATCTGCAAGCCCGAGGTTTCCGCACGGCCTTTCCTTTCATTAGCTGTGTGGATAGAAACACATCTACACTCCTGGAGACTTGACTACCTTATTTGTAAAACAGAAATTATATTTTTACTGCCTCTCAAGAATTGTCATAAAAAAGAAAGAGAACAACATATCTGAAAGTCTTTTGCCCTTCTCAGTGATCAATCCACCCCCAAGCAGCAATGGCTGAAGCCAAAATCCAGCAGCTTCTCTGATTCCTATCTCTCTCCCCATCGCCAACTACCTCCAACCATCAGTAAGTCCATTCACCTCTCCTCTCTGAATACATCCTGTGTTCAGGAACACATCCACTTTCCATGCAAGGCTACTATACGAGCCTCATTTCTGAACTCCTGTTCACACACTGACCTTACTAAAAAGCCTTCTCCAAACAAGAGTCAGAATGACCTTTTTAAAAAATAAACCAAGAGAGAACTAAACATTTCATACCTCTCTGTGGAAGGATTCGACGACCTTATGAAATATTCTTGACAAATAAATTAAACATTATTAGCCCTGACCACTTCTCCACTCATATCCAATTCTTCACTGCACTTCACATACTGGGATCCAGCCTCTTAGGTCTAACCTAAGGTCACTATGGTATGCTAGCTTTTTACCTAAAAGTTATACAGGTTTAGCACTTACATTTAAGGCCTCTGATGATCCATATCAAGTTTATATTTATATTTAATATGAGGTAAGATTTGAGGATTTGGGGGACATATAAATATTCATTGTTCTCATACCATTTGTTATAAAGATTATCCTTTCCCCACTGACTTGCTTTGCCTCCTTTATCAAAAATGAATTGACCATATATATGCGAGTTCTATTCCTGGACACTAGTCTATTCTCATTGATCTACATCATTATGTATTTAGGTGTTGTTGTTTAGTCGCTAAGTCATGTCCGACTCATTTGTGACCCTGTGGACTGTAGTCCACCAGGCTCCTCTGCCCATGGGATTTCCAGGCAAGAATACTGGAGTGGGTTGCCATTTCCTTCTCCAGGGGATCTTCCTGACTCAGGAATCAAACCCACATCTCCTGCAGTGGCAAGCAGATTCTTTACCACTGAGCTACCAGCGACCCCCTGGACTGAAGCCTACAGGCTCCTCCGTCCATGGGGTCGGTAAGAGTCGGAATGGACTGAGCGACTTCACTTTCACTTTTCACTTTCATGCATTGGAGAAGGAAATGGCAACCCACTCTAGTGTTCTTGCCTGGAGAATCCCAGGGATGGGGTAGCCTGGTGGGCTGCCGTCTCTGGGGTTGCACAGAGTCGGACACGACTGAAGCGACTTAGCAGCAGCAGCAGCAGCAGCATGTTGTCTTGATTACTGCAACTTTATATAGCAAGTTTTAAAATCTAGCAATGTTAAAAGCCTTAAACTTTATCCTTCTTCAAAAATGGCTTTGACTATTATGAATCCTTTGTTTTTCCATATAAATTAACATATCAATTTCTAAAAAAAAGAAAAATTGCTGTCTCCTAGTCCCTTTGTACGCCACTGACCCACTGACTTATTTTAATTCTTGTATAATTTAAAAAAAAATACTTATCATTCTATTTTTTCCCAGTAAAATACAAACTTTATAAAGGAAGGAAATTATCTACTTTTTCTCCACTATTATCTTCAGTTTCTCAAATAATACCTTTTGCATAATAGGTTTTCAATAATATTTGTTGAATAAATGAATTCACTAGTCTTAGAAGTAATTTATCTTATGAAAACCCCTATTGTTTTGAAATACGTTCCTTGCCATTGAAGAAGTCAGAGCTAGACCACCTTTCCATAGTGTCTTCTTGAATTAGAAAATTTTTCAAGGCTACCACCATCTCCTCCATACCTAGACTGACAGTAGCCAAAATGTAATAGATAGAAGGAACATTGGTCTGAAATTTGGAAGATCAAAATGTCTGATTCTGCTCTGCCACTAACTGGGAGCGTGACCTCAGGAATGTCACTTAACCTCTTCAGACCCTTTTTTTTTTTTCCAATCTGTAATTTGGGGATATCAGTTGTATGTACCCCACATGCATTGTGGAAATTCAATGAGATAACAATGTAGTCTTTGATGCACTGCCTGTCATATAGCAAGTGATCAACAATCATTATTGTTATCATTGTGTAAATGATTATAACTTTTGGAAGTTTCTTTAGGGTTGTTTCAGGAAACCTTAGGGCTTCCCTCATAGCTCAGTTGGTAAAGAATCTGCCTGCAATGCCGGAGACCTTGGTTCAATTCCTGGGTTGGGAAGATCCACTGGAGAAGGCATAGGCTACCCACTCCAGTATTCTTGGGCTTTCCTTGTGGCTCAGCTGGTAAAGAATCTGTCTACAATGTGGGAAACCTAGGTTTGATCCCTGAGTTGGGAAGATCCCTTGGAGAAGGGAAAGGCTACCCACTCCAGTATTCTGGCCTGGAGAATTTCATAGACAATACTGTCCATGGGGTCGCGAGGAGTCGGATATGACTGAAAGACTTTCACTTTCACTTCACTTTCAGGAAACATTGAAAGCTAAGGAAAAAAACAAAGAAAAACAAAACAAATAACAAACTTTTCAGAAGTAAGGTTTAGGGAATTATTAGTAACTCTGGGCCTGACTGCCCTGGTATGACTTGTACCACTTCCAGTATGAGAAGAAACTTAGCTCTCTCACCCCTTGTTAGAAAAGTCATTCCTCAACCACAAACCTCCTTTCCATAAAGTAAGATTCAGATCTTCACCAACAGACGCTTTCATTCCCAAATGTCTTCTGCATTTTACCCAAACTGCTTTTCACTGCAGGACTTGGTTCCCTAAATGTCAAAGAGATATATCAAATCAGCAGTCCATTCAGGCATGTAAGCCTTAGTTCTTTAAAATCAGGCTACACGAAGTTGGTGGCCTTCCTTATTAATGTCACTTCCCTGGTGGCTCAGCAGTAAAGAATCCACGTGTAATGTGGGAGACACAGGTTCAAACCCTGGATCAAGAAGATCCCCTGGAAAAGGGAATGGCTACAGACTCCAGTATTCTTGCCTGGAAAATCCCATGGACAGAAGAGTCTGGTGAGCTACCATGGGGTCTCAAAGAGTCAGACACGACTTAGCATCTAAACACCTACTACTAGTACTTGCTAATGTCATTATTTGCTAGAAACAAGAGAAGAATGGGCAAGAAGGAAACAAAGCTGGGAGACAGTGAGAGTTTAGCCCGCTATATGCGAGAGTGTATTTGTTCAGGTGTCTCTGTGTGTGTGTGAGAGAGAGAATACCTGAACCATCTCTTTCTTTAAAAAAAAAATTATTTGTTTATTTTAATTGGAGGCTAATTAATTTACAGTATTGTGCTGGTTTTTGCCATATATGAACATGAATCAGCCACGGGTGCACATGTCCCCCCATCCTGAACCCTCCTCCTACCTCCCTTCCCATCCCATCCCTCTGAGTTGTCCCAGTGCACAGGGCTTTGAGTACCCCGTTTCATGCATCAAATTTGCACTTGGACCATCTCTTTCTTAAGGGCTACACCAGGAACTCGAATCTTCTTCTGTCTTCTAGAATATGGTTGGAACCCGAAGTAGTAGACGCTCTGCATTGCAGTTAGGATCGTGTAGACATGACGACTAGCCAACTCTGCCCATCGTTTGGCTGAAGCACTGGCCTCAGTTAGGTGTAGAAGGTGGAGAAGCAGCCCAGCTGGGCTGGCCTCTACTGAAAGGCATTCAAGGAATGTGGGAACAGAGACTATGTCTCCCAGGTTGAATGACCTAACTTGACTCTCACTATTGGAAGGGTCCAGATAGGAGATGGGATCTCCATACTTCCCAGGGAAGGAGAGAGGAGAAAGTGGGCACAAAGCCCTGTTATGACGAAGCTTTGGCACTTTTCAAAGGAACCGGGACTCTCACTGCTAAACACTGATAAATGTCCTGGGGCTGGATAACTTGAACCAGAGGAGTATAATCAGTGTATGGGAGAGGTGGATCTGGTCATTGGCACACAAGTAGCTGCCCAAAATTCCCCAGGCACAGGCTTCCAGGAAGAACCCTGAGCACCACAGGGCAGGGGCATAGTTCATGGTTCACCACCCTCATTGAGCACACAGGGGATGCAGAACGCTGCTAAGAATGGTCTCAGTTTCCTCCACAGTGGATTACACATGAAAATCCAGACAGACTAGAAAAACATTTTTTTTTTGGACAGGGAAGGGCTGGCCCTGCTTCCTTGCCTCGCATTTGCCAAACACCTGTTTAATACATTCTCCTGCTCATTTCTTCAGCCAGGTGCTGGGCACACAAAAAGGCGGAGCCCAGGTGAGAGGAGGCAGGAGCAACTGACAGCACCCTGTCACCACAGGTCACCTTCAGGACACCTAGGAAGGACCACGTCCTCGGAGAACTGTACACAATGCTCCAAAAATCGAACTGTTCAAAACTAAAGATAATAAAGCCCCCAGAAGCATTGCCTAGCTGTAGCACTCTGTGCTTGTAAAGCTCAAACCATCAGAGTTCAGAGCATGTAGGATGCTCCACTCTAGTTCCCACAAGGTAGAAGATAGCAACTATCTCCAAGGTACCCAGAGGAAAAGGTCAGGAAAACAAGACAAGGGGAAGGAGCCTAGAAGCCCTGAGGTCCTCCTTTTCCAGGATGGTCCCACCAACCACTCTGCTGGTGCTCGTCCCATCTCTGGTTAAACACAGAAAGCCCGCTAGAATGGCAGCAGCAGTCCTGACAGAGTGATTTCTCATACGGCACCATCTGTCCCCTGCAACTGCCACAGCTGTGGCAACGGTCCCTCTGCTCAGCTTTTGGAGCAATAATAACTCTACTCTTGCTCTTCTATATGATCCAATGACTCTTCAAATATCTGGATATGACTACTAGGCAACCTGAGTGCATCCTCAGCCAGTCTGTGTATCTTCTCCTTCAGTCAGTTCTCAGCATCTTAACTGCTTGTTTTTTCCCAGTCATTTCAGCTCCTGGGCATCAGCCTGAGGTAGGAAGGGACCACCCTCCTTCTTGCATCTGACAGGCAACAGGTCTGAACTCCCTTCTGAGAACTGGGGGAAAGGAAACCCCTGTGTCAAGCAGTGTAATTTCTGAGCCTGGTATAACATTGCCTATTGATGGAGAAATCAGAGAGAAGTAGTTTGACCTTCTCTGTGGTATGGTACAGGCTTCCCAGGTGGCCCAGTGGTAGAGAATCTGCCTGTCAGTTTAGGAGACATAGGAGACGTGGGTTCAATTCCCGGATCAGGAAGATCCCTGAAGGGAATGGCAACTCACTCCAGTATTCTTGCCTGGGAAATCCCATGGACAGAGGAGCCTGGTGAGCCAGTCCATGGGGTCACAAAGAGCTGGACACAACTGCACATGCGCACATGTGGTATTGTACAGATAGAATCCAGGAAGAAGCTGCCTTAGGTTATTGTAGACAGGCACTGGAATAAAGTTTAATACTCACTTTTTCAAATTTAGAAGCAGATTTTTCCTGTCCCTCTTATTTTTGATGATGGGGACAAGGGAATACTCCACCCACCACCCACTGTGTGCGCACAGACACACACACACACACATACACACAAACACAATGCTATACTAATACTCTGTAGAAGAATCAATATGCTTACTGTGTATCCGAGGTCACCCAGGAGCTGGGCCAGGAAGCACTCTGAAAAACAACCTGTTTTTCTAGAAGACACCTGACACCGAGAGGGAACAGTTAATCTGAGCGCTTCTCATTGCTTCACAGCAAAGTAAGTGGGATTTCCCCCAGAGAGAGCAGGCTTCTACCTTGACACAGCTTTCAAGTATAGCTGAGAAGTACAGTTAATTTAGCTAAGGAGCTAAATAATGTTAAATGACCTCTAGGCGGCTGTCTGCAAGGAGTTCTAAAACACCACAAAATAGCTGATTCTATCCCGTGAGAGACATGCTGAAGCCCCCCACACGTGCACACTTATCATCCATCATTTGTCAACTAGGTCTCCAACACCCACTTTGGCCATCTCTGCTCTTTCTCTGGGTTTAGAGAGGATCTAGATAAAGGTCTATTTTCAGCAGACGCCTACTCATCTACTGCCTTCCTTCTCGTGTATTTTCTCCTCCTCAGTGGGTCTGTTCAGGTTTCTCTAGGGCATTTGAGCATTAAGCCCTGTGCCTTTTGTGCTACTGTCTTTTATCTGATTGTCTTCAACATTTGATCCATGACTTTATGTGCATTAGGGATAAAGGCCTGAATCAAAGAAATAGCTATGTAGTTAAAACAAAATAAAACACTAAGAACAGAACCAACAGTGGAGAGACTACTAATTAGGGGGAAATTATATAGCAAACGTTTCCTGGTTGGTGGCTTAGAATTCTAAGTACATTTTCTCATAGTAACCATGATATGCACCACATTAGATATAGATGAAATGGTATAATTATTGTCCTACTTTGAGTAAAAAAGATCCTGGGAACTAGCCTGAGTACCTTATCATTTTTATAATAATATCTCATGGGAAGATACCCTCCTGTTCTTATTCACCATGACCCTTTCCTGAAATGGCAAACATGATTGGGTTTTACTTGTTTTTGTAGGACAAGAGACTAGATGAATAAATTCTTTCATTCGTTCCTCAAGCATTTGTTAAATGTCCACCATAGTCAGATGCTCTGCTCGGTGCCTATAGAGACAGTTCTCACCATTAAGGAGCTCAGCTGATAGAGACAGATAAATAGAGTGTCAGAGTATTATGTGATGGAGCAGAATGGTGGTTAAGGACATTAGAAGTGTGATAAATACAGAAGAAAAGACCTTGTGGAATACCACTAAAGGAGATGATGGGTGAAGCGAAGTCTTCCAGGAAAACTGGGACGAGCCAAGAGAGGATGCTAGAATGACATCACAAAAGCCAAATAACAACACTTCAAGGAGTGAGTGGCAATCATGCCCCATCTATTTAGGCATCCACTTCCTCTCTTTGGAATGGATGTTGCCAGCACAGACCTCTCACCTGAACTCAGAACATTGACCTGTCCACTCCGCATCTCCACAAGGATATCTAATAGACATCCCATCAAAAAAGCCAGCAATTGGAGGAGGGGGGAGAAGAGGTTGGATAAGAATAAGAGAATGGTCTTGAAATTTTATTTGTTAGAACTAGAACAAAATCCTAAGGTATGGAGGATGTCAAAAAAGCTTCAAGGGGAAGATGAGCTATAAGATTTGTTATTGTTGTTGTTTAGTCCCTAAGTCATGTCTGATTCTTGCGACCCCATGGACTGTAGCCCACCAGGCTCCTCTCTCCATGGGATTTCCCAGGCAAGAATACTGGAGTAGGTTGCCATTCCATTCTCCAGGGGATCTTCCTGGATCAGGGATTGAACCCATGTCTCCTGCATTGGCAGGTGAATTCTTTACCAATGAGCCACCAGGGAAACATGAGCTATAAGATACATCTTAGGGAAAGATAAGAAGAGGGGAAGTCTCAATTTTGAAAAGAAGAGTTTGGATCCTTGAACAGTTTGTTCTTTAACCAAAACTTGACAAGTCAGATGATACATAAATTACTTAGTGCAGAACCGACGTTCACAAACATTTGTTCTGCCCTTTTGGTGTTAATTTTCTAGTCTAAGAGAAAATCTTCTCCTATTAATTAGAATGATTCTCATTTAATAGACAATTTCATCAAGCATGGTCAGCTATCAAGACAAGAAGCTTAGGACAAAAGGGAGCATTTGATTCTTCTGAATCACTTATTTTTATTTGAAAGGTTAAAATCTAAAGAAGCCTTAAGAAACTCCCATTTCCCAAGCATTGTTTCATAGGATAACCCTGGAACCAACAAAAACATCACTGAATCAGCTGGTTACAGTGGGTCGGAGCCTAAATTTTCTAATTGAGAAAATTGAGGTGCAGCAGTTGCCGCTGACATTTAGAGCAGTAAGCATCCTGCTTCTTTGTAAATGCACTTAATAAGAAGGGAATTAAAAGACTAATGCATCTCAACACAACTTCCTGTCAGTAGATGTTCAGCAAACCCTTTCCAATGTAAGGGACTCTAATGTTAACTTTTTAATTCAGTTTTTTTTTTTTAATTCAGTTTAATTGCTTCTCAGAGGTTTGCATTAATAACATTTTATGTGATGCCAAATGATGGAACACTGTCATGGATAAAATTTTATTTTTAAATCAATGAAAGAATACATGTCCCAGTGCCTGTGGACACTGCTTGAAGATCTTGTCCCTGCTTCCCCTCACTTTACCCTGCCTACTCCCACCTCTGTCCTCCTTGCCATTGCCCAATGAGGCTTTCTGCAAATGTTGCTTTAACCTATTTATCTTTCAGGACTTTTTGCTTCTCTTTACAGCTGTTATAGTTTCTCTAAGAGGAAAGGTAACTTGATAAATTATTTCACATTAGATATTAGGGAATTTTTTGATGTGCTGACTTCGCATCACATTTCAAAGAGATTAAATAGCTATTAAGGTATTTTGTTTTTTGGGTTTTTTTTTTGAGATTTTTTTTATTTACTTTTTTTAAATTTTATTTTATTTTTAAATTTTACATAATTGTATTAGTTTTTCCAAATATCAAAATGAATCCGCCACAGGTATACATGTGTTCCCCATCCTGAACCCTCCTCCCTCCTCCCTCCCCATACCATCCCTCTGGGCCGTCCCAGTGCACCAGCCCCAAGCATCCAGCATCGTGCATCGAACCTGGACTGGCAACTCGTTTCCTACATGATATTTTACATGTTTCATTGCCATTCTCCCAAATCTTCCCACCCTCTCCCTCTCCCACAGAGTCCATAAGACTGTTCTATACATCAGTGTCTCTTTTGTTGTCTCGTACACCGGGTTATTGTTACCATCTTTCTAAATTCCATATATATGCGTTAGTATACTGTATTGGTGTTTTTCCTTCTGGCTTACTTCACTCTGTATAATAGGCTCCAGTTTCATCCACCTCATTAGAATTGATTCAAATGTATTCTTTTTAATGGCTGAGTAATACTCCATTGTGTATATGTACCATAGCTTTCTTATCCATTCATCTGCTGATGGACATCTAGGTTGCTTCCATGTCCTGGCTATTATAAACAGTGCTGCGATGAATTTCACAATTTGTATGGAAATACAAAAAACCTCGAATAGCCAAAGCGATCTTGAGAAAGAAGAATGGAACTGGAGGAATCAACCTACCTGACCTCAGGCTCTACTACAAAGCCACAGTTATCAAGACAGTATGGTACTGGCACAAAGACAGAAATATAGATCAATGGAACAAAATAGAAAGCCCAGAGATAAATCCACGCACATATGGACACCTTATCTTTGACAAAGGAGGCAAGAATATACAATGGATTAAAGACAATCTCTTTAACAAGTGGTGCTGGGAAATCTGGTCAACCACTTGTAAAAGAATGACACTAGAACACTTTCAAATACCATACACAAAAATAAACTCAAAATGGATTAAAGATCTCAATGTAAGACCAGAAACTATAAAACTCCTAGAGGAG
>NW_011494636.1:2683967-2697044 GCF_000754665.1 Bison bison bison | reverse complement strand
GTTTTTCCTTCTGGCTTACTTCACTCTGTATAATAGGCTCCAGTTTCATCCACCTCATTAGAATTGATTCAAATGTATTCTTTTTAATGGCTGAGTAATACTCCATTGTGTATATGTACCATAGCTTTCTTATCCATTCATCTGCTGATGGACATCTAGGTTGCTTCCATGTCCTGGCTATTATAAACAGTGCTGCGATGAATTTCACAATTTGTATGGAAATACAAAAAACCTCGAATAGCCAAAGCGATCTTGAGAAAGAAGAATGGAACTGGAGGAATCAACCTACCTGACCTCAGGCTCTACTACAAAGCCACAGTTATCAAGACAGTATGGTACTGGCACAAAGACAGAAATATAGATCAATGGAACAAAATAGAAAGCCCAGAGATAAATCCACGCACATATGGACACCTTATCTTTGACAAAGGAGGCAAGAATATACAATGGATTAAAGATCTCAACGTAAGACCAGAAACTATGAAAGTCCTAGAGGAGAACATAGGCAAAACACTCTCCAACATACATCACAGCAGGATCCTCTATGACCCACCTCCCAGAATATTGGAAATAAAAGCAAAAATAAACAAATGGGACCTAATTAACCTTAAAAGCTTCTGCACATCAAAGGAAACTATTAGCAAGGTGAAAAGACAGCCTTCAGAATGGGAGAAAATAATAGCAAATGAAGCAACCGACAAACAACTAATCTCAAAAATATACAAGCAACTCCTACAGCTCAACTCCAGAAAAATAAATGACCCAATCAAAAAATGGGCCAAAGATCTAAATAGACATTTCTCCAAAGAAGACATACAGAAGACATAACAAACACATGAAAAGATGCTCAACATCACTCATTATCAGAGAAATGCAAATCAAAACCACTATGAGGTACCATTTCACACCAGTCAGAATGGCTGCGATCCAAAAGTCTACAAATAATAAATGCTGGAGAGGGTGTGGAGAAAAGGGAACCCTCTTACACTGTTGGTGGGAATGCAAACTAGTACAGCCACTATGGAGAACAGTGTGGAGATTCCTTAAAAAACTGGAAATAGAACTGCCTTATGATCCAGCAATCCCACTGCTGGGCATACACACTGAGGAAACCAGAAGGGAAAGAGACACGTGTACCCCAATGTTCATCACAGCACTGTTTATTAAGGTATTTTGGCCCCTGAAATGTACAGGCTGGAAAGGGAAATTTGGGCTCCAGGAGGTCTTCCTCCCCACACTCCTCTTCAAGTCATAATTATACAGGGTGGAGTATACTAACCCTTTTCAGAAAAAGGGGTGAGAAGAGGCAAAAACTGGACCCAACCATCTCCTGGCACTTCATAGATATAGTCCAGGTCTAATTTAGGTATTTAAGCTTGAACTTCCCTCGTAGCTCAGTTGGTAAAGAATCTGCCTGCAATGCAGAAGACCTGGGTTCAATTCCTAGGTTGGGAAGATGCCCTGAGAAGGAAGGAAATGGCAACCCACTCCAGCATTCTTGCCTGGAGAATCCCATGGACAGAGGAGCCTGGCAGTCTACAGTTCATGGGGTCACAAGAGTCAGACACGACTTAGTGACTAAACCACCAGTTTTCAATCTTTGCAATTACTTCCCCCACACCCAACTAATGTTTTCACCCTCTAAAACAGTTATTTCATTCCCACATTAGTTCTTACCTTGTTCCTCCTGCCTTTCCCCCAGTTTCTCTCCTCTTGACTGGTGTCTGGAAAGACTTTGGGGTCAAAAAACCTGGAATTAAGTGTGGCCTACCATTTGTTGGTTGAATGACCTGGAGTTTTCCCCTTAATTTCTTTGACTCTCTGTTTCCTCATGTGTAAAATGGCCACACTAATAATAATTACTCACAAGGTTATTACGGGGGTCAAACTATGTGACGGATGTGAGAGTACAGCTTTGCAAACCTACAAAGTCCAGTAGGTAAAGTCCAATAGGTATTGTACCAAAGAAGAAAGTGCTCTACTCCGAATGTTCCTGACTACATGATGATGACATCCCGGCACAGAGACTGACCTGGGTGGACCCATGTCTCAGAAGAAGCCAGGTAACGTGCCCATGAAAGATCTTTCAGGGGCGAAGGTGACTATGAATCCACTAGTGACTCTTCTGGGGGACTCGGGGCACATTCAAAAAAGTTAGCACTTAAAAATGGGAGGAAGGAAACAGACAAACAAACAAAAACATGGGCAAAGGGAACAGCAAGACAAAGGACTGAACAGGCAGAATCTGTTAAGGAGAAAGAAGTGGCAAAGGGTAGCAGAGCCAGCAGCACAGAGAAACACTGGGACAGAAATTAACAGATGCGCTGCTGAGTGGATAAGGAGACCAGATTGCTCAAGTTACACCAAACCTTAAGTGACCCAGCTCCTGAACAACAGTCTCTGTGTGGTCTGGCATTCTAATGCTTCCTTTCCTTCATGAGGCCCATGCAATGTGACTCCTATTTTCCTTATTTCCCTGTGTACACTTAAAACAAATCTTGTTACCTGAAGAAAGACCAATGGACTTCATTCTTCCAGCATGAAAGAGCCTAACGTTCAAACGGTAAACTTTATTATTTAAGGCCATTTTCTTCTCTTTTGTTTGCCCCCAAACCCTTGGATTATTTACTGGTGATCATTTAAAAAGATCTAGCAAAATGTCCTGTTTAAAAAAAAAATTAGTATATTGAATAAACAAATAAATATGATCATAGCTAGATTTGAACAAATAACATTCATGCAGTTGAAAAGAAACTAAAATGGTAATATTCATAAACTCTATGTTTGACTTTCAGACTTGTCTGAGGAAGCTCCAGACCTATCATTGTCTCAAATTAATATATGTGAATGTTCAAGGCACTCTCCTAGGAGGAGAATTCATGGATTGGCTTTAGGGAATCTATGAACTCCATGAAACTATATACAACACTTGGAACATATATGCTTTGTTTCTTTCCATGGATTTCATCACATTCTCAAAAACCACTGACTTAGATGTTCCTAACTCCATCTTGGGATCTCTTTAAACCTCTGGATGTATCTTACAAATTTAATCTTCTTTTATTGATCATCTCCATAGCTTGGTCCTTTCAATCCTAGTTATATAATAACACTTGCTTTCTACCTCGTCCTCAGCCCACCTTTGCCTTCCTCTTTTCTCTTCCCTCTTTCTTTTTTGGTCTCTCCCCTTTGCCTTTTCTAACTCCCTCTCCAGCTTCCCTCTTTCCTCCCATTCATGTGACTTCCATGTTTCTTGCATCTCAAAGCTAAAGAGGGTGCAACTTCCCCACTTAAAATATTTCAACTAAATCTCAGTCCATCTCCTCATTTCTCCTTTTTTTTGGTAGATCTATCTCCACCCCTCCCCTCCGGCAAGTGCCTGAAGAGTCACACAGTATGAGTCACTGTGATATTAATAATGTCCTTTGTGTGGGAAGATGACATCACTAACCCACCATCAGTGGGCCATGTGCCCTTGAGCAATTTTCTCTATAGTAGGAACAGTGGGCATTGATGTCTTCCCACGCCCCAGCTCACTGCCCCTAAGAATAATTTTAAGAATTTGGGGGTATAGAAGCTGGACCCAGAATAGAACAAAGCCAATTTACTGTCTCCCAAGGTTTTGATCTAGGGCTGGAATAGTCTTAGGAGGCCCATGTCCCAAACTAGAAATAGTCAAAATATTTTAACTGATTTTATTTTATTTTTTTGCTTATGGTTAGTTTTGATTATTATTCTCTAATATGAAAGAGATCGGGTGCTTCCCAATGATGAAGTCCTCAATGATAACATTCCCAGTTAGTGAGCATGGGTATGTTACATCACCTTTAATCTTCCCAGGATTAAATCCTCAGGAACCTGAAAATCACTGAGATTAAGTAATTTACAAAAACCACTGAGCTAGTAAGTAATAAATCCAGGACTGAATCTCCTTTTCTTTCTATGACACCATGCTGCCACATCTGCTACAGCTTCAGTCCCTCTCTTCCAGGATGCTAATAAAATGAACCTCAAAATATGGCCAAGAAGAGCCCCTGAGCAGCTTAAGTGACTTGGAGGTCCACCTCTGGCTGACCTTCCCTTTCACAGTTACTTGCCTACAATGAATCTCAGACTCTTTCAGTCGCTGGAAATCGGATGGCTAATTTGTCCTCAGAGTTTTAAGGGTACATTTTTATAACTTGCTCTGTTATCCGTGGCATGGAAGTAGGATCCATTTCTGGCTTGCCCTTACTGGTCACTTATCTGCTCTAATTACTTGGATCAGCTAGTGCAGGAAGCAGCGTAAGCCACCTAAGAACAGTTTGTTTCCTTTCTGTCATGCCTGGAGAGTGATCTCTTCTTGACTGGAGTCAGCTGTGCTGTCCTAATGCTCCAAGATCAAGTGAGGGCTGGTAAATATCGGTCTGGTGCTGTGCTCTGGTAGCATTTCATCTGTGTCCTCCTTCCCTACCTAGATTGTAAGCAGGACAGACACTGCCTCTATGTTGATTATGGTGATGATACCTACAATGACAATAATAATCATAGATAACATACTATTTGATGTTCATGATATACCAGGAAATACACTATATGATTGCTGAAATGAGATTCCATAAGTGGTCTACTGACTTCAGACACCACATTTCCTCACTACTCTATATTGTTTCCCAAATTCTCATATGGGAAATTTGGGAAAAGGGAGAAAGAAGCCTCTTCTAATTGTAGGTCAGTTTTTCAGCTTTGAAGATTAGAGAGAACTCCCAATGAATTCTACAAACATTTGTTACATGCCTACTACATTCTAGCCTTTCTGCTAAATGGGATGGAGATTCAGATATATATATATATAAAATTTTAATCTAGCTTAAGAGACAAATATGCAAGGAAAAAGACTTTCAAGATGAACTGGGGCAAGGGAGGGGAACTAATATAAAATATAGTAGGAACCGAGAGGAAACAAGATTAAGTCTGATTAGGAGAATCTGGACTAGAATTTCTGTGGAGGCTGGCATCAAATTGGTCCCGGAAAGGTATAAAAGATTTCTGTACATGGAGAAGAGGAAAGATATTTTACACATAAGGAATCCACCAAAATTACTAATAATCACAGATATCATTGTTGGATATAAACTATATACCCACCATTATTCATAATACAATTATATCTATTGATTATTAAATCCCAATAGTAATATCAAGGATGAGTTATTACTGTCTCCATTTTACATGTCAGAAAAGTAATGTTCTTGGAAATTTAAGTGGCTTGGCTAAGTGCAAGCTAGCTAAGGCATCTCTGGCTCAATATCCCACATCTTCCCTCTTCTCAGTATTGCCTTCACATCATATTTGTGTTGTGTTTCAGAGATGGGGATGTCATCCTTGTATAAGAACCACATTAATCAATCTATGAGGTTTTTTTTGCTCATTTAAATAAGATTTTCTTCATTGTCTAGAAAAAGATGCAGAAATAAATTGCTCAACCCTAGTCAAGGCATAATAAAAAATAATAGTATTATAACAGTATTATTATTATGTTTTCTCATATGTATTGAGTTTTAGTATCTGCCAGATACTGTTCTGAGTACCTTACAGATATTAATGAAATCATCACTCACAGCCTACAGAGAAGGGCATCAATACATATCCACAAATCTAGGTTACAGGCTCACCTCTTATCTCATTTACTTTGTGCAGCTTTTAGCAGAGGTGGAGGTCAGAGGAAGAACATTTTCTTTGAAGTCTATTTTATTTAAATTCTATCTAAACTTCAGTCCTTCCCAGCTGCCTCCTTCCCTAGTGCCCCTCATCCCTTTCACGGAAATTCAGGGCCCACTTCTGAATCCAGTCTATTAGTGTCCCTGAGCAAATGGATTCCACTGCAATGCAGAGCAGGCTCTGCTGACTGAGGATTCCAAAGGTCCCCAAGTCTCCTCTGGTATAGAGGGCAGTGACGTGGATTGCATAGAATGGCTGCCAGCTTGGCTTGGAATACATTTGGATGCTTAAAATACCAGTTCAGTCAAAGGCTGGCCTGCCAAATGAATGCTGACTGGCAGGAAGCACAGACATTCCAGAGAAAGCTCCATCTCTCTTTAACCTGCAGTTCTCATCGGGAATTTACCTCAGTTTGCAACAAACAGCCAAGAGCTTCAAAAGTTTTTTGTATGTGTGTGTGGTGCAATAAAGAGATGAGAAAATGAAGGGAGCTGAGGGTGAACTCTTTCCTCCCTGAGCCTTCAGCCTGACCAGAGAAAACACACACCCGTGCTAACTGGTGTCACTGTCAATGAATGGTCACTGACCTACCTGAGGCTCCCTGGGACCCTTCCCATCCTCTTATCCCTAGTTCATTCAGTCCCCTTCTCTCCTTGACAAGAATTTCATACCTTTTCCTCCTATTTTAAACTTCCAACAACTCCCCTAATTCTCAACGGATGACGTTGCCTCTTATTTCCTGTAAGAATTAGAAACAACTAGAAAAGAGCTTCCACATGCTTCTGCCCAACAATCTCGCAGAAGCTCTGCCTATGAGCTATCTCAGGTCCAGTGTCAACGCATGAACTATCCATGGTCCTGGCTGAAGTCAACACCTATATTGTGTTGTGGGTCCCATCCCCTGGCACCTTCTCAAGGATTTTACTTCCTCCAGTGTTTCATCTCTTTCTCACATAATACATTTTCCTATCTGTATACAAACACATTGTTGTTTAGCTCACTTTAAGCCCATCTGTCAATCTCACTTCTGCCTTCAATTACTGCCCTGGTTCCCTGCTCCCCTTTATAGCAATGGTCATCAGAAGTTGTCTAAATGTGTTGTCTTCCTTGCCACTATTCTCATTCTCTCTTGAATTCATTCCAATCAGACTTTTCTCAGCATGCCTTAAAAACTGCTCTTGTCCATATGTTCAATCCCTTTCACACACACACAAACACCCTCAGAGGTGATTGAGTTAATTCTCACAGTTCATCCTACTTGACCTAACAGCAGCATTTGACCCTAAGGATCATGCTTTCCTTTCTGAATTTTTTTTTCCTTGAATATTATTCCTGGTTTCCTATCTACTTCATTGACTCCTTCTGAATCTCCTCTGTTAGTTCTTGCTTATATCCATGGCATCCCAGTGTACAAAGGACCAGAGCTTGGCCTTCAGATAGCTTCAGCACCTGTACTCACTCCCTTGGTGATCTCCTCCAGTCTCACAGAATTAAATGCCATATCTGTGGTGAGGATTCCCTGTTTTATTTGCTGTTGCTGTTCAGTCGCTAAGTTGTGTCTGACTCTTTTGCAACCCCAGCCTGCCAGGCTCCTGATCCATGGAATTTCCCAGGCAAGAATCCTGGAGTGGGTTGCCATTTCCTTCTCCTGGGGATCTTTGTGACCCAGAGATTGAACCTGCGTCTTCTGCATTGGAAGGCAGATTCTTTACCACTGAGCCACCTGGGAAACACCCAAATACTATTTTAGTAGCATCTTAATTGGTGTCCCTGTCTTCACACTTGCATCTTTCAGAGTGACCTTGATACACTATAAGTTATATTGTGTCATTTTTCTGCTTGTAACTCTCCAGTGGCTTCCAGCTTCAGACGGGGGAATAGGAAAAACTAAGCTCTTTACTATAGGTAAACTGGCCTGAAAACTTAGTGATACAGAAATAAACCTAGCAAGGAGTTTCGAGGGAGTAATGGAAACAGAAACCTTATGAGCTGAAAAGTTAATTAGAGATGATAAAACAGAAGCAGCCAGAATAAGCTACTGTTTCAAAAACAGTGAAAGTCACTCAGTCATGTCTGACCCTTTGTGACCCCATGGTCTGTAGCCTGCCAAACTCCAATGTCCATGGAATCCTCCAGGGAAAAATACTGGAATGGGTAGCCATTCTCTTCTCCAGGGGATCTTCCTGACCCAGGGATCGAACTTGGGTCTCCCATATTGCAGGCAGATTTTTTACCGTCTGAGCCACAAGGGAAGCCCATTTCCAGTAAATAGAAGGAAAATAAAACAAGAGGGTAGATGCAGGTAGCTTAGGCGTAAGTGGGTATAGATAGAATAGATGTGGATGTATTTTTATGTTAAGGGTAGTTATGGGAAAGGAAGAGGTAGTTACTAAAAAGAGACAGTGTTATAGCCCCAGAGGAAGCAGAAAGGGAAGAAAACCTGGAGGTTCAGTTGAAAGAAGCAGCTTCTGACAAGAGGCAGAACATATACTGTAATGAGGCAGAAATCAAGGAAAAGATTGGTTCAATACAGGTGAGCTTGTTGGTGACAGGGGTAGAAATCAAAGGTAATAAAGTGATCAATGTGATTTCAAAGTTTCAGTAATACTGATCACACTCATTGAAGAAGCTAAGGTATTTTAAAAATCAGTACCAAATTTGTAGCAAACATATACTAGTAAATTAAAGCAGAGGTCAATTCTGGATGAATTTTCCTTCTTTAAAAAAAATAGTTTTTAATATTAAAGTTCTGGAGCACATATTCTAATTTGATATCAAGTCTCTATCACAATGTAGAATATCAATGTTTCCAAACTGGTGGTGTGCCAAAACCAAAGATTCAAAAGTAGATTCCAATAAATCTATTTTATTAAAAACAACAATGTCAGGTTTCCATTGTTATTTTAAAGCATCAATCAATAAACTCGTTATTTAAAGTTTTTCATCACAAAATAGAAGCTTAAAAATGCCCAGGTCATACTAAAACATATTATATGGCAGTCAGGGAACTCCAGTGAGCTTGCTGATAACTCAGTAAGTCAGTTTATCACTCAGATAAGCAAGGTTAACTACTGTGCATGTTTTTACTAGTATGCAGATTCACATGTGTTCTTTCCTAATCATATATTATTTGGTGTATACACATAATGAATGTATACCCATGATTAACCAATGTTCACATGAAGGCAGCTTAAGTCATGTTACTGTTGAAATATACTAGGTTATTAGAGAGCATAAGAATTATAAGAAGCTTGTAAACTTTCCCCAAGACGCTCTTCAGCAGACACATGTTAAATGTATTTGTTCCAAATCCTCTTGCTTTCCCTATCTTGGGCTTCCCTGGTGGCTCAGATACTAAAGCATCTGCCTGCAATGCGGGAGACCTGGGTTTGATCCCTGGGTCAGGATGATCCCCTGGAGAAGGAAATGGCACCCCACTCCAGTACTCTTGCCTGGAAAATTCCATGGATGGAGGAGCCTGGTAGGCTACAGTTCATGGGATTGCAGAGTTAGACACGATTGAGCAACTTCACTGATTCACTGGTTCCCTATCTTGGCAAACACTGCACTATATGTTCAGTCTTTGGACACTGAAACATTGAATCTTTCTATTCTTTTTTCTCTCTTAACCCCTATACACAATCAATCAATTACATCACCAAGACTGAAGATGCTTCCTCTTTAACATCTCTTGAATAAAATCTCTAACCCTCCTACAAGCCTCAGTGCAAGCTCTCATCACTTGACAAGATAACTAACATTTTCCCCAATATCCTGCTTCCTGTGTAATTTCCCTCCAAGCTATAGCCATACTGCTTCTACTACTCCAATTCCAAACCTTTGAGAGTTTCCTACAGCTTTCAGGGCAAAGCTCAAACTCCTAAGTAAGATTAACCAAGGCCCTGAATGGTGTGACTACTACCTGATTCTGATCTTATTCCTCCTGACTTTATCCTGCCTTTCATCTTATGTCAAACCTATATATGTTTCAATAAAGACAACAATGAGTGCCTTACAATACAACAGCATGACCAAATGCTATCCCCTTAACTGGAATTCCTCCCATCTCCAATGACTAGCTAACTCCTATTTTTTCTTCAAAGCAGAGTTCTGAATTTGATATATACTTTAAGGGTTTTGTTTTTGTAGGAGGAATAGGTTTGTCCTAATATAACCCTAGCCTTCCTTCTGATCACCCTTGATTCAACAGTGTGTATTTCTAGAAATTGGAAAACAACTGAATGCTTCTTATGAGAGAGAACTATAATGCAAAGAATTGGTCAGGATAAAAGGATGATATTCCAAAGAATAGCAAAGAGAAATAAGAAAGCTTTCCTCAGTGATCAATGTGAAGAAATAGAGGACAACAATAGAATGGGAAAGACTAGAGATCTCTTCAAGAAAATTAGAGATATCTAGGGAACATTTCATGCAAAGATAGGCATAATAAAGGACAGAAATGGTATGGACCTAACAAGCAGAAGATATTAAGAAGAATTGGCAAGAATACAAAGAAGAACTATACAAAAAAAGACATTAATGACCCAGATAACCACAATGGTGTGATCACTCACCTAGAGCCAGACATCCTAGAATGCCAAGTGGGTCTTAGGAAGCATCACTACAAACAAAGCTAGTGGAAGTGATGGAATTTCAGTTGAGCTATTTCAAATTCTAAAAGATGATGCTGTTAAGGTGCTGCACTCAATATGCCAGCAAATTTGGAAAACTCAGCAATGGCCACAGGACTGGAAAAGGTCAGTTTTCATTCCAAACCCAAAGAAAGGCAATGCCAAAGAATATTCAAACTACCACACAATTGCACTCATCTCACATGCTAGCAAAGTAATGCTCAAAATTCTTCAAGCAAGGCTTCAAAAACACATGAACTTCCGAATGTTCAAGCTGGGTTAGAAAAGGCAGAGGAACCAGAGATCAAATCGCTGACATCTGCTGGATCATCAAAAAAGCAAGAGAGTTCCAGAAAAACATCTACTTCTGCTTTTTTGACTATGCCAAAGCCTTTCATTGTGTGGATCACAGCAAACTGTGGAAAATTCTTAGAGAGATGGGAATACCAGACCACGTGACCTGCCTCTTGAGAAACCTATATGCAGGTCAGGAAGAAACAGTTAGAACTGGACATGGAACAGACTGTTTCCAAGTCGGGAAAGGGAGTACGTCAAGGTTGTATACAGTCACCCTGCTTATTTAACTTACATGCAGAGTACATCATGCAAAATGCTGGGCTGGAAGAAGCACAAGCTGGAATCAAGATTGCCGGGAGAAATATCAATAACCTCAGATATGCAGATGACACCACCCTTATGGCAGAAAGTGAAGAGGAACTAAAAAGCCTCTTGATGAAAGTGAAAGTGGAGAGTGAAAAAGTTGGCTTAAAGCTCAACATTCAGAAAACTAAGATCATGGCATTGGGTCCCATCACTTCATGGGAAATAGATAGAGAAACAGTGGAAAGAGTGACAGACTTTATTTCTTTGGGCTCAAAAATCACTGCAAAAAAAAAAAAATCACTGCAGATGGTGACTGCAGCCATGAAATTAAAAGACACTTGCTCCTTGGAAGAAAAACTATGACCAAACTAGACAGCATATAGCAGAGACAGTACTTTGCCAACAAAGATCCATCTGGTCAAACCTATGGTTTTTCCAGTGGTCACGTATGGATGTCAAAGTTGGACTATAAAGAAAGCTGAGCACCAAAGAATTGATGCTTTTGAACCGTGGTGTTGGAGAAGACTCTTGAGAGTCCCTTGGACTGCAAGGAGATCCAACCAGTCCATCCTAAGGGAAATCAGTTCTGAATATTCCTTGGAAGGTCTGATGCTGAAGCTGAAGCTCCAATAATTTGGCCACCTGATGTGAAGAATTGACTCATTTGAAAAGACCCTGATGCTGGGAAAGATTGAAGGTAGGAGGAGAAGGGGACAACAGAGGATGAAATGGTTGGATGGCATCACTGACTCAATGGACATGAGTTTGAGCAAGCTCTGGGAGTTGGTGATGGACAAGGAAGCCAAGTGTGCTGCAGTTCATGGGGTCACAAAGAGTTGGACACAACTGAGCAACTGAACTGAAAAGGAAAAGACTAGCAGCATATCCACCTTCAAAAGAGAAATGCACCGGAAGTACTGAATACTCTATTCTGATGTGACATAACATGGATTTTTCTTCATGCCTATACTGAAATATGTCGTTGGCAATGTGTTAATAATGCAGCGTATCAACCTTCTTCTTTAAAAAGAGGTAGATGTAATTGTACATACTTTTTAAAAGATAGTTATAGAAACACAAAATATACAAGAGTTAAACAGTAAGAAACAAAAGTAATCTTGCTTTGGCGATTCAGAAGGTACTAGAAATCTCATGATATAATTCACTAGATTATAGATGCTCAAAAATATCTGATTGGACAGAATTCTCTAGGTAATAGAATGGCACCTAAGTACTATATGTCTCAAATTTCCTGGGACAAGTCTGTTCCATTTAAATGAAAATAAAAATTCCTATTCAGATCATATGCCCTTATTTAATGCATAATTTATTTCTATTTCAACTCTGGGTACTTAGTTTAGGAGTTTAGGGGGTACAAGTCTTAACTCTCTTTTCTGGCACTGAATCACGAAGGAGAAATATAAGATACTTCTTTTCCCAATTTTTAATGTGTATTTCAAATTCTGTCTCCTCCACAAGGCTTTCTGGAAAGTAAGATGCTGACAAATGTGCAGTCACCAGCTTTCTAGATGAGTGGACAGAGAAAGAAAGCTGATTTATAGTATTTGCCAATTTTCAAGCTGTAAATACTCTTACTATGGCCACTTTCAAACTACCAATGGTTTAACAGTCAGTTTGCAATATTGACATATATTTAAGTTAACTCATGAGAGCAAATTCAAGTCAGCTCCACAGTAGCACTGTTTCCAGGCAACACTGGTCCACAGTGCTTGTCTGAGCTCTGATGCATTCATAGCCTATGCCATCCCACAGTAATCTCCACACCACACTTACCGATGATCACCTTGTACTCTGACACAGTTAAAACTTACCTGAATTTTGTGCTCCTATAAAACACTAAAAGTTAATAAATTCCTCCATTCTTTTGTTCCTCCGAACTTTTGGGTTCTAAAGTAGATAACCACATGGTCCTCCAATATTAATATTCTGAAATTAGACCCTTCCTTGAGATTCTCATTCATCTGTCTCTACAATGCCAAGTCTCCTTCCTTCCTTTTCTTTGAGACATTATGTGTGGTGTGTGTGTGTGTGTGTGTGTGTGTGTGAACATAATTATTTTTATCCCAGAGTGTTTATACCCCAGAGTGCAATTGACAGGTCATAGAATAATCACTTAAAAAAA
>NW_011494636.1:2671737-2683867 GCF_000754665.1 Bison bison bison | reverse complement strand
AAAAAAAAAAAAAAAACTACCAAGCTGTTTTCCAGAGTGGGTGTATCTTCCCACCAACAAAATATGAGAGAGCCAGACTTTCTGCATCCTTGTCAGGATTTGGTATTGTCATTATTTTATTTTAGCCGCTCTTTTTGGTATATAGTAATAGCCCATCATAGTCTTCATTAGCATTTGCCTGATGGATAAAGATGTTGAACATTTTTTTAGTGCTTATTTGCCATTTGTACCTCATCTTTGGTGAAATGTTTCTTAATGTCGTCTACCTGTTCTCTAATCAGATTGCTTATTTTTTCACCATTGAATTTTGAGAGCTCTTTATATATTTTAGATCATTGTCCTTTGTTGGTTATGTGATTGGCAAATATTTTCCCATGGTCTGTAGCTTATCTTTTCATCCATTTAATAGGGTCTTTTGAAAAAGTCTTAACAAAGACTTTTTAAAATGTATTTATTTGGCTGCCTCCAGTCTTAGTTGAGGCACACGGGACCTTCCTCGTGGCACTCAAGCTCTTTGTTGCCACATGCAGGCTTCTCCACTTGTGGTGTTCAGGCTTCTTTGGGCTTCTTTCTAGCTGTAGGATATGGGCTTAGTTAATGCATGTAAAATCTTAGTTCCCTGACGAGGGATTGAACCCTAGTCCCCTCCATTGGAAGGCAGATTCTTAACCACTGGACCACCAGGGAAGTCCCTTAACAAAGACTTTTAATTTTGAAGTCCAATTTATCCCTTTCTTGTTTCAGAACCTACACTTTTGGTGCTATTATTTAAGATCTCTTCATCAAACCTTTGGTGAGACATTCCTTATTAATGAGTGTCCGTTGTGTTGCAATAGCCCGAATTAAATCATCTCCTTCATTGTCTGGTGTGTTTTGTCTTTCACCACTCTTTGTTGTTAGTTTATTAGTATCCTGAAGCCTACCCCAATTCCTAGTTGGATTACACTATGAGGCAGTGGGGCATCCTAAGGGGCACTAGTGGTGCAGGAGACAAGGGTTAGATCCCCTGCAGTAGGAAGGAGCAACCCACTCCAGTATTCTTACCTGGAGAATCCCATGGACAGAGGAGCCTGGTGGGCTACAGTCCACAGGGTCACCAAGAGTCGGACATGACTGAAGCAACTAGCACAGCACAGCACGTGAGGGCAGTTAACTATCCATCTCTTGGGCCCATCGGGAGCAGGAAGACTCAGATCCCTGCATACCAGCCCTAAATGTGTTTTGATGCCCCCCATTGAGGTACCCCTGCAACACTGCTTGTTCTGATTAGAGGTCTCCAGGTAGAAGAACAGGAGCAACTCAGAGCTTGAACTGAGACCCATGGGCACAGGCCTTCTCTTCCACATATTAATACTAGGAACCCTCCCTCACTTTGATGCAATACCACTGACCTGTAAGCATGGTGGTCCAGAGGGATTGGATAAATGAAGACCTACCACTTTCCTTCCTTCCTGATGCCCCGCCTATAATGCCTTCATCCATGAATACAAGCTCAGCCCCGAGGCAATATCTAGGTTTGCTACCAGCTAGTTAGCCTGATATCACCTTTGCCCCCAGAGTAGTGGGGACAAGCTCATTAAAAACACAAGATCTCAGGCCCCAGATACACCAGATGGAAACCTGTCTTTTTTTTAATATAAATTTATTTTAATTGGAGGTTAATTAATTTACAATATTGTATTGCTTTTGCCATACATCAACATGAATCCGCCACAGGTATACACGTGTTCCCCATCCTGAACCCCCCTCCCTCTTCCCTCCCGTACCATCCCTCTTGGACTCTGTGAGAGAGGGAGAGGGTGGGATGATTTGGGAGAATGGCATTGAAACATGTATAATATCACATATGAAACGAATCGCCAGTCCAGATTCGATGCATGATACTGGAAACCTGTCCTTGAACAACATCCCAGGTGATTTATTTGAGGGGTGTGGCTGCTGTAAAGTGTGACAGATGAAATACTGTGTGCAGAGGAGGGGCTCCTAATCCACTTTGAGGGGTCTCAAGGCAAGCTCTTGCTAAGAGGTGACATCTAAGTAGGGTCTTAATATCTGCACCCAGCTGCCTGCGAAATGTCAACAAGCACAGAATGAGAGCAGAGGGCTGCTGCCCACGCCATCCTTCCTTCTCTCTTCTTCCACTGCTCCTGGCCCTCTGCAGCCACGCTCCACATCCTTACTCCATGCCTAGCACTCTCAAGGGCACCTCACACCATCTGGGTAAGGAGAAACCCCCTTGGCTCAGTGAATCCCTCAGTCTGAGAATGGCTTCCACCCCTAGTAGAGAGCAAGTGCTTCTTTTGGAAAGATTTTTCTCCGTGTGTTCCTTGGATGAAGGGATGACTGATGGCTTGATGAATTGAATGCTGAACTCTGACTTTCAGGTACTAAATATAGACCCCTGCACATGCTGGGAGAGCTAAATTTAGCAGAGCTGGCTTGGAGCGGGGAGGAGGGGTTTTGGGGGCTTCCCCCTGACCCCCCTGCAAGAATGGCTATAAACAGCTCTGAGTAGTGCCCCAGCAGCTGCTGCAGCCTACAATTACTTTATTATTCCTGTCAGGGAAGGAGGAGCTCTGGAAATATCATCCCTGGTTTGTTTGTTACAGGAGTCTGCCAAGGGTCATTTTTCGATTTTTTAGGAACACAAGGACAAGTGCAGATCAAGGAGGCTTCCCTCTGCCTCCATCTGATTTGTTTTCTTCCATGTAGGTTGCAGTCAGGTGTTCTCCTCCTCAAGCTGAGTTCCCATCTCCTGGTGGGTTATTGCTAATTCTGTCCTCTGCTGCCCCAGATCTTCTCTGTTTAGTTAGATGGAAGGGCACTAATTATGTAGAGTGAAGGTCAGAATGAGAGTGGATCTCTCATGCTGCCAAATTGCAATGCCCTGAAGTGTCTGTTCTGGTTAAAAATCCCAGTGGCCTGGCATACTTCGGGAAAAGCCACTTAGCTGCTCACCTTTGTTCAGGCTAGGGTGAAGGCAAAGAAGTAAGATCCTTGGTCCTCACCTCTCTTCCAGTAGAGTGAGAAGAGAACATCAGTGCAGCACTTAGCCCCTCCTGGCAGAAAGCAGCAGTCGATACAGGGTGGCATCAGTTCAGCACACAAAATGTTCTCCTGGCTCTGCATACACTGCGTGGTCCCCCTCACCCTATCGGCTACCAGTGGGTGGAGAAGCCACAGTAAATATCCACTTGCTGTTTTTCCTTTATTAACAAGAACACATATTCCTCTCCTATGATAAGATAGAGATAACTCTCATCTGCCTGTTGATTGCTGTCTTTGGCTAATGACAACTAAAAATTCATTCTGAACAACCTCTACATTTTCCATTAATTAGAATTAATGATGTGGCCTGAGTAAAGAAAAGAGAAAAAACATCTCCTTGTCTTCCAATGAATAAATATGATTTAGTTGATTCCACTATGTTTTCTCTCACTGCTTCCTGGCTCCCCAATCACATGAGTTAGAGGACCTCTGGAGTAGATGTACCATATCACCAAGGAGCACAGACCGAGAGCCATTTACTCTAGACCGTTTCTCTCTGAGCTTCCTTCCTCCCACTTGTGTCTCTGAGAAACTGGCTGGACTCACTTCCTGAAAAAGGAGATGAGACAGAGTCTGGCCCATTGATTGTTTAAAAGACTTAATGCCCAGAAGTTTGGGCGATTGTAATTTAAGGGCTCTCAGGCCAGGCTCAGAATTTGTGCTTGTGTGCTCAGTCATGTCTGACTCTTTGTGACCACATGGACTGTAGCCCACCAGGCTCCTCTGCCCATGGGATTCTCCTAGAATACTGGGGTAGATTTCCATGCTCTCCTCCAGGGGATCTCCCAGACCCAGGGATCAAACTCACATCTATTATGTCACCTGCACTGGCAGGCGGATTCTTTACCACTAGAACCTGGAAAGCCCATACTTCATGGCACCACAGGCTATTAACCAGTTTTATATCTATTAGCAAATTCATTTCAGCATTCCTGATTCCATGTGTGTGTTCTTCAAATTCTCCTTTGAATAGATTTTAGCATCTTACTCATTCCCTAATTAGTAGATGGGTTAAATAAAATGTTTGAAATTTATTCATTATGTATTTGCATATGAATCATGATTTTAACCTTTTGAAAATTGTACTTTAGCATAACTCCTGTATTTAATGTTAAGAGCTATCATATCATATTAATAATCACTCCCTCTATCAACTTTAGTTTCCATTTTCTTAAAAGGAAAGCAATAGCAGTGAAAGAAGAAAAAATTATCTCCCTATACCAGACTTAATTCAGCAGTTCAGAGTGTCAGTACAGAAGGGCTCTTCTGTTGTTTCCTAACTTATCATAAGTAAAGGAAGGAGACAATTACATGTATTCAGGTTTATTTTCTAGGTACTCTTGTGTATGTTGTCAAATTTATACCTCACAGCAACCTTGTGATAAAATTATTGTTGTGATCATCATTATTATAAAACAGTTACTCTTTATTAGCCACTCTTTTAAACTCTATGCATATAGTATCATATTTAATCATTGCAGCAACCCTATGGGGTAGGTACTATTGTCCTCTTTTTCCAGATGAAGAAACTGAGGTGTCAGGAGATTCAGCAACTCACCTAAGATCACAGCTAATAAACAGTGGATTCTGTATTCAAGCCCAGGCAGTTTAACTTCAGAGCTTGAGCTCTTAACCACTTTTTATTTAACTCCACTTAACAGATGAGACGGAGAAGGCAATGGCACCCCACTCCAGTACTCTTGCCTGGAAAATCCCATGGATGGAGGGAGTGACTTCACTTTCGCTTTTCACTTTCATGCATTGGAGAAGGAAATGGCAACCCACTCCAGTGTTCTTGCCTGGAGAATCCCAGGGACGGGGGAGCCTGGTGGGCTGCCGTCTATGGGGTCGCACAGAGTTGGACACGACTGATGCGACTTAGCAGCAGCAGCAACAGATGAGAAAACTGACAGTGAAGTTACTTGCCTAATAACAAAAGGCAAGTAAATGACAGGGCCAAGATCTCTATCCAGGTCTGCCAGACTTTAAAGGCCAGTTTCCTCTACCAGAGCAAAGAGAGTGACTATTACTGAAGTTGAATACAAGCTGAAATGTACCTACAGCTTTTGTCCTGTTGACAACCTGATCAGATTTACTGGATGCTTGGGGCTAGTGCACTGGGACAACCCAGAGGGATGGTATGGGGAGGGAGGAGGGAGGAGGGTTCAGGATGGGGAACACATGTATACCTGTGGCGGATTCATTTTGATATTTGGCAAAACTAATACAATTATGTAAAGTTTAAAAATAAAATTAAATTTAAAAAAAATACAGCAATCATTCAAAATAACTCACATCTTGTTCCTCCAAAGCAGAAAATCAGCTGGAAGGAAAGCTGTTAGGTATTTGAACCTACAGGAAAAAAGCATATGACACTTTGCATCTCCCTTAAGAATTTCAGGTACCATATTCAGCCCTGTGCTTTATTAATCTGGCCTCTTTCCTATTTGTTACCATTATCTCGCAAGACCTAGAAGGCAGAAATACACCCTGAAAGGCCTTGCCTGGTACCTTGTAGAGAAAAAAAAAAAAAAAATCAAATATTGTGGGATGCAACCACCTGATTGGTGCAGCATGGAGATGCCTACTCAGCTGAGATGTTGCCCTGTGTCCCAAACACGATGACTCCAGCAGAGCTTCTCTGAGGTACTAGGTGCTGGGGTGGGCAGCTGTGGGCCACGGTTTAGGAGACTCAAAGATGCGGAGGAGTCTGGCTGAGATCATAAGGAAGAATCTTGCTGCTTTAATTCCTCCTCCTGCAAAGCAGCTCCAAGACCTCTGGCCTTTTCCTCTCCCCTCGGCTCCCTCCCTTCCCTGCACACCCCCACCTATTGTCACAAACAAGCCCCAATAAGGCAGCTTTCCCACCATCTCCATCCCTGCCCACCCTAAGCATTGCCAAATTAGGGCTTTGCCTCCCAGCACCGCGGCTAGAAGCTCATAAACCCTCCTCCGCCCCTGCTGCCTTCCCCTCACTGCAGCGCTACGGTCCTGCGGCACCTCCACGCGCAGCTTTGCAAGCGGGCATCTGCACTGCGGGGCTGCCTCACCGGATCTCCCTGCCCCCGCCTGGCTTCTGTTCTCCTCTGTGCACTGCTGCCTGCAGCTTACATAAGCCCCGCGCACGCACATATGCAGTGAATTCATCTTCTCCTTTATGGAAGCTCCTCTGGCATGACAGGGAAGCTGAAATGCTACTAGATGTTCCCCCCGCCCGGGAGCTGTCAAGTCGTCACGCCCTAAAACAACAAATTCAGCAGCTGCAATACCCTCTGACAGGGCTGAAAGCCCTGAATTGAGAACTCCGTCCTAAGGAAATAGGAACTGTTGAGAAGGGGTATCTGAGCAAGTGTTTTAACCTCTGGGCTAGCGCAGCATTGCATCTAATCAGTTGGGTCCACCTGCCAGCCGCACTGGCCTGAGCAGAGCCAGCCAAAGTCATCAGACCTACTTTGCCAAGAGAAAGGAAGGACAAACTGGTTTGTGTCGAATCTTCTCAATTACTGCATAGACTGATTGACGTAGTAGGTATTTGCTTCCTGCTTGGCTTTACTAGGATGTTCTATTCTGAAAACCTTAAACATCTTACCTGGTGGCAAGGGGATAGTCCTAATTTCCTGCTTACAGGATTGAGTGGCCCCGTGGTCTCCTCCCATTTCCCACCAGCCACAGCCACTCTCTTCCACTCCCAGGAGGCTCTCAAGTTTCCCATCAAGAAGCCCAGGACACAGGAACGTCTGTCCTTTACAGTCACAGGGACTCTCCTTGTCCCACCAAGCAAAAGGCTATCAAGCTGAGTTCACCAATCCATCTGCCTTGTTAGATGTAGATGGAGCCACAGAATGTCTTTCTAGTGTGGACAGAGCATTTTGCCGAATCTGATTCATCACCCTCAGGAGCAGGAAGAGGGAACTCCTTCCCATCAATACTATGGGGCTAAGTAGGGAGATTCATGGAAAGGGCCCTCCTCTGTCCTGGCTATCTCGTGGGGACTCTTACTGCTTTGTCAAGTTCAGCCTTGCAAAAGTTAGCCCTCCCAGGTGACTCAGTGGGCTTCCCTGGTAGCTCAGTTAGTAAGAATCCGCCTGCTATGCAGGAGACCTCGATTTGATTCCTGGGTCCAGAAGATTCCGTTGGAGAAGGGATAGACTACCCACTCCAGTGTTCTTGGGCTTCCCTGGTGGCTCAGATGGGAAAGAATCTGCCTGTAATGTGGGAGACCTGGGTCTGATCCCTGGGTTGGGACGATCCCTTGGAGGAAGGCATGGCAACCCATTCCAGTATTCTTGTCTGGAGAATCCCCATGGACCGAGGAGCCTGACTGCCTACAGTCCATGGGGTTGCAAAAAGTCAGACATGACTGAGTGACTAAGCACAGCACAGATGACTCAGCAGTAAAAATCCACCTGCAGTGCAGGAGACGTGGATTTGAAGATCCCCGGGAGAAGAAAATGACAACCCACTCCAGTATTCTCGGCTGGGAAATCCCATGGACAGAGGAGCCTGGCAGGCTATAGTCCATGGGGTCACAAGAGTCAGACATGACTTGGTGACTAACAACAACAATAGAAACGGAAGAGATATGGATTTGGCAGGGAGCTGCTCTAGAAATAGGGTGACATAGGCTGACCGACCATCCCAGTTTGTCCTGGGTTTAAAGGAGGACACAGGACATTCTGTTGGGAAAGTCCCAGGCAGGCTGGGACCAATCGTGCAACCAAGGCAGGGGTAGGGGGAAAGCAGATTTCTCTTGGCAACTCGAGCTCTGGACTGAAGGATGTTTTTTTCCTTCCCAAAGCATGCAAGAGAGTACCTGCTCCCTGACAAAGGACAAGGAAGAGGACATCTCATATCCACTGATAAACAGAAACTACTGCAAATATAAAAAGACAATTCTGGGAGAAGGTGTCAAGAAATCTAATGGGTTAACAACGTTCAGGACATTTAATCTTCAGCTGTGCCTTGTTTGTGCCAGTTGGAATGGTATAAGTCATAAAAAGGACTCCATATCCATGATGGCAGGATGGCATCCCCACATTCCACCCCTGGCTGTACTCACTGCATCAACCTCTCCCCCCACCCCCACAACTTAAACTTAGAATAGTAACAGCAGTCCTCTGTGCGGCATTTCCTGGGCATTGGATGTGAGCCTCTCAGAAGCAGGCAGCTACAGCATAATGGAGAGTCCTCACCTACAAGTCAGGGCACCTGAGTCCATTTTCCTCTTAGTCCCCTCTGACTCCATGACCTTGGTCAAGCACTTAACCTTCTCTCTACTGTAAAAGGGAGAAAACATTCCTATTCCACTTCTCCCTTCCTGGCTGTGAGGATCAAATGAAGTGACCTGGCTCTCAAGAACCCTAAGAGAGTTGGACTTTGATCTGCAGTTCCCAGGATGTCCTAAGTATTCCAAGCTAACTCAACTTTTGCCCCAGCTTTGGGAAACATCACATCCACTCCCTTGGATTTTTTTGTGTATCTTCCTTCTCGTGCCTCTTCTGAAGGTATAAATTGAACTTCTTTCCAAGGATGTTTTGACCGAATTTACACTCCTTTAGGCACTGGTGACCCACTCCAGTACTCTTGCCTGGAAAATGCCATGGACGGAGGAGCCTGGTAGGCTGCAGTCCATGGGGTCGCTAAGAGTCGGACCCGATTGAGCGACTTCACTTTCACTTTTCACTTTCATGCATTGGAGAAGGAAATGGCAACCCACTCCAGTGTTCTTGCCCGGAGAATCCCAGGGACGGCGGAGCCTGGTGGGCTGCCGTCTCTGGGGTCACACAGAGTCATACACGACTGAAGTGACTTAGCAGCAGCAGCAACAATCATTCAGTCCAATGGTCAGATCTTCAAAGATAGGAGTGGGCTGGAGACCAGTCATAACCAGAGGCTAAAAGCCTATGGCAACAACTCAGTTGGGAGAATTTGAAGATCGACTCTCCGTGGAATAACTGAGCCCCTAGGAGACCAGGCTTTGAGATTTATATCTGCAAACTGTCTCTGCAACTTACCTCATGATTGCTCTAAACTTCAAATACATTATCATTAAAGCAGGGGTGGGGCAGGGGAAGCAGGAAATGGTAAATATTTTGCCCTGTTTGTAGGATTGTGAGGGCTAAATATCACGATGATCTTTGGTAAACTATAGAATGTAGTATATTTTAAATATGAAAGCCCAAAGCAATCGATTTTTTTGAATTGTGGTAAAATATGTACTAAGAATATGTAATTTTTATCCATTTTAGGAGTTCAGTTCAGTGGTATTAATTACACTCACAACATCATGGAACCATTACCACTATCTTTTTCCACAGATTTTTCATCACCCTAAACAGAAATTTTGTACGCATTAAAGCAATAACTCTCCATTCCTGTATTCCCTCAGCTCCTGTTAATCTCTGATTTACTTTCTAGCTCTATGAATTTCCCTTTTTTTATTATAGATATTTCCTATCAATGAAATCATATAATATTTGTCCTATTGTGTCTGTCTTATTTCATTTAACGTTTTCAAGGTTTATCATATTATAGTATGTTTCAGAATATTATTCCTTTTTATGACTGAATAATATTACATTGTATTATATACAACATTTTGTATATCTTTTCAACTGTTGCTGAACACCTGAGCTGTTTTAATTTTTCACGCATTATAAATCATGCTACAGTGAACATTGGTATACAAGTGTGTTCGGGCCCTTGTCTTCAGCTTTTTTCCAGAGCACAGTTGCTGGGTGATATGGCAATTCTATGTTTAGCTCCTTGAGGAACCAACAGACTGTTTTCCACAGGGGTTTCTCCATCTTACATTCTCACCAGCAGTATATGAAGGTTCCAGTTTCTCCACATTCTCACCAACACTTGCTACTTTCTCTTTTGTTTTGTTTTGCTTTTATAGCCATCCTAGGAGATGTGAAGTAATATGTTGATTTTTTTCAAGATGCATGCAATCTTCAGACATAAGCCATCAATCAGTATAGATATGTGAATTGAGTTCAACTACAGACAGATTGCTTCATTTAGAAAGAGACACTGATGCATAGAACATTCTTATGGACTCTGTGGGAGAGGAAGAGGATGGGAAGATTTGGGAGAATGGCATTGAAACATGTAAAATATCATGTATGAAACGAGTTGCCAGTCCAGGTTCGATGCACGATACTGGATGCTTGGGGCTAGTGCACTGGGACGACACAGAGGGATGGTATGGGGAGGGAGGAGGGAGGAGGGTTCAGGATGGGGAACACATGTATACCTGTGGCGGATTCATTTTGATATTTGGCAAAACTAATACAATTATGTAAAGTTTAAAAATTAAATTAAAAAAAAAAAGAATTAAAGAAAAAAAAAAAAGAAAGTATTTCTTGACCAGAGTACACTGCGTATTCAGGAGAGGGATGAGAGAACTGGAAATAAAGATGAACTCAAAATTAGAGAAGTTTGGCCCAACCAATCAGGCAGCAGAAGAAATATTTGCCAAGTGGTTATTGATGCTAAGAAAGGGCTCAAGACTTCCAGCATCAGGTTAATCTTGTTTTTCATTTAATGTCATGGATCCGTAAAATCTGTATCACAGTAATTTATGAAACTATATTTTTTTGTGCTGTTGTGCATTGGTGAGATGCATAAGATACACACAGTACCATGATGAAATCTCATCTCTGTAAATTACTCTGAGTCCACTGATGTATTTCTTTCCATTAAAGCTCCTTGGCCTGTCCAGATTAGTTGTTGTTTTTTTTTTTTAAATTTGTATAATGGAAGCTATATTCATCGTAGCTTGAGATGCTTATTAGAGAAACTCGCCGTCTCTTTTCTTACTTAGCTGTTTTCTTTGCCTCCAGATGTTTTAGCACATTTTTGTCTTCCTTTTTTCAAGGAAAGGATACGAAGCAAGCTTCCAGACTCCTCACAACTCACCTGCTGCATATGAATGTTTATTCTCAGATCAGTTAATGCCAGACTGAGAAGCTGGGCTAGGAAAAGAGAACAAAGCATGAAAAGTTCCAGCCATTTGAAGTCCAAAATGAATTTGTAGCATATCTCTGAAACTATAATCTATGCCAAAGGAAAAGCAGACTATAATTAAAGGAAAGAGAAACAATAGGCTTTATCCACAGCTTTGTGTTTTCTCTGTAAAGAAGGAATACGGACATTCCAGGAAATAAGTAAATTGTTGAGCCGTTTAATAACAAACATCATATATTATCCTTAATACGCCTCTGGGACAGGAATATCTATTTGTTCCTTGGTATCTGTTCTTTACTTCACTCTTCTGATTTTTAGCTGGAGAAATGATCACATGGAAAAAAGATTGCGTTTCCCACCCTCCCTTGGAGCTGAACTTGGCTGTATGACTAAACTCTGGGCAATAAGTTGTAAGAAGTGATACAACTTCTTACAGAGCATCTTCTTACTCTTACAGAGCTGCTTACAGAGCAGCTTCTTGCAGAGCATCTTCATGGAAGAAGAAACATGACTGTTCTTTTCTCCTTGTTGGACAGAATGTGGATTTTGGATTTGGGGTCACTCACGGCTTAACCTACTCTTTAGCAATAGACTCCTACAGCCTCTGGAAGAATACCTTGCGTTTAATCAACAGTTAAAATTGTCACAAGTACCATTGACTAAACAAATATCTTGGGGGTGTTACTTTCCTTGCATTTTTGGAAGGTTTGGTGTTTGAGAGTCTTGATGATGTGTATAGGAGAGAGAGGACTGAGTCATAATTCACTCAATATGGTGATCAAAATAGTCTGAGGGAAATTATGTCAATATAGATACAGAAGCATGTGTGTGCTGCCACTTCAGTCATGTGTGAGTCTTTGTGACCCCATGGACTGTAGCCCGGAAGGTTCCTCTGTCCATGGGATTCTCCAGGCAAGAATACTGAAGTGGGTTGCCATTTCCTCCTCCAAGGGATCTTCCCAACCCAAGGATTGAACCCATGTCTCTTATGTCTCCTGCAGTGGCAGGGGATTCTTTACCACTAGTGCCACCTGGAAACCCCACAGATATAGATATATCAGTTCAGTTCAGTGGCTCAGTCGTGTCCAATTCTTTGCGACTCCACAGACCG
>NW_011494636.1:2671280-2671637 GCF_000754665.1 Bison bison bison | reverse complement strand
ACTCTCCTCTTTCACTTTCATCAAAAGGCTCTTTAGTTCTTCTTCGCTTTCTGCCTTAAGGGTGGTGTCATCTGCATATCTGAGGTTATTGATATTTCTCCTGGCAATCCTGATTCCAGAAATATATATATATATATAGTTGTAGTTTTATATATATATATATTAAAATATATTGCATACTTCACATATATAAAATATGGACAAACATCTACATTTAGCAGCTAGATTGGTAAATAGATAGATAGCATAACATTCACAGAACGTTTGGTGAGCCAGGGTTCAAGAAGTAGTGGCCCCGCTACTGGCTTGTAGAAGTGTAAGCTGGTAAAATTTTTTTGAAGCAATGTGCCAACAATT
>NW_011494636.1:2670481-2671180 GCF_000754665.1 Bison bison bison | reverse complement strand
ACCACTAGTGCCACCTGGAAACCCCACAGATATAGATATATCAGTTCAGTTCAGTGGCTCAGTCGTGTCCAAGTCTTTGCGACTCCACGGACTGCAGCACGCCAGGCCTCCCTGTCCATCACCAACTCCCAGAGTTTACTTAAACTCATGTCCGTTGAGTCGGTGATGCCATCCAACCATCTCATCCTCTGTCATCCCCTTCTCCTCCTGCCTTCAATCTTTCCAGCATCAGGGTCTTTTCCAATGAGTCAGTTCTTTTCATCAGGTGGCCAAAGTACTGGAGCTTCAACTTCAGCATCAATCCTTCCAATGAATATTCAGGACTGATTTCCTTTAGGATTGACAGGTTAGATCTCCTTCCTATCCAAGGGACTCTCAAGAGTCTTATCCAACACCACAGTTGAAAAGTATCAATTCTTCCGCGCTCAGCTTTCTTTATAGTCCAACTCTCACATCCATATGTGACCACTGGAAGAACCATAGCTTTGACTAAGCTGACCTTTGTTGGCAAAGTAATGTCTCTGCTTTTTAATATACCGTCTAGGTTGGTCATAACTTTTCTTCCAAGGAGCAAGCATCTTTTAATTTCATGGTTGCAGTCACCATCTGCAGTGATCTTGGAGCCCAAGAAAATAAAGTCTCTCACTGTTTCCACTGTTTCCCCATCTATTTGCCATAAAGTGATGGGACCAGATGCCA
>NW_011494636.1:2670206-2670381 GCF_000754665.1 Bison bison bison | reverse complement strand
GCCCCGCTACTGGCTTGTAGAAGTGTAAGCTGGTAAAATTTTTTTGAAGCAATGTGCCAACAATTTGTATCAAAATCTTAAAAATGTTCATTCTTTTTTATACATCATGAAAATTTTAATAGAGACGTCAATTAAATAGAGTTGGGAAACCAGAAGGGGGAGCTCTCATGTCCTG
>NW_011494636.1:2662736-2670106 GCF_000754665.1 Bison bison bison | reverse complement strand
AACCAGCAGGGGGAGCTCTCATGTCCTGCAGCCATTGCAGAGTTCAACGGGAAGAGAGACTCCTCTTCCTCTCCTGCAAGGACTCAGTCAAAGCAAAGTGACAGACTATGATAGCACTCCCAACTTCCTTTTCTTCTCCATAAAAGTGCTCTCCTTTCCTTGCCTTGCTGGGGACTTGCACATGGCCTATTATAATTGCAGACCCTGAATTGTAACCCTGCAGCCCACTCCAGTACTCTTGCCTGGAAAATCCCATGGACAGAGGAGCCTGGTGGGCTGCAGTCCGTGGGGTCGCACAGAGTCGGACACGACTAAAGCGACTTAGCAGCAGCAGCAGCAGCTGCTGATCCCAAATAAACCCATCATTGCTGGAGAACTATCTGGCAGTCTTATTTGTTTCAAGCTCACAGGAGTAATTCCATTTTTAAGAATCTACTCTAAGGAAAGACGCTGGACAAAGAGCGATGTCCAAAATTTTCATCGTAGCACTGGTTATGGAGAAAGTTTCTGAGCCTAAGGGTTCAGACAATAAATATCATGAAATGTCAGAGTTGGCAGTGAACTGGTGTCTTTTGCATGAGTTGATTTTTGCATGGGCTTCTGAGAGGGAAGTTTGGCTTGTACACTGAGGGGCAGAGGTTAGGGGAGTGATGGAGCAGGCAATGAGGTGTCTGCCTCCAACTCGGACCCATGAATCAGTTTACCCACAAGGAACAAAGGATTATTCAACACAAGCTGAAGAAGCTCTTTCTATAAATGAGGCTTAGAGACCTGAAAACACTGCCTGGTACCCAGGGAAGAAGTGCAGGACTCAGTAAAGAGCTATCATCACTTGAGGAAAAACCTTGGTTGGGTTCAAGACAGTGAGACTGGAGGCATCGTTTGGAAATCTGAGTCTGCAGCTATGGGAGAAGGAGGGCACCTAGCCCAGCGTGAGGTACCAGCTGCAGTGGTAGTGGGGAGGTGCTGCCCCCTCGTGGCCGTGCAGGCTGCACAGCAAGGGGCCAGGAGTGAAGAGCAGGGAGGGCCATTTGTGAGCTCACTTGAATTCTCAGAGAGAACTGAAATGGGCTGCAGGTGGAGACACAAGCCAATGAGGTCTGAGTTACCACTGCCTCATTGGTGGTCATAGGTCAGGGTATTAACCATGGTGGGGAAAGTACCATGGTGGGGAAAAACTCTGGTCTGTCGCGTAACCTGTGCGCTCAATTTCACCCACGTATCTGCGTATCTTCCCCGTCATTTTAAGTTTTCCCTTGCACCACAGGCACCAAATGCCTGGAAACAATATTTTACAGATTTCCTTGGCAGGAGGTATCTGTTTGGATATCACCAGGGACAGCACTTTCCAAGGTTTGCAAGGTAGGAGAAAAAGATGCTTCTGGAAGAAGCTCTGGGCAAGTGTGGACATCGGGGCAAATGACTGATGAGGGCTTTTGCCGGCAGCTCTCAGGTGCTGCTGGCAGCTGATTTTAGCAATAGTCATCGCTTACCTGGGTTTCTAGATCTGGGCCTTCCTGACTGCCGCTCTCTGTCAATGGGGGGTGTAAACAAGGTCCTATGAGCTTTATATTCCTTGTGTCCAATCCTTTCAAACTGGGGGAAAAAAAAAAAACAAAAACCTTCTTTTTCATAACCAATACCTGATGGACTCAGCCTGTTGGTTAGCACTTGAACTCCAGAACCACTCAGACTTGGTTCAATCCCGTTCTGTACTTAGTTCTGGTGAAAACTTGAGCGACTTCCCTAACCTACATATGCCCAATTTCTTCATCTTTAAAATGGGTTAATAAAATCACTTACTTCATAGGACTGTAACGTGAGTAAAATTGTATGTATATAGTATAATAGCACCCATAAACATTAGGTGGCATCATTATTGAATATTGCACGACCACTGAGTTGAGGTGGTTGAATTGTAGCTGGAAAAGGGAAGAAAAAAAATGACCTATACAAAATAATCCCAACTGTCTGAAATATATAAACTGAAATACACCGAAATGTTTTCTCTCTAGGTGGTGGGTTTACAGGTGATTCCATTTCCTTCTGTATATCTTTCTTGTAGTTTTAAAATGATCTATATAATAAGTATATGTGTACTACTTTATAAAAGTAATAACATGAATGTTATTAAAATAGGGAACTTTGTTAAGTATACATTCAGTACTCAACTTTGCTCACAGATTCAATGTCCCATGCAAGCACACCAAAATAATATGATCTTCTTGACATTTAATATTCACCATCTTTGTTTAGTTCCTTTCCCACAAGTCCAAAAACAAGCAAACATCGTGATAATACCAGATCTGAGAATAGTAAAGCTCCAGCTCAGGAAATTTGCAAAAGGTGAACCCTGGAGGTGGCAGAAAAGTTTGTGGAATTCTTCTGGGGAGACTGTTTCACTCTTACTGCAAATAGGAGGAGAATCTATTTCTGAGTCAGCTGTGGCTTGATATGTATTCAGAAGAGTTTTCCAGGGTCTGTGGTGTCTATTTGTGTTTTAGTTTGCTCTTAAATCCTTCTCACTCACTTTGGCTGTCCATCTATAAGACTGGAGTGGCCATACTCCAGGTTATGTCTCCTGTTGTCACAGAGTAATTAGTGATAGTAGTAATCCCTTTTGCTTTCAAAAATGTCTCCGTTTAGATAACAATATTTATATGTCCTCTCTGTAAGACCTATTCAAATAGTGGCAACTCTTGGACTTTAATAAATAAAGGTCTATAAACAAACAAAAAAAAATCTGCTTAGAATTGGTCCTTAGTCAACTACCTGAGAATAGCATCTGTTTGGGTTTTGCTTTTTGAAAAGTTTTTGTTTGTTTTTAATTGAGGTATAATGGCACCCCACTCCATACTCTTGCCTGGAAAATCCCATGGACGGAGAAGCCTGGTGGCTGCCGTCTCGGGGGTCGCACAGTCGGACACGACTGAAGCGACTTAGCAGCAGCAGCTGCAGACATATAACATTATATTAGCACATCTGAACTAATATCATGTTGTATGTTTTGTTTTGATGAGCTTCTTGACTTAAGAGGTTGCAACTCACTTACAGTCTCCCCAAAACCATCATACCCTATATTTTTCCTTCTCTAATTAGGAATAAGTTGGAGTCCTAGGGTATCTCTTTGAAAAACAAGTACTGTATTTAAAAGAATAGTTTCTTGTATGCCTGTGTATCTATCTATATCTGTTCAGCAAACCCACCTGCTAGGAAATTCCATGCAGTCATATGAAATGTAACCCTATAATCACATCTTATTTTTTTCTATGTCACCAGGGTCGAATACTGCAGCAGCTTATAGAAATGAAACAAATGCTGATTGAATGGAATGGAATTTGCTGTGAGTTACTAATGAATAGGTGGTAAAAGAGTTCATTATTTGGGCTAATCTATTAGTCATTTTCTCACCAAACCAAACTTGGGTCTGCTTGCCCTGTCATATTAGAACCACTCTGCTGACACTGAGATGTGGTGAAGAAAAGTACAGTGTTATTGCAAGGTGCTCAACATGGGCCCAAGCAAGGAGAACGGGCAGCTAATGCTCAAACTCCCCAAACCACACCCCGCCCCCACCAGTGACTTTCAGGGAACAGGCTTTTAGAGACAGTGTGAGAGAGAGGGTCATGGGTTACATGATTGGCTCATGGACATTCTTCTGATTGGCTGTTCGTGAGGTAAACGGGTAGTATTTGGGGAGTCAACATCATCTTCCTTCTGGTTCCAACCAAGTTTAGGTCTATTAGTTTATGGTCAGCATGCAGTTAACTTCTGGGTGAGTGGAGGTTTTAGAACCCACCCAACAACTCAAGGATATGACTCAGAATATTATCTATAGCCTTTGAGGAGGAGCTAAACATTCCTGACTTTGCCTTATGGCTAAACTATTATTATTTTGTCTTGTTTGATAGTTTTTCTTTGTTTCAGCATTTTTTTTTTCCACTTCTCTGACTAAATGTATTCTTTGGAACTCAGGGAAGACTCAGGAGGCTAAAGCTTTTCTACAAATAAGAAACAGGGGAGATGGGGAGGAGGGAATCATCTGTCACCAAGAAGGCCTCACAAGTTCCTTCTTGGTTTCAGTTTCTATGTATGCTGTTTCCCAATCAACATCCTGAAAATAAACATTGTTTTGGTGAGAATTTTTATTTACTTTTTAATTTCCTCTTTATTTCTTCATCATATTTGGAATAGAGTCAGCATAGAGCAGATGCATTTATCAGTTGGGCTGTATGCCGAGATAAAAAGTCATTAACACAAGATGCTGCCTTGGAGTTTTAGTGTACTACAAAAGATAAAATACATACACAGCATGTATACTGGTGCATAATCTTGATAACCTACCACATGCACCTGCATTTTCTCTCCGTCACCCATGCCTCCTCTCTTCACCCTTCTACATAAGCTTGTAGATTTCTTAGCTGCAAGATGGAGTGCCAATTTATCTGAGGAAGATATTTTCATAAAGATGAGAAGGGGAAAGTGATGAAGCCCGTCCCTAAAAAGTTCTACAAAAACTCATGAAAAGCTAAACAAGACAATCCCTGCATGACGAGCGCTAGATGAGTGCTGTAGGAACTTTAAAGGGAAAAGAGGTGAAATGAGCTGTGGAGTTACAAAGAGAGGTCGCTTACAGGAAGTGAGCATGAACTAGGTCTTGAGTGTTGAGATGAACAGGAGGATGACTTTTCCTGGGAGGACCACACTCTGTAGACAAAGCTTAGGCCCCCCACAGAAATTCTAGGACTCTCAGCGGGGCACAAAAGTAGCCGTATTATCCCATACTCAGAAGCAGAGGAGAGAGTCACATGGATGCAACTGAGGGATGCCCCCGTGGTGACCACATGGAACAGTGGGTGCTTGTGTGAGGCAAAGTTTACATGGGGCCCTTGCCCCAGTGCACTGTCTTTACTCACATCTCCTGAGACTGGAATTAACCCCAGATGCTAATGGCAGTGGGAAGAGAAGACTCCAAATTGATTGAGAATGCCTTGCACAATCCTAATCAATTGGGGCTTGAAATTAGCATTGACTAGGGATTTGGAAAACAACTTGGAAAATAAAGGAGACTAGGTTCCTTGCACACTTATGTTTGTAGACTGAGTTGTATACTTGCTATTTGTGTCTCTGTGACAATCGTTGGAAATGATGAAATGACCAGCTGTGCGTGCTGCTGGCTTGGGAAGGGGGCAGGAGAGGCACTTGTCTCTGGGGCCCATCCTCAGTCCTGTTGTGCACTTGACTTCTCAGAAGCTGGCTTGCAAGGCAGGGCTGTTGCATGGAGAACCTCAAGTCACAAACTGAGCAATGTGAGTCTGGACACTTTCTTATTGCCAAAGTAAACTCAATGCAGACTTTACCCAATGCAGTCTGAACTGAAAAATTGGACAGTAAATCTCAGAAGAGCAGCCAGCATTATCTGTCAGATGGTTAACTTACTCTTTGCCTTAGCACCTTATGAACCAGATGAACAATTTTCCCTGTGATGCTTAATCTGATGGCTCCATTCCCATCATAAGCCTAAAAGAAGAGGTGGTAGAGTGGAGAAAATGAAAAAGGGTGCTGGGGCAACACGTATTCCAGAAATCAATATGCAGAATGTCTTTTGTATAACCAGTTGGCTTTGGACATCATACTACATTTTCAAAAATAAATATATATTCTTTGTTTTGAGGAAAAGTTCTCATTATTGCAATTCTGGGACCCCCAGTGGGGCACCAAAGCACCAGTTACCCCATACTCAGAAGAGAGCATCCCATCTCAGGAGAGAGTCACATGGATGCAACTGATGGATGCCCCAGTGGTGACTGCGTGGAACAGTGGGTGCTTGTGTGAGCCATAAATACATCAGATTTATGTGTCTTTCTTGCCAAAATTAGTTGGTTAGCTAATTTCCTACACGAAGTGGTTATGCCTTGCAAAAGGCAAGGGCATGCCTGTGGCATGAAATAGCAGCAGGACCAACCTGCTATCAGAAACACACTGTGAATATTGGCCTGGAAAAAATAGGCAGGCTGTGTCATCATAAATCTCCTTTTTTCAATTCTTTTTGAAATAGAAGTTGGCCAGTCCAGTTCAAATCACCCATGGATCATTTTTAGACATCTCCTGGGTAGAGATAAAAATCTCACTAAAATTGGAATTATTGAACGGCATTTGTGATTTGTCCCTTTTCCCAGCATCTCAGGGTCATAATGGAATCCACCAATCATAGCAACTGGCCACTTAGTCACTGGAAGTGAAGGTGAAAAGTTCCCATTACGTTGAAGCAGGACAGAAATTGAAAATGTCAGCTTGTATTTTCTGTTTTATTGCTTTTCTTTTTCTTGTGGCTAGAGATGAGGATGTAGACTAGGAAGGGGTCAGTCTCTGAAGGAGGTTTCTAGAATTAGTCAAAAAAAAAAAAGTCCGTAGTGGTAGATGCTTTGTATCCTGTGCATGCTAAGTCACTTCAGCCATGTCCAACTCTTTCCTACCCCGTGTACTGTAACCCACCAGACTCCTCTGTCCATGGGATTCTCCAGGCAAGAATACTGGAGTGGGTTGCCATTCCCTCCTCCAGGGGGCCTTCCCAACCCAGAGATAGAACCTGCATCTCCTGCTTTGCAGGTGGCTTCTTCACCACTGAGCCACAAGGGAAGCCCCAGATGCTTTGTATGATGTGTATTATCAGTTCAGTTCAGTCGCTCAGTTGTGTCTGATTCTTTGCAACCCCATGAATCGCAGCATGCCAGGCCTCCCTGTCCATCACCAATTCCCGGAGTCCACCCAAACCCATGTCCATCGAGTCGGTGATGCCATCCAACCATCTCATCCTCTGTCATCCCCTTCTCCTCCTGCCCTCAGTCTTTCCCAGCATCAGGGTCTTTTCAAATGAGTCAGTTCTTCACATCAGGTGGCCAAAGTAATTTCACTTTATCTTGTTTATTTATTTCAATCAAATTAAACAACAATAAGATCTTACATCTGTAGTTCTAGAATTTACTATTCTTAGAGCAAGACATGCAATTATATATAATCATTATTTTTAAAAAATCATAGAGGCAGAGGGGAAAGCAAGATAGATATAGTAGCAACTCTGTGATATCTCTGGATGGTAATATTGTAGATGATTTTTGTTTTCTCCTTTTTTCTTTGGTGTGTGTTCTAAGTTTATCATTATTATCATAAGTTTTACCTTTTATTTCTTTTGTGGGGGGGAGATGAAATTTGTAAGTGCCTGTGGGGGGGAAAAATACTTTAAAACCATCTAATCAGTTCTAATGAGGTGGATGAAACTGGAGCCTATTATACAGAGTGAAGTAAGCCAGAAGGACAAACACCAATACAGTATACTAACGCATATATATGGAATTTAGAAAGATGGTAAC
>NW_011494636.1:2662079-2662636 GCF_000754665.1 Bison bison bison | reverse complement strand
TGTGGGAGAGGGAGAGGGTGGGAAGATTTGGGAGAATGGCATTGAAACATGTGAAATGTCATGTATGAAACGAGATGCCAGTCCAGGTTCAATGCACGATGCTGGATGCTTGGGGCTGGTGCACTGGGACGACCCAGAGGGATGGTATGGGGAGGGAGGAGGGAGGAGGGTTCAGGATGGGCAAAAAAAAACCAAAAAAAAAAAAAAACAAAAAACTTCTATTATGTATGGTTAAGAATTTGAAGAGAATGGAAAGAATGTTGTAAGAGAATGGGAATTCTATCCTTGAATAAAAATTATGCCAAAAGAAATATAAAAAAAATAAATAAAACCATCTATTAACCATGAGTATTGGTATATATGGGGGGTTCTCAAGGCAAGAATACTGAAGTGGTTTGCCATCCCCTTCTCCAGTAGACCACATTCTGTCATGGCATCTGGTCCCATCGCTTCATGGGAAGTGGATGGGGAAACAGTGAAAACAGTGTCAGACTTTATTTGGGGGGGCTCTAAAATCACTGCAGATAGTGATTGCAGCCATGAAATTAAAGGACACT
>NW_011494636.1:2637816-2661979 GCF_000754665.1 Bison bison bison | reverse complement strand
CGAAGAACTGATGCTTCTGAACTGTGGTGTTGGAGAAGACTCTTGAGAGTCCCTTGGACTGCAAGGAGATCCAACCAGTCCATCCTAAAGGAGATCAGTCCTGGGTGTTCATTGGAAGGACTGATGCTGAAGCTGAAACTCCAATACTTTGGCCACCTCATGCGAACAGTTGACTCATTGGAAAAGACCCTGATGCTGGGAGGGATTGGGGGCAGGAGGAGAAGGGGACGACAGAGGATGAGATGGATGGACGGCATCACCGACTTGATGGACATGAGTTTGAGTGAACTCCAGGAGTTGGTGATGGACTGGGAGGCCTGGTGTGCTGTAATTCATGGGGTCACAAAGAGTCAGACACGACTGAGCTACTGAACTGAACTGAACTGAACTGATTGGTATATATGGGACTTCCCTGGTGGTGATAAGGAATCTGCCTACCAGTGAAGGAGATGCTAGAGACACAGATTTGATCCATGGGTAGGGAGGATCCACTGCAGAAGGAAATGGACACCCACTCCAGTATTCCAGAATATTTCAGTATTCTTGCCTGGGAAATTCCATGGATAGAGGAACCTGGAGGGGTACAGTCCATGGTGTCCCAAAGAATCAGACATGACTGAGTGACTGAGCACTCATGCATTGGGATATATACAGAACTGACTGGCAATATGAAAAATGAAGCAAAAATTGAAAAAAAAAAAACAAACATGGTTTATATCACACTGAATAAATTGGTTATAGCCCAGTTGGATCAACAGTGATAGAAAATGCAATGTTCCTAGGTTCTACCTATTCTCTGTGAGGATCCCTATACTATTATTACACATTCTTTATTTGATTGTGGGTTTGCACATAGATCAAATTCTATCACTGATCTGATAGAACAGAGGCACAGTGGGGTGTCTGCAAATGTACCTCATCTTTGGAAGTGGCAGTGTACCTCTCTGCCACCAAATAAGTATGAATTTGCTTCCAGTGATTCATGGAAATACCAAGTAGCCTGGAAAAGGGATGATGTCAGGAAAATGGAGAGAATAAAGGAAAACTTGTAGAGATTACATCATTGACACTGAGGTATATGTAGACTTTTTTTAACTTTTCTGTTTAGAGGTTGTGGGGAGAAGGTTGTCACTGAAGTCAGGTTGCAGTGAGACTGCAGGAAATCGGGACAGAGTCTGAAATTGAAAAAAAAAAAAAAGAGGAGCTCTTTGTGATGACTAGACTCTCTGAATGGGAGGGGAGTCACAGCTTCCACATTCTTTGTGAGAATGGGTGCTTTGGAACATGACTTAACTCAGCCATCCTGATAGGCATGTACAAGGTCTAGAGGAAAAGAGGTTGCATGAACCTGCTACAAGTTTACCCTCTTTTTAACACTCAGGGACCAAGCAATCCTTTTGTTGGATCCTCCCCACTCCTGGTTACTCATAATTAGAAGGAGTGCACCTTCTCCTTCTTATAGCCAAAGAGTAAGGTGACTTACCTGAGCATGGACCCAGGTATGCCAGCCTCACCTCGGGGTGATGGAGACAAGCAAGAGACAGGACTCTGCTCAGAACACACCCCTCAACACCCTGGATGAGCAGCTCTACTGGCTGGAAGGGCAGCTGAGCTCCTGCAGCAACAGAGGCCACAGCAATGTGGGAGCAGGACTTCCATGGTAGTTGTAAGAGATCTCTTGGGGAGTCTCTGCACAGAGACTCTGAAGATTACATAGTGAGACAATACTACCAGAGACTCCTCTTTGCTGCAGTCCTCTCCAGAATTAAAAATATCCCAACCTTCAGTTCTTGCAAATGTTCACACTCTCTGTCATTACCTGTGCTACAGCTCTTGCTGATTTCAATATCCAGAAGTGTCTCAGCACGCACACACATGGACTATTTTCTCAAACACTGGCCAGCTCTCCTCCCATATTTTAAACATACCTAGACCCTTAATCCAATGACCATCTTCTAGATACACACTCTAGATACATTTCATCCATTACATTGGTCTCCTAGCCATCACATCCTATATTTTTATTAAAAAATAAAATTATTTACTTATTTATTTTTGACAGCACTTGGTCTTCATTGCGACGTGTGGGATCTTTAGTTGTGGCATGCAAGCTCTTTGTTGCGGCATACAGGGTCTAGTTCCCTGACCAGGGATCTGTGAACCCTGGTCCCCCTGCATTGGGAGCGAAGAGTTTTAGCCACTGGACTACCAGGGACATCCCCAGTTTTAACCACTGGACCAGCAGGGAAGTCCCCGTCATGATCTATCTTTGTATCTCATTCATTTTAGTATCCTGGTTCCAGTACATCTTCACCCCATTCCACCTCAAATATATTGACCTAACTACTTCTCCACTGGTTTTCAGTTCCTAAGGTGCTCACTTACCTCTTTTCCCAGCTTAGACTCTGTAGTCCTGCATTACTATCACCCCCTAACATACACCAGAACTCCTTTTTCGCTCCTTCAATCTCATCACGCTTTCTGGTCCCATAATTCTTCTACTCTCCTAAATGTTGACTTCCTGCTTTCCTCTCTCTCCTCAAACTGACAAGATCTTTCTCCTCCTTTCTCCTCTCAGCTGACGACCTTGAAAAAATAAGATCAATCAGAAGCAAAGTGCCCCATTCTCCTGTCACCAAATCTATCAACCCACATACAAAGGCCCTTAGAACCTTTCCCTTTTTTCATGTACAATGGATCAACCATCTTTTTACAGACACTTGTTCACTGGAACTCAGCTCTCACATTCTCAGGAATCTCACTTCTGCAATTATCTCCTCTCTCTTGCATTTATTTATTTATTTTTCCTTTTTACTGTAGTATCTCCCATATTCAAGAAAGAAAGAGAGGGAGGGAGAGAGGAAAGAGGAGAGGAGGACAGGAGAAGAAAAAGGAAGGAAGGAAGAAAAGAAGGAAAAGGGAGGAAGGGGAGGAGAGAGAAACGGAAAGAGGGATTTCCTCCAGCTATTGTCCCATGTTTTCTGCTATTCATTATGGCTAATTTCTTCCTTACTGCTAAGAGTTTTTCCTGACCACACGCTCCACTTTCTCTTCTTTCATTCTTCCTTTCACTATTCTGATCAGATTTGAGTCCTCGGTACTCCATTAATTAATGTCTGTATAGTCAAAGCTATGGTTTTTCCAGTAGTCATGTATGGATGTGAGAGTTGGACCACAGAGAAGGCTGAGCGTCAAAGAATCGTTGCCTTCAAATCATTGTGCTGGAGAAGACTCTGGAGAGTCCCTCGGACAGTAAGGAGATCAAACCAGTCAATCCTAAAGGAAATCAATCCTGAATATTCACTAGCAGGACTGATGCTGAAGCTGAAGTTCCAATATTTTGGCCACCTGATGTGAAGAGCTGACTCATTAGAAAAGACCCTGATACTGGGAAAGATTGAAGGCAGGAAGAGAAGGGGATGACAGAGGACAAGATGCTTGGATGGTGTCACTGAGTCAATGGACATCAATTTGAGTAAGCTCTGGGAGATGGTGAAGGCCGGGGAAGCCTGGCATGCTGCAATCTATGGGGTCACAAAGAGTCGGACTTGACTGAGTGACTGAGCAACTCCATTAATATTATTCTTATCAATGGCATCAGCCACCTCCATGTTGTCAAACCCATTATCAATTCTCAGTTTTATTTCTTCATTTGTATCTGAACATTTTGACTAGTCACTCATTCCTTCTTTAAACAGTTTCTTCAGGTGCACCACACACCCCCCCACCCCCGGAATACCACTCCCTTAGATCATCTGACATACTTTGTGCCCCTTCTCAATCTCCACTCTGGTTTCTCCCTTCTCCCTGACTGTTATTATTTTAAGTGCTCCAAGAGTCAGTCCTTGGAAGTTTTTCCTTCTCTGTGCACATTGTCTCTGAAAGGAACCTCATACAAGCCATGGTTTTAAATACCACATTTGTGAGGATGACTCCTGAAGTTATATCTCAAACAGCTGAACTCTAAGCTTCTAAATCTGTCTCTTTTACATTTTAGCTTTTTAACTTGGATGTCTAATCTGTTGTTCAGTTGCTTGGTATTATCCGACTCTTTGTGACCACATGGACTGCAGCACACCAGGCTTCCCTGTCCTTCACTATGTCCCTGAGTTTGCTCAAACACATGTCCATTGAGTTGATAATACACTCCAACCATCTCCTCCTCTGTTGCCCTCTTCTCCTTTTGCCTTATATCTTCCCCAGCATCAAGATCTTTTTCAGTGAGTCAGCTCTTGGCATCAGGTGGCCAAAACATTGTCACTTCAGCATGAGTCCTTCCAATGAATATTCAGGATTTATTTCCTTTAGGATTAACTGGTTTGATCTGTTTGTAGTCCAAGGGACTCTTAAGAATTTTTTAGCACCATGATTTGAAAGCATCAATTCTTTGGCTCTCATGAAGGTTAGTCGTTTATTAAAGGCCACACAGACAGTGAGCCTGTAAGCTGGAATTCAAGGTTAGGGCTACCTGACTCCAACCAAGACAGCCGCCCAAGAAAACTAGTTAAATCATGTCTCACTGTACAAAGTTTTATTTATTCCATTCCTCTTAAATCAGAGTTAATGGTCTTATAAACCATGTTGAATTCCTTGAGCCTTTGTATGTCCACAAGATCTGTGCAATTCAAAAATAAAAATAAGACATGTTTCTGCAAGATCTTGGCTTCCTCACATTTGCCCCAGCTTTAAAGAATACAACCCCCTTGTTCCATAAGCTGAAAAAACACATTTCAGAAAAATTAAAAATTCCAGAGCTTACATAAATCCAATTCAACGTCAAGATTAGAAGGGTAGGAATATGTAAGATAGATGACACTAATTCATCTAAATCTCTCGCTTCCTCCAGAGCATAATACATTTACTGCATGTATTCACAGCAATCTGTATGATATATTAGGGTAATCACGGGATAGCTATATCTTCTAAAATTGTGGTTTTGCTCAAAAGTTGTTCACATAAATGTAATCAAGGAAAGGATAAACTACATATTTACATCTAAGCTCATCTCAATGTCAAGAGACTCTGTTTTTATAATTTCCCTCCTTCTACCTCTTCCTTTATATGTTAGAAATCTTCCCAGTATACTTATGAGCTTATGGACACAGTGATGACTCCAGGACGCTCTGAGCGTGTCAGATGGGGGGGAAAGAAAGGAACAAAAAGAAAAAGTAATGCCTGGGGCAATGACAGCATGATCTACCCCTCCAAAAAACACATTTAGGAATTTATTACCAAGCCCCCATGATGTGTCTTTCCTTTTGAAAGTTCTGAATGCAGAGAGAGCTGTATAGAAGATAATGCTTCTCTTGTATATATGTACCACAACTTCTTTATCCCTTCATCTGGTACAAGAAGGAGGGGACTGATGTCTGATTTATGTTGTTATATGGCAGAAGCAAACACAATATTATAAAGCAATTATCCTCCAATTAAAAATAAACAATTTTTTGAAAAATTTAAAAAAAGAAGTCAAGTATTGTAATCACATACACATAAAAAACAACAACAGCGATAACAGCAACAAAAAAAGAAACTAAGAAAGAACCTAAGAAATAATTTTGAAGGACAAAATTAATATGGGCTTTTTCAACTGGTGATAAAGGAAATATTCTGAGCACAAAATTATTTTATAATGAGTCATTTGATTATTTGTTACTGGTAAATTGAGTTAAACTCCTATCCTTTTGATTGGAAACACTTTTGCCAAAATGGTCCTATTAATGTAGAATTTGTGTACTTTTTTTAAAGCTAAAAATCACTTAGGGATTTTCTAGTCTATTTGAATCTGTTACATGTATTTCAAATGAGGAAATGAAGTAAAGTGATCTGTCTATATAGGAAACAAAACCCACATTCTCTGATATTCAACATAATGGGAACAAAACCCACATTCTCTGATATTCAACATAAACGACTGTTCATTTATCCCTTCACATAATAAATAATTTTTGAGGGGAAAAAAAGAAGATAATGCTTATTGCAAGGATCACACCCATTACTTAGAAAGATATGCAAGAGCATCTCTAGTCTTCTCTCCTGAGTTCTAGAAGGTAAGGAAAGAGACAGCGGGGCTGAGGATGACAGTCATTGCCATGATTACCACTGGAAATGAGAATAAATATCCCACAGCAAACCAGTCCTAACTCCAAGTTGGGATTCTGCAAAAACCCAACATGAAAGTGAAAAAAAAAAAAAGCACCCTGACATGATCGTGACCCAAGAGGAAAAAAGTTGATTCAGTCTTCTAAGCTTATTGGTGAACATCAACACAGGGTAGCAGCAGAAAGATCAACTTTCTGTTCTTAATCTGCAGCTATCTTTACAAAATAATTTTAAGCTCCTTGCAGTAAATTCCTGTAGAACTCCTCCCCCAGGATCTGTTGTGAAGCCTATAAACAGTAAAAATAATACAGAGTACAAACTCTGAATACACTCATACATTATTTTTCAACAGGAAGATTTTTTTTAAAAAGCACAATATATTTGTGCATAAAACAATTGTTGTTGTTGTTTAGTCACTCAGTTGTGTCTGACTGTCTTGTGATCCCATAGACTGTAGCCTGGCCAGGCTCCTCTGTCCATGGGATTTCCCAGGCAAGAATACTGACGTGGGTTTCTATTTCCTTCTTCAGGGGATTTTCCCAACCCAGGGATCAAGCCAGTGTCTCCTGCTTGGCAAGTGAATTCTTTACCACTAGAAACCTGGAAAGCCCTGCATAAAATAATATATCATGTTAATTTAGTGAGCTGAAGTTAGAAATCACTGTATCTTCCAAAGAGCATTGTGGATTGCCCTATCTATTCAGAAGTCCTTGATTTAGCTTTGCTAATTGAGGACGATTTGACTCTCATCATGACATTAAGAGTTTTGTATTTCATTCAGCTCATCAGAGCTTCAGGAGTATCTGAGCTTCAAACATACAGTGTTCACCATGTCTAGAGAGAGAACATGAACACAAGAGTTAATGCAGTTTTGCTTGTAAGTTAGTAAAGCCCATCCCATTCAGTTTCTGAGAAAGTGAAGGATCTGTCTAGAGGAAGGGTTGACAATCAATTAGAAAGAATTTATCCATTGTTTCCATTACCCGAGGAACCTAGTGTTCTGCTTTATAGGGAATAGACAATACAGGGTTGTGACCAACCATTATTTACATCTAATCTAATTATACAAAAAATAAATATTCAATACAGAGTACTTGAGGAACACAGAAGACAGAACTGGACTGGAGTCAGGAGCTATGGTTGAGTTCTTACTTTGACTACGAAGCCTGGGGTAAACTGCTTATCTTTTTATGCATTTGTAACCATTGCAAACATTTCTACCTTTCTCCCTCATCTCACTTGACTTTTTCTGTGAAGCCTCAGTGAATAATACAAGTAAAAATGTTCTAAAAAGACATATGTGAACAAATATTTGGCATTATTTCTTATTTTTGAGGCCTCAAGATAATATGCCAAGGGTGTATGTTAAGGGTATACTATGATCTTTTCATTTCTATGCAATTTTCCTGTGCTTGTTGATCTTACTTTTGACAAGATAGATGGAGAAACACTTCATTGGTTAGGAGGAAAAATATTTCCAAACTCTTAATCTTTCATCTTTAGCCATGAAGCTGTTCATTATTGGAACCACACAAGTGATTATGATTAATATCATATCAACTCTATGAAATTAATTTTTCAAGGTGAATGTGATGAGAAATAAGCTATCTTCTTTCATTTCTAGCTACTCTAAATCTCTCAACTTTCAAATAATCTGCTCCCTCTAAATTTTATCAGATTTAACTCTCCTGTGGTCTTAATGGATTCCAGTCTCAAATGTGATAAAAAAGAGAGCAAACTAAGCAACGACTTTTTTCAAATTTTTAGCATATCTAAAAATACACATAAGTTAACAGCTAAGAGAATATTCAAGACCTGAACACATGAGAATATTCACTATCCAGATGAAGAAACAACTAACTAATCTTTAAACATAAAGTCTATCTCCAATGTTTTCTTTAATAAACATTATAAATCTATTATATAGATTGTAAACTTTACATTAGTATATTTATATTCAATCTTATAAATATAAGTTTTAATCCAAATATACAAAGCACAGTTTCTTTGACAAACACCAGAGGATTGTTGTTCTTGGTGAAATGCAACCAACCTAACCATTAGGTTCCTTTGTTGTTGTCAATCAAAATATTTAAATAATCTTGATTCCCTGAGACCCAAGACAATTTCTTTCAAACATGCCACAAAATTTGAATACTGAATTGAGATCATATGGAGAAGGAAATGGCAACCCACTCCAGTATTCTTGCCTGGAAAACTCCATAGACAGGGGAGCCTGGTGGGCTACGGTCTGTAGGATCCCAAAGTGTCAGACGTGACTGAGCACACAGCACAAGGAGATAATAAGGTAGGGACTTCCAATTGAGGAAGAAAATCTCAAAAATTATTACAATAATCATGACACTACACTAATAATCAGTTTGCCTGCTCTGTTTACAATGAAGAATAAATTATAGGATCTACATTTAGCCCAAATAGAAAGTTAATGTCTTAGATGTAAATAACCACTTTTTCTTTCAATTTATTTTGATGTGAATATGCCTCAAAGGCCAAAAGTACATCTCTTTCATAAAGTTGTCCTAAGCAATTAAATGAATCTTCCCAAATTGAGCTGCCACTAGTTGGTGCCAGGAGGGCAGAGAAAAGGATTCATGGTACACGTTCCTCTACTCACGATTGTGTGTCCTGGGTCTGCAGCCCACTCACTAATGGGCTGCTGGTCTGTGGCGGGAGACAGTGATCTGTCCATGGAATACATGAGGCACCCACGATGTTCAACCTCAGCTGAATGTTCCCAGAGATTTGCTTGGATGTCCACAGTTCCTTAGGATTTGTATTTCCTAGGGGAGTGGGTACAGGTATGTGATGCTGCGATGAGGCCAATTATGGGAAATGGTTCTAAATAAATTATATTGATTTGGTGGTGGGATGTATTACCCAGATACCACTGACATCTCAATGGAACTCCAATTGTCCTCTGAATAATTTCAACTCTTCAAAATGACTTCAAGATGTTCTTCAGTCTCAAGAACACTTCCTAAGTCACATTTTCATTCATGCTTCACTGCTTCTCCTTTCTTCTTTCCTACCTAGTCTCCTGGCTATATTCCCTACTCATCTAGCACATATTTGTTGAATGTTTGCATTATGCCAGGCACTCTGCCAGACTCTGATATACAGTCCCGAGTTGAGCAAAAATGGGCCTCGCCTTCTAGAATTTATGGCCCTATGGGAGAGGCAAATCAATCCAGTAACCCTCAAAAATATCTTGGTCTCTTACACCTCCACCCCTTTTTGCTTATATCATTTCTCCTCTCTGGCTTTTAAGTGCTACTCATCCTCCATGGCTAGGTTAAAATAGTTTTACCTGTGGCATGAACTTTCCATTGAAAAAACACATATATTTATTTTTATATTTTTAGCTGCATTAGGTCTTCATTGCTGCATGTGGACTTTTTCCAGTTTTTGTGAGCAGGGGCTACTCTGATTCAGGTGCGCAGGCCTTTCGTCGCGGTGGCTGGTTTTGCAGCGCATGGGTTCTAGGCTCACAGTGTTCCGTAGTTGCTGCATGAGGGCTCAGCAGTTGCAGCTCTCAGACTCTAGAGCACAGGCTCAGTAGTTGTGGCACAGGGCTTAGTCGCTCTGTGGCACAGGGATCAGGGATCAAATCAACGTCCCCAGCACTGGCAGGTGGAGTCTTAACCACTAAACCACCAGGAAAGCCCCTGGCCCAAGCTTTCCTTGACTTACTCCAGTCAGCCCACAGTAATTCCTACACCTTCTCTGAAGCCCATACACCACGGACCCTACCAGAGTCATGGAATAATCTAAATGCATGCCCCTGGGTCAGTGGTGAAGAATCCGCCTCCAAGGCAGGAGTTGCAGGTGATGTGGGTTTGATCCCTGGGTTGGGAAGATCCCCTGGAGGAGGGCCCGGCAACCCACTAAAGTATTCTTGCCTGGAGAATCCCATGGATAGAGGAGCCTGGCAGGCTACAGTCCATAGAGTCGCAAAGAGTTGGACACCACTGAAGAGACTGGGCATGCATGCCACTGCTAGTGAAGTTTATAACAGAAGGCAGACATCAGGAACTGATCACTCTTTCCACTGAGTGAGGTAGTGGCTTCAAGACTGCACCCAATACAGGAAGTCAGGCAGTGACTGCCCATCAAGTGGAGCTGATTCTTTGAAAGAAACCTATGTCATCTTCATCCATTCCATTAACTAGGAAGTTATCATTCACCTCTATCTTCAGTTGCCATTACATCCTTATGTGTAGGTATTATCCCTATAACTACAATCTAAATGACTTTAGTAACAAGGACTGTGCCTTATGTTTCTTTTAATAGTTGTAATTCAGGCACTATATGTTGAGCTCAGAGATGTCAAAGCTCTGTTGTTGGTGCTACAAGGAATACAAAGATCAATAAGACACTGTCTTCACTGCCAAAGCTTCCAATTTTTTGAGGGATAATAAGTTCACAAATATCTACACCTCAGGTCACACTAAAACAAATGCCAAAGAAAGTCTTGAAGGTTCAGAGAAGCCACAAATCAGATCCAGTTAGAAGGAGAAGGGAAAGTTTCTTAGAGAAGGTGGAGCCTGAGAGGAACACTAACGACTGGAGAAAGAGGAAGAAGAATATCATTCTCCAGGCATAATGAAGAGCATAAGCAAAGCCACCAAAGAGGGAGAGGTCAGAGTCCTTATCGTATCTACTTTGGCCCCAGAGTACTTAGCATGATATCTCATTCATGGTAGGTGTCCAATAAGTGCTGTTAGGTAGATAATTTAGGCAAGGGTAATTACAATACAAAGGAACCAAAGAATCTGTGAGCCCCTTATGTGAACACACACACACACACACACACACACACACACACTCACTCTGGAACAACTGACCTTTCCAAAATGAGACTCCAGGTTCTGACAGGTTACAGAGACACAAATGAGGGAATCAGGCTGAAATTCAAGCCAGAAAAAATTAAGACAGTCAAGATGGTAGCATCACACCATTAGACAAAAACAAGACTTTTTTTTAAGTGTGGAGACCTGTGTGGCTGCATAGGTCACACAGCCATGAAACTGGCTCTGTGTCTATAAGTCCACCAAATCTTTTTTTCTAATTGCATTGATGCTATTAATGGGTGATAGTTTTATTATTTTGGGATTACAGATCTGAGGAATTTTTGGTCACCAATGTTTTGAAGAATTTATGTTCAATAAATGTTCATTATTGAATGTTCAATAAATGTTCAATAGACATTTATTGATGGTGTATGGAAAGAAGCTTTGTAGTCAGGTTAACTTGGGGAAATATTGATCAACTGGAAAAATGCACAATGAAAGAATTGTGAGTTAAGCTTTACTTGGGGCAAAATGAGAACTATAGCCTGGGAGACAGCATCTCAGATAGCTCTGAGGTACTGGCTCTGAAGAGATAGTGGGGAGAGGTCAATATTGTATATGGTTTTAGTGACGAGGGTAAGTAAATGCAGTCAAGTGCACATTTTGGCATAAGGTTGCTTCTAGCCATAAGGAACTGATGTGTCTGTTAACAATCTTAGTGCTTTGCTAGATACAAGAAGATGCAAAAATTCAGGCTCATAAAATCTTCTCCTGAAAATACCTAAGTATGTAAAGACTGCTCTGCCAGTTTTTCCCAGAGCATAGAGTGCCTTGTTCCTGATCTCCACCCTGAACTCCTTTCAGGGTGTGTGGACAGAGACTGCAGTGGCTAGTGAATTACTCCTTGCAGAGGCAGATGGCTAGTGATGACTTTTAGTTGGTACACTGAGCTAAGTGTGGTTTAATGTACTCTTTGGAGACTTTGATAAACTATGTCACCATGACTCTCTAAGAACAGAAGGATAGTATAATCAGTCCCTAAATATATTTAACCAGAGCATCTTTTTTAATGGAGGCTCTCATGGTATTCCACAGTACACTCTATGATTTGATGAGTTGTGTATGTGTGTTAGTTGCTCAGTTGTATCCAACTCTTTGCAACCCCATGCACTGTAGCCCGCCAGGCTCCTCTGTCCATGGAATTCTCCAGGCAAAAGTACTGGAGTGGATTGCCATTCCCTTCTCCATTTGATGAGTTAGATGCAAGTATATAGAAAATAGGGAAAATTAAACCCAACTTTGCCTAAAGGATGAAGACTGGGGTCTCAATGAGTAAATGTTAACATCCAGGAAATCTTGCAGATGCCTTATATATTCTCTTTTTCATCTACCCTCCATTGTACCACCTCTTGTCCCATCCTACCTACTAGGGATTAAAAAAAAAAAAAAAACAACTCACTTGTCACATCTTCACTATGTTGCAGGATCCATTTTAAGTGTTTTGACTCTCATAATAATCCTATGAAGTCAGCACTATTATTATTCTGATTTTATAAATGAGGGAACCTAAGGCACAGAGACATTGAAGAATTTCCCTTTAGTCACTTATGTAGTAAGTGGTAAAGCCAGTATGGCTTCCTGGTGGCTTAGTCGGTAAAGAATGCACCTGCAATGCAGGAAACCACCTGTGCTGCAGGAGATGCAGGTTCAATCCCTGGGTCAGGAAGATCCCCTGGAGAAGGAAAAGGCACCCCACTCCAGTATTCTTGCCTGGGAAATCTCATGGACAGAGGAGCCTGGTGGGTTACAGTCCGTGGAGTTGCAGGAGTCGGACACAACTTAGCAACTTCGGCCAGTATATAAATGCATATACACCCAGGCAGAGCTAGTTTTCTATCACACCATTGTCTACCCCAGAGAGCAAGAAGGGGAGAGAAAGAGAGAGAGGGAGAGAGAGCACCTGACTATTCTCCCCTCCTCTTTCACCCACTGCTTATGACAGGTGACTCTGCCAACATCCCTCTCCCTCATCCACATTTCCACCCACCCATCTTCCCTATCCAACCTTCGGAGAAATGGGCATCCACCTTTCTCTCATACAGCACCTGGTGCATCTGAAGGTTATGATTATCTCAGTCTAGCCATGTGGTCTTTTGTTTCTATACTCCATAATGTGAAACTTCTTCCCAAATATCTCATTCAGCAGTTCCACCTTGATGAGAGAAATCACAGGTTTCAGGAAGAAGCAAATTATGCAGCCTTCACAATTACTCTCGGCAGCAGAATGTGAAAGGAAATCAACATACATCACTTGTATCTAATTGAACTTTCTTTTGGCAGGATTGAGGGGAGAGACAGGGAGAGACAGCTTTCTGTCAGCTGAGATTCCTCTAAATTTCTTCCCTAGCTTCCAGAATAACCATTCCAGGTCACTTCTCTGACCTTCCACCCTCAGCAGTCTGTCTTAATGTTTACTACTTGCTCCCAAAGATAAAAAAAAAAAAAAAAAATTTTGACCTTCTCCCTTACACTCTCTCATCAAACTCCACCTTGCTGTAATGCTCAGGCACTCCTAATTCCCACTCAAAACCTTTTCTTTCACTTCATTTCTCTTTTTCTCTCATTATGGATTCATCTCTCTGCTCCTTTTGCCTTCCACTGCCATGTGACTAATCCCTCTTAAAATAATGCTGATGACTCACCCAGTGGATACTGTATTCCATTTATATGTACCTTTTTCCCCCAAGGGGCATAAAGAGTTTCACAGATATTTGGTTTTATTTTTACTTCATCCTTGTGAAAAAGAAAAAAAAAAAGGTAATCTGTCAAAAGGGGATAGAAACGTAGTTTGGGCTTTTAGTCTGAATTACTGAGCATTAAGGCTGATAATCAGTTTTTGACTCTTTCAGATCTCCTCTTTCTCAGCATCTCTTCCTTGGTACTATTTATTTGCTTCAGAGTCTATTAGCAACCACACCATAAATTAGACTAAAATCTTACCAATCAGTTGTGCTGTTTCTTAACCAGCCACCCAAACTGGAAACCTCAGTGCAGCCCCAACTCTTCCAGTTTCTCCTCCACATCCAGTCTGCCAACATTCCTCTCCCTCATCCACCTTTCCACCCACCCATCTCCCCTATCCAAAGGTTGATCACCATGGCCATCCTAGTTCTGTCTTGGGCTCTTTTTCACTCCTATTTCCATTGCCACAACTTAATTCGGGCCACCATCTCCTCCAGCCTGGATTTACCTTTTCCAACCTGATGCAATGTTCGCCTCTCTATTCCCCACCAACCTCAACATTTTCTGCACTCCTCCAAGTCAGATCTGATCACGTTGCTCCCCAGGGCCCTCTGTTTAAAACCACACCCTTTGGCGTAGCACTCCGAGTGGCCTCAGTCTCGCCTGGGCTTCCTTCTTCTGTGATCCCTGAGCTCTAGACCCCAGCCACCCCAAAAAAGAGCAGTTTCCCTGAACAGGCCTGATTTCCCTGCCTCTGGGTTTTCTCATTCTCATGGTTCCCACTGGCGGAATTGCTCGGCCCTAGTGTGTCTCCTCTGGAGAAGGCAATGGCAACCCACTCCAGTGTCTTGCCTGGAGAATCCCAGGGACGGGGGAGCCTGATGGGCTGCCGTCTATGGAGTCGCACAGAGTTGGACACGACTGAAGCGACTTAGCAGCAGCAGCAGCAGCTGTGTGTCTCCTCCTGGCATATTTCTTCTCAGATTTAATGGTACAATTTTTGTATCACCTCTTGTGCAGAACTTTTCCTAACTTTCTGAGGGCAGATTTAAATATTCTCTCTTCAGCATTCCTATAGAATGCTGAATAAATAGAGCATTCTATTCAGAATAGAGATACGTACAATGTACATATTACTTCTAGAGTAGAGATACATATAATGTAGTGTATATTGCACAAAAAAAATGTGTTGGAGGCCTATGGTGTTCCTGGCGCTATGCCAGGTATTAGGTACCTAGAGATCAAATCCACAATCCCTACTCTGAATTTTTTTTTATTTTAATTTTTATTGTCTTGGCATGTGAAATCTTAGTTCCCTGACCAGGGATTGAACCTGTGCTCTCTGTGTTGGGAGCACCGAGCTTTAACCACCTGACTACCAGGGAAGTCCCCCTACTCTGAATATTAAGTAAGACTGAAAGTAAAGAAAAATAAACCGATATTTCAAGGTGATACGATGATAGTAGAGGTAACCCCAGGGGCTCAGTGGGTCCGTTAGAGGCGAGCCACCTAGGCTGGGGATGTCAGAAAGGTCTCTAAGAGGAGGCAAACCCTGAGCTGAGCTGTTTGGAACATCCGAATAGGAATGAATGGCTTTGATGACTGTACTTTCATGGGCTTCATGACAGCAGACTAGATTCGGTGCTCCTTTTGCTCAGCAGGTGCTCCACAGCTATTCAGGAAATCAAATAAATCTAAAAATGATTGGTCTGTGGATATCTAAAACCCCCACTGATGCCGTTTATTGCTTCTCAACCCTGCCTTCTCCTTTCTTTTGGTGGTTGGCTTCGATCTTGGTCCCACAGGTCTAATCTTAGCCAATAAAAAATGCAAATAACAAGGCAGGCCCCATAAATGTGATATTTTCCCATCCCGGTACTGGCTCCCCATAGCCAAAGAAGCAGTGATTGGATTTGTGGGCCATACCGCCCGAGTTAGGCAATCATGCATCGTTAATGTGCTCTCTGGCTAAGCAGAAAAAAAAAAAAAAAATTGAGGAAAAGGAAAAATGTGTGAATGTATACTAGGCCAAGTTCAGAAGTCAGCAGGCTTCAGAGTCACTTCTCACTACCACTGGCGGCCAATGTCATTTCCCACAACCTCCAGGATGGAGTACATGCTCCTCCATCTGGGAGACAAAGACCGTGGTGTCAACTTCTCCATCTCTCTAGTCTCACCTTTTGCTTACTCTTCCTTTGTTGTTGAACCTTAGCTTTGTCCCTCAGTCAGTCCTATTAAACTGGCTTCCCAGGTGGCTCAGTGGTAAAGAATCCACCTGCCAGTGCAGGAGACGCAAGAGACACGGGTTCGATCCCTGGGTCAGGAAGATCCCCTGAAGGAGGAAATGGCAACCCACTCCAGTATTCTCACCTGAGAAATCCCATAGACAGAGGAGCCTGGTGGGCTTACAGTCCGTGGGGTCACAGACAGTCGGACGTGACTGAGCACGCACACGTATTTAATTCCTTTCATTTCCTTCATGCCTCCAGATTCTCTCACTTTCAGGCCTCTTTATGGGCTGCTTGTCTTCTGCAGGGATTGCACTGAACCCCCCTGGATAACTTTGACTTACCTTTTAGGTTTCAGGTGAAAAGCTATTTTTAGGAGGAAGCCTGTCCTGAACCTCTCCACCTGTTAGGACCTGAACAGGTTTGCTCCTTTCTGCCCCAAGTTCACACTCCTTACTTTCCCTATCATCATAGGTTACAATCATTGATATTGTCTGCTTAGTTGTGTAAGCTCCCTGAAGTTAAGAATTGCGTCTGCTTTCACCTCTGCATCCCAGTGCCTGGCAAACCGTCTGAACTATGTTAGGCACTTCATGAGCATCTGTTGTTTGAGTCAGTGGATAAAAGAACCTTGGGGTCAAATGGAAGGATGGGGTTAGCAGAGGCAAACTATTATATATAAAATGGATAAGTGAGAAAGACCTACTGTATTGCACAAGGAAACAATTTTCAACATATTATGAGACACCATAATGGAAAAGAATATAAAAAAGAATATATATATATATATATAGGGCTTCCCATGTGGCGCTAGTTGTAAAGAACCTGCCTGCCAATGCAGGAGATGTAGAGTGTGAGTTCAATCCCTGGGTCGGGAAGATCCTCTGGAGAAGGGAATGGCAACCCACTCTGGTATTCTTGCCTGGAGAATCCCATGGACAGAGGAGCCTGTCGGGCTACAGTCCATAGAGTCTCAAAGAGCCAGATGTGACTGAAGTGGCGTAGCATGCAGGCACATACATACGTATAAAAAACTGAATCATTTTGCTGTACAGCAGTAATTAACACAACACTGTATATCAGCTACACTTCAATTTTAAAAATGAAATAAAAATAAATAAATAACCTGAAGTAAGGAATAGAAGACACAATGTACCAGAAGGTAAACTCTATGAAAGCAGGGGTTTGTTCTGCTCACAGTTACAGTTTCTGGCACATAATAGACCCTCAACAAATTGTTACTGAATGAATGAACTAGTTGATTAATTAAGTTGGTTAAACGAAGCTATTATGTAGGCCTGAATAGTCTTTTCAGGGGTACATTGCATATGGTTTGGTCTTCAGGGAATTAACCTCTGAAGAGAGGAAGCCAGTGTGATATAGAAGTCAAAAGTATGAACTTGGAGCCAGGCTTCCATGGCTTCATATCTGAACTCTATCCCTCACAAGTCAATAGCCTTATTATGCCTTAGTTGTTTTGTCTTTATTAGAGGTCTGTAATGTGACTATCTTAACAACATTTGCAAATCAATAAAATAGTGCTGGTTACACAGTAAAAACTGCTTAAGTATTTGCTATAGGCAACAGACTGGTCTTACAAAATGGAAAGTCAAGAAGTACTGTCCACAGTTGATAGAATAAGAAATAAATGATAGGTATAATACCTAAATCTGTAAACATAATTAATTAAAATATCAACATAATTATATGGAGAGAATGGAAAAAGAAACCTAAATCCTCATGTACCATAAAAGACAGCCACAGTGTCCAAAATTGACAGCCCAGGAATTAATGGTGACCAAATAGGACTGATTTGAAGTATTAACTGACCCCCACAGTTCTCTGCTAGGCATTGGAGACCTGATGTACTGATAGCCACAAGCAGCTTTCAGTCTAATTGCAGGATTGGGGTGGGGGGAGCAGAGACAGGTACACAAGCAGTTTCAATATAAGTTGGTTAAGTTTTAGGTTATAGTTAAGTACAAGTAGCTGCAGGAGCATGAAAGAAGGGTCACAGCCACTAAAAAAAAGTTAGTATTTTGAACCCTCTCCTTCTTAGGTTATTTGGTTGAATTGAATTGAAATCCAGTAAACCACAGGATTACATTTAGTAGACACAAGTCCTACCTAAGCATCCAGTCAATTAGTTAAAATTTATAGACACTGTTTGATTGAAACCTCTTAGCATTACCTTAGATAATGTGATAATAAGATGTGTATACCTATAGTCTTCAGTATATATTATCTCTTGAATACTTGTAGGGTTTGGGAGATATTTGTGAAATGCAAGTACATGTTCAATCAGGAAACCTCTCTTTCATCTTCTGTGACTTTACTAGGTTTCACCCCTGCATAAAACAAGCGATTTCTCCTTAAGTGTATCTTTTAAGACCAGCTTTGAAGATTACTGTGGGCAAATAGCAATGAGAAAGGACAGATGACTCCACCCTTTGCTAGGAGGCAGTATTTCAATCATTCCTCTCTGTTTCCCTGATAGTTCAGCTGGTAAAGAATCTGCCTGCAGTGTGGGAGACCTGGGTTTGATCCCTGAGTTGGGACGATCCCCTGGAGAAGGGAAAGGCTACCCACTACAGTATTCTGCCTGGAGAATTCCATGGACTGTATAGTCCTTGGGGTCACAAAGAGTTGGACACAACTGAGCGACTTTCACTTCACTTCACTCTGGTTCAGTAGTTGGATGACTAAGAGTAAGCTGATTCAAGAAGTTGCCCTCAGTTACCCTCTGAAAATACTTAGCATTTCAGATTGTCCCCCTAGAACCAAGAAACAATTGGTCCTTGAAACTATCAAGGTCTGATCAGCTCTAAACTATTTAAAGTCAAATAGAAGTGGATGTGTACATTATCAGCTACTTGGCTAGCACAATCATAACCATGAACCAAGTTAGCAATTTAAAGAGAATACAGGAGGACATGAATCTGGGATATTTAGGGGACCAAATGAAGTAACATTAATTAAAACTTTACTGCAAATTATGATCACACTCAAGAAATGTTCCAGGTGACAGTGTTCGGGATGTTAAATCCCAAACGCATAACTTGTGTGTTAACTAGAGTAGTGACAATTGTGGAAGTTGCAGAAAGGCAGTGAGAACTTTGCTTAATTTGAGTAGAATTGATTTTTGTTGAATAAACTGTCTAACCTTGGCAAATGAAAGAACTGACAAACTGTGTCTTTTTCCTTTCTCTTGTAGATGAGATGAAACATAGAGGTATGAGAATTTGCTTAAGATCAAACTTGAGTGAAGTCACTTTTTGAGTAGTGAACTCTCAGAATGGGAACCCAGTAACAGTCAGATAATTTTCTCCTTTATTTCTTAAAAATAGAACTGCATGATGAAGACAGGTTGAAATAAGGCTTAAATTGTCATCATCACAGTTGTCACCTATGAGTTGTGTAGAGAACAACTTCATGCTAGAACCTAAGAATAATGAATATAGCTTTCATCTCTGATAAACACTGATATAATCTCTCCCATCAGGGATCAAAAGGAGGAATGGTAAGGACAGAAATGGAACACAAATGATGTATTACCTTTCCCAATATGTAATGAATAAATTTGTGGAATATTCTTAATAATAAATATTTATTAATTAGAACATCTGAATGATTACAAAAGAAATATTAAATATAAGAAAATAATTTGACTCATGCAGCATTTTTATGAAAAGTGAATATAATGTAATCAGTCCATAGGCTTTGAAGGGAAATGAGGTGGCTGGCTAGGGAAGGGACAAAGTGCTGGAAGGTCACTACCCAGTCAGGGTCACAGTTGTATTGGTGGATTGCTGGGCTCCTGTAGGCTTGGCCTGGCTTATATTTTCCTATCTTTTGGACGGCTTTTTTCACCCAGGCAGCTTGAGGATCAGCACAGATTTTAAATCCTCTTCTGGTAATGAATCTGCAATACAAGGAAAAGATAGGCAAAATTAGTCACATCCTCAAAGCCTTGGGACCAAAAGTTAAGATCAGATCATATAAAAGAGATCTTGTGCAGAAATGACTGGATAAATCAGTCTTTCAGATTCACAAGATCATAAATGAAAATCATTCTTCTGCAATCTATTTTTTCGTGAAGAAGAAATAGCTCCAGGTAATACCCAGATTCCTTGTTCAGCATAATTTTCAGACTCCTATCTCATCATTGCCACCAAGTGATGTAATTAAACTAGACATTTGAGGTCCTTTTTCTTTTTTCAAATCTAAGCACAGTCATCCTATCTTCTGCACAAAAGGTGATTTATTTATCTTATTTGAAGGGGTGGGGGGTAAAGTTGTGATTATATGTTGGGAAGTGTTGCTATTTTGAAAATGAAATCCTGGAAAGAGAATGGTACCATGTAGGCTAATTGTTGACACTATTCCTTGAGATGTGGCAACTGATAAAATATGGCATTCTACTCCAGGCATCAGAAAGGAAAGGCAGGGAAGGGGTGGGTGGGAATAGAGAGATATCCCACACCAGTGTGGCTCTGTGCTCCAATTCTGATCTGATCCAGCCATCTCTAAACCTAACCCTTGGGACTAAGCACATTATCTATCTGGTTCCCAGTCCGATTATTCTGTTAAGATAAATCAGAAAGGAGGGTGACAGTCTTAACTCGGTTGCCAAGTTTTTGTCATCATTGTTTGGGGCTTCACAAAGACATGGTTAATATGGAAAACCAAAAGGACAGTTGGCTAAGTTGAAGTCTTCCTCCTTGTTAACTTATTTTTCCTGAGGAGGGCGTCATTCCTGTACACTGTGTTCCAACAAGCCCAGTTTTGGGGAGAGAAACTCACATCACTGCTTTCACAGAGCCCTCCTTGATGGTGTAGGTCTTGATGTTTTTAATTGGCAGTTGTTGTGTAGTCAGACTCACACAGATGCTCTTTTCTAGAACTTCAGTCCCCACACCTGTACAGAAAACCAAGCAAACAAAAATAAAATGTAATTTCTAACAATATAAATGTTAGAGTGTCATCAATTAGATAACAAAGAGTGACCTGATAAAGAGTAGTTTGGGACAGTCAATATTAAACATGGAAGAGGTAGTTCATTTTTGATTGAATCACTAAAGGTGTTATTTTAAATGGTAAAATGAGAAATATGTGAAGACAATAGTTCACAGAGTCCTCATCCTCAATAGATATGGCCTGGGGGGATTAAATTTAACAGTTTCCAGAATATCTTACATTGGAGAAGGAAAAATAACTTGGAACAGTTAATAATATAAAGGGTTTCCTAAAATCTAATAGAAGTTTTTAAGTGCTGACTTTCTCCTAAGCTGAAGAGACTGATAGTTGCTTCTCAGGGAAGCAAATATTCTCAGAGAAATATTCAGTGAAAAATCATCTAAAATAATAACTGATGATGATAGTTTTGAACTATAGTGTTGCTGATATCAGGAGGCTTTTTATAAACATGGGACTGAGAAGATGTTCACTAACGTTGCTCTTCATCTCCCCTTCTCTCCATCCCTCAGTATCCAGCCTGCGTATTCTCTATCTGCTGTATTTGCCAATTTTCTTTAATGCTGAACTATCTGTGAACCCAGTGAAAGAGGGAAATACCCCAGTGTCCATAATCCTCCTCAATCTTTGTTCCCCTACCCATATATGAGTTTGCACCAAATGCCAGCCTCTTGTCTCAGAAAAATGCCAGCCAGCCACAGTTCAGGCAACATTTGACTTAAACTTTTTGTTTTAACAGTATTTTATTTAGGGAACAATTTCAGGGACTTTCAGACCGTACCGTCACTATTTACAGAGAACCGTGGGGATCCACAATCAGGCTCAGATATTTTGGTCTAAGTATCAAGTCTACAGATTAGGAGTTTTAAAAGAGAGTTTCTGAAGCATTAATTATATCCCAAGGATATTCCTTCTTGTGGTCAGAGCTGCCAAGAGAAATGTACTCCAACCAGCTGAGAACAAATGATCCTTTAAAAAATACGTGTCAAATGCTCAGTATTGTAGCTAAGTCTCAACTGGGTATGCCTTATAGTTTATTTGATTGTATATAAGGCATTGATATTTGTTAGCACTATAGTCTCATACAAATTCAATAAGTTTATCCTAAATGGGAACATTCATAGCAGTAATATAGACTCTCCTACACACTTAAATGTAATATTGATTTCCTGGGTATGAAGGTATGAGCTTCCAATCATTTTTGTTTTAATAGAAAACATTGATTTGTTTCAGAACATAACACTCTCTAGTCATTCCCACATCATGACTGAGCTCTCAAATTTTTTGAGAATTTATCAAGATCAATATTAAATAGGCAAAAACCTCAAAGGTATACACAATTGTCATCACCATTCCACAGCTAACATTAATTAAGAAACTAGGACTTGTGTAGTAACCTGAAAAGTTTACTATAAGTTTATTATAATTTACACTATTGATTATATATAATGTTTATTTCATTTTAACCCCAGGTAAGTGTATCAGTTATCATATTCATCTTATAGTAAGCATAGGTAAAAGCAAGTTAAGAAACTTACCCCAAATTGCCCAGTTGTGAAAAATAGGAGCCTAGCTGTTAGCCAAGATATATCTGCGAAATCCACAAGATCCTCTAGAGTCAAATTATTCCCATTTTGCACACAGGAAGACTGAGGCTTAGCTTGGAGAAAGTAGTTTACTCCATTCAAAACCTGAGTCAATACCAAAATGCCTGGCCACTGCCTGCACACCTAGATGTTCCTTATCTCATAAATAACCTTTGACTCACCTTCCACAGTATATGCAGCGAGACTGCAGATCACCAGGCAGGTCAGGAGGAGAAGTTTCATGGCTGAGGTCCCTCTGAGCTGTGCAGCAAGAGGCTGAGGACCTTCACTCCTCTGAGTCTCTTTTATCCCCGCAATGGTCAGCACACTTCCTGTGCTGAGAGGGGGAGTTTCAAAGTGAGTGTGGAATCACGGAAAGTCTTTGCAATACTGGTGCTTTCTTAGTTTGAAAAAAAAAAAGTTTCTTTGTCCCCACTCACACTAACCCCACATCTTGTGGCCTTTTCTCCTCCTCCTGTGGTTAATGTGTCAGTGAAACCTTATGTGTGTACAAAAGAAACGTAGTTGTCTCGTCTCCTGCCACCAGTCTAAATTCAAACCTCCCACTGCACACGTGTCCCAAGGCCATGTCGGTGTGGTGGCCCAGCTGGAACATGGTGTAAAGGAAAAGCGGTGGGGTGGTCACCGTGGTCTCATTCCCCGACTAGCTCATGCAGCATTCGCTGTGACATGAGGCTTCCACCACCCTGGGTCATATGCCCTTGGTGACTCCACAGGGAGCCAAAGAGATACTGTTGCTTTCCCAAGTTTTTCAATCCTCTGTCTTCTTTTTCTTCTCATCTGTCCTCTGCCCACATTCAGTTGATCCCCTTTCTTACACCACCCTTTCCACATGCCCAAGGAACATTTAAATAAGAGTGTTTGGAGCCTGTCTATATTCACAGGTTTGCTTTATTGTAGCTTACTACATGTTTTTTAAAATAGATTTTGAAAAGTTGTCCTCACATAAACTTTATTTTGGAAAAAAGAAAAACAAAACATTATCTATAGATGATTTTTAAGAAATTATTGTTTTAAGAAAAACAAAATTATGTATAATATTACCATTCTGATGGTTTTTGTTGTTAATGATTTTCAGTGAATCTCTATTGGTATACATGTTTACACAGCTGTGACAATTATAAATATTTAGACTATTTTTATGTCAATGTAAAAACCTTCCTATTTTTTTATAGTCTTCATATAAAAGAGTCTTCATATTCTGAGTAAACACAGACATATTAAGCCATTCCCTTATAACATATTGTTATGTAAACCATGTCTATAAGATAAATATTCACTGATATACACCAATGACCAGGAGTAGGATTACTAGGCAAAATCGTATGATCATCTTTATAACTCTTGCTACATATTGACATAATCTTCCCAGAATATAATTTCTATTTGCTGTGCTTCTAGCAGTGTTTGACTGTATCACTTGTAATGAACCCCTTCTGGCACTCAGTTTGTTGTTGGGTTTTGTCTTATTTTGTTTAGTAGGTATCTATTTTTAAAAAATGTCACTCAGTTGTGTCTGACTATTTGCAACCTCATGGACTCCAGCCAGCCAGGCTCCTCTGTCCACGGGATTCTCCAGGCAAGAATACTGGAGTGGATAGCTATTCCCTTCTCCAGGAGATCGTCTCTGATGCATGTATTAATTATGTATGAAGCTAAAAGGTTTTGTCATTACTATGTAGGGATACAAAAATAAAAT
>NW_011494636.1:2614265-2637715 GCF_000754665.1 Bison bison bison | reverse complement strand
TGCTGCTGCTGCTATGTCGCTTCAGTCGTGTCCGACTCTGTGCGACCCCATAGACGGAAGCCCACCAGGCTCCCCCATCCCTGGGATTCTCCAGGCAAGAACACTGGAGTGGGTTGCCATTTCCTTCTCCAATGCATGAAAGTGAAAAGTGAAAGTGAAGTTGCTCAGTCGTGTCCGACTCTTAGCGACCCCACGGACTGCAGCCTACCAGGCTCCTCTGTCCATGGGATTTTCCAGGCAAGAGTACTGGAGTGGGGTGCCATTGCCTTCTCTGCATATTAAGTATATGTATAGCTAAAAGTGGTTTGCCATTGCTATTAGGTATATGGAAGCAAATTCCTGTATTTCCTATATTCCTATAAAATTATAGGCTAAACTCTAAGATATTTTTCATCAACGGCATTTAATTTTCCAGTCAGACTTTACTCAGGAATTTGAATATCTTTCTTGTTAACTCCACCTGGCTATACCATCAGTCCTTAAACTCAACATATCTTTCCATTCAGAATGCTCTCTCTCCTATTACTCTGTGACATTGAATAAGGTTTTACCTTCTTTTCAGTATCTAAATACAGATTATTTGGGTCTTCTTAGACTCATTGGCTCTAAGAAGCATCTAAGACTCATGCTGCTGCTGCTGCTAAGTCACTTCAGTCGTGTCCGACTCTGTGTGACCCCATAGACGTTAGCTCACCAGGCTCCCCCGTCCCTGGGATTCTCCAGGCAAGAATACTGGAGTGGGCTGCCATTTCCTTCTCCAATGCATGAAAGTGAGGTTGCTCAGTCGTGTCTGACCCTCAGTGACCCCATGGACCTCAGCTTTCCAGGCTCCTCCGTCCATGGGATTTTCCAGGCAAGAGTATTGGAGTGGGGTGCCATTGCCTTCTCCAATCTAAGACTCACAGGGTCTAAGATTACTTGGGTCTTCTTAGACTCATTGGATATCCATATGTTATTTCCAAACAAGCCATACAAACAAGCCGTACTAAGTGTATATGTAGCTCATGTATATGTCTTCTCCTGTCTCTCTAGAATGTTCAAGGCAAGACCTCTTCATTCCTTGTTAGGACTACGTAAGTAGACCAACTGATTCCCAGGTCTGGGTCTCCTCCCTTTTCAAGATATTCTCTGCAGCATTGCCAGAGAAATTATTATAAAATCTTAATCTAATTGAGTTGTTTTCCTACTGACATATGTTTGCTAATTCCCAACACATACAAGATTCATTTCAAACCTCACGTTTTCATATATAAAGATGCTCAGATCTAACAATGCTTTTCCTTTCAGTTCAGTTCAGTTCAGTCTCTCAGTTGTGTCCAACTCTTTGAGACCCCATGAATTGCGGCACGCCAGGCCTCCCTGTCTATCACCAACTCCTGGAGTTCACCTAAACTCATGTCTATCGAGTCGGTGATGTCATCCAGCCATCTCATCCTCTGTCATCCCCTTCTGCTCCTGCCCCCAATCCCTCCCACCATCAGGGTCTTTTCCAGTGAGTCAACTCTTCCCATGAGGTGGCCAAAATAGTGGAGCTTCAGCTTCAGCATCAGTCCTTCCAATGAACACCCAGGACTGATCTCCTTTAGGATGGACTGGTTGGATCTCCTTGCAGTCCAAGGGGCTCTCAAGAGTCTTCTCCAACACCACAATTCAAAAGCATCAATTCTTTGGCACTCTGCTTTCTTTACAGCCCAACTCCTAACACCCACATGTCTTTTCTACTACCCACTTACTATTTCCTTTATCAGGAATGCCCATCCAAGCTCCCTATATAGCTATCTGTAAACTCTTCCTCTTCCTATAAGTTTTCCTGAATTCCTCAAGATATAATTAGTTGTGCCTCCTTCTGAGCTCTGTTGGCACTTTCTAGCCACCACTGCTGCTAAGTCACTTCAGTCGTGTCCAACTCTGTGTGATCCCATAGAGAGCAGCCCACCAGGCTCCCCCGTCCCTGGGATTCTCCAGGCAAAGCCACCACTGTTCTATCACTAATCTCATTTTATTCTTCTATTCAATTACATTTCTGCATCTCCCACTAGGTGGCAGCCTCCTTGAAAATAGATAATTGGCTTCAGTCTGTCCCTGGCAAGGCAGAATGTCTGCTATATAATATTCATTCACTAAATGGTTTTTGAACAAGTGAATTCATTTCAAGAGACCAACATTACAGTCACTGTACATTAAATAAAAGATGAATATCTAAATACATACATTCCGAAGACTGTGTCTATATCTTCCTCTCACGTTTATAATTAAAAGACAATTTGACCCAAGGCTGAACTCTTACTTACCATATTTAAATGGAGTTTCTTAAACTCTGAGAATGAATTAATTTCAGTTTTTCAAAGCATGCAATAGAGTCTCTGCTGCTGCTGCTGCTAAGTCGCTTCAGTCGTGTCCGACTCTGTGCGACCCCATAGACTGCAGCCCACCAGGCTCCCCCGTCCCTGGGATTCTCCAGGAAAGAACACTGGAGTGGGTTGCCATTTCCTTCTCCAATGCATGAAAGTGAAAACTGAAAGTGAAGTCGTTCAGTCGTGTCCGACTCTGCCCAGGCCCATGGACTGCAGCCTACCAGGCTCCTCCATCCATGGGATTTTCCAGGCAAGAGTACTGAGTGGGGTGCCATTGCCTTCTCCTAATAGAGTCTCTAGTGGAGAGAATTAAGTAATCAAGAAAAAGTGGAGGCCTAGGACACAATGGGCATAAATTGCTAATATGTGGGTATTGATTGAAATGCCCACAGTTGAAAGATAATAGCAAAAATTCTCTCATCCTTGATTCCTCTCCTTCTCTTACATGCCCCACCCAATCTGTCAGGAAATACAGTTGTCTAACTTCAAAATAGAATCTAAACTCTTCTTACTACCCTAAGAGACCCAATCCCCAGCCACCATTTCTTCTTACCTGGATTAGTGCATTTGTGCACTGCTATATTTGTAAGATATGTATATAGCTCATGATAAAGTGAGGTTGCTCAGTTGTGTACGACTCTTTGAGATCCCATTGACTATAGCCTACCAGGCTCCTCTGTCAATGGCATTTTCCAGGCAAAAGTACTGGAGTGGGTTGCCATTTCCTTCACCAAGGGATCTTCCTGACCTGGGGATGAAACCCAGGTCTTCTGCATTGTGGGCAGACGTTTTACCCTCTGAGCCACCAGGGAAGCCCTCATAGTAACTACAAAGCAAAAACTTCTTGTGTATACACAAAAGATAAGATATAGGAATCAAAGCATATCACTTAGAAAATCATCACTTCATAAATAAACTCAGCAAGAGGGGAAGGAAGAAACAAGGGGACTATAAAGCAACTAGAAAACTATTATAATGACATTAGTAAGTTCAAATAAGTCAATCATAAAGGAGATCAGTCCTGAATATTCACTGGAAGGACTGATGCTGAAGCTGAAGCTCCAATACTTTGGCCACCTGATGCAAAGAACTGACTCATTGGAAAAGACCCTGATGCTGGGAAAGATTGAAGGCAGGAACAGAAGGGGATGACAGAGGATGAGATGGTTGGATGGCATCACTGAGTCAATGGACATGAGTTTGAGCAAGCTCTGGGAGTTGGTAATGGACAGGGAAGCCTAGCATGCTGCAGTCCATGGGGCCACAAAGAGTCGGACACACCTCAGCAACTGAACTGAATTGCATGGATTATTAATTACTTTAAATGTAAATGAATTAAATTCTCCAATCAAAAGAGGTGAAGTGACTAAATGGATTAAAAAAATGCATACTGCCTACAAGAGACTCATTTCATCTTTATGGATACACATCAACTTAAAGTAAAGGGCTAGAAGATATCCCATGAATGTGGAAACCAGAAGGGAGCAGGTGTTACTGTACTTAGACAAACAACCACTCTTTACCACCTCCGTAATTTAGCCTTTTCCAAAATTCCATAAAGTTAAAATCATGTATTATATATATTTTTCATATTGACTTCTTTCATTAGTAATATATTTTTAAGTTCTTTCCATATCTTCTGTGACTTTAATAGCTCATTTCTTTTTATTACTGAAGAATATATCATTGTAGGGATATGTGTGTGTGTGTAGTCACTCAGTCATATCCAACTCTTTGCAACTCTTTGGACTGTAGCCCGCCAGCCTCCTCTGCTCATGAGATTTTCCAGGCAAGACTACTGGAATAGATTGCCATTTTCCTTCTCCAGTGGATCTTCCCTACCCAGGGATCGAACCCATATCTACTGGCTCTTCTGCATTGTAGGTGGATTCTCTACGCGCTGAGTCACTGGGGAAGCCCCTATGGATACACCACAGTGCATTTATCCAGCCACCTGTTGAAGGACATTTTGGTTGCTCCAAGGTGAATTCCTGTGGCTTCATTTGATACTGTTCATGTTTTAAATTTTTGCCATTTGCATAGGTGTATAGTAGTATCTCCTTATTTTTCATTTGCAATTTCCTAATGAGGTATAATGCTGAGAACCTTTTCCTATGTTTATTTTCCATCTATATGTCTCCTGTGCTGAGGCATTTATTAAGACCTTTTGCCTGGGTTATTCAATCAAGTTGCTTGCTTTCTTGTTGTCACATTTTAAGAGTTCTCTGTGTGCTTTGGGTAACATTTTTTTTTTTTTTAATCAGATTCTCTTGAAAATATTTTCTCCTAATCTGTGACATTATCTTTACTTGACAGTGTCTTTCAAAGAACAGAAATTTATAATTTTAATAAGCACCAACTTAAATTTTTCTCTTAAGGAACATATCTTTACTGTCAGATTTAAAGAAAAAATCATCTCCAAATCCAAGGTAGTCAAGATTTTATCATATGTCATCATCTAGATGTTTAATAATTTTGCATTTTACATTTCACCTATAATATATTTTGGGTTAATTTTTCATGAAATGTGTAAGGTCTGTGTCTAGAGGGTTTTTTGCATGTGGATGTCCAGTTGTTCTAAAATTACTTGTCAAAAATATTATCCTTTCTCCCATCATACCTCCTCTAGGAAGACTTGTACATAATCGTGCTCCTTCCTGAGGCTGGAATATCATAGAAAATCACTATCTGAGACCAGGATCAGTTTATTAAGAACTTTGTGTTCTTAGCCAAGACAATCAATCTCTCTGCAGCTCAGTTTTCTCACCATTTAAATTGCAGTGACAATTTTAGACACTGTATTGTTGTATCAAATATCTATGAAAGAACATAATACTCTACAAATATTACAATCCCGGTGGAAGAATTTCCTAGTGAAGAGAGAATTATGTGACATCTTTCTTCAAATCAATGAAAAATCCATCTTCCATTTCTTATTAATGATAATAATTAATAATTATATCTAAAGTCAGAAAAAATGAAGAACATTCTCAAGGTAATTATTCCTTTCTCTGTGTTATTTCTATTTCTTGAGCATGCCCATGTTATTAATATTACCTGTTTCATATTGGTTCTCTTTCATCATAGTCTCATCTGCTAGATGAGCTCTTGGAGTACAGAAGTGGTGTTTTACTTATCTAGATATATACTAAGCCTAACACAGTGCCTGTTTTATATCAAGTACCTAAAAATATTTGCTGAATTTAATAAAGTTTATTCAAGCCTTAATAAAGTTTACTTTGTGTTATATAATTTTAGAAATATGAAAGGGCAGAATGAAGCAAATAATCTAATATGTTATTCTTCCATTCATCCAACAAGTATTAATTGATCCTCCCTCCCAGGTCTATGGGCTTACCAGGTGGCTCACTGGGTAAAGAATCTGCCTGCAATGCAAGAGATGCAGGAGACACGGGTTCAATCCCTGGGTTAGGAAGATCCCCTTTAAGGGGACATGGCAACCCACTCCCAGTATTCTTGCCTGGAGAATCTCATGGACAGAGGAGCCTGGTAGGCTACAGTCCACGGGGTCACAAAGAGTCAGACATGACTGAAGCAACTGAGCCCGCACATTCCAGTTCTATGCTAGGTACTGGGAACCTAGCATAATAACACCAAAAGCAGCTTTTAGTTTGACTGCAGGATTGTGATGGAGTAGCACAGATGGGCAAACAAGCAGATTCAATATAAATTATAAATTTTAAGTTAAATTTTAGTACAATTGAACACAGAAGCACAAAAGAGGAGTCTCAGACACTAAAAAAATATTTAATATTTTGAGATCTCTCCTTCTTAGATTATTTATTTGAATTGAAGTCCAATCAGCCACAGAGTTATAGTTAGTAGATGCAGGTCCAACCTAAGTGATTCAAAACATCCAGTCAGTTAGTTAAAGTTATGTGCACTGTTGGGTTGAAACCGCTAACATCACCTATGACCTTAGATAATGCAATCACGAGATGTGCATACCTATACTCTTCCACTTGTATTATTAATTCTCTTGAAAACCTCTTGCAGAGTACATCATGCAAAATGCTGGGCAGGATGAAGCACAAGCTGGAATCAAGATTGCCGGGAGAAATATCAATAATCTTAGATATGCAGATGACACCACCCTTATGGCAGAAAGCAAAGAAGAACTAAAGAGCCTCTTGATGAAAGTGCAAGAGGAAAGTGAAAAAGTTGGCTTAAAACTCAACATTCAGAAAACTAAGATCATGGCATCTGGTCCCATCACTTTATGGCAAATAGATGGGGAAACAGTGGAAACAGTGAGATACTTTATTCTTTTAGGCTCCAAGATCACTGCAGATGGTGACTGCAGCCATGAAATTAAAAGATGCTTGCTCCTTGGAAGAAAAGCTATGACCAACCTAAACAGAATATAAAAAAACAGAGACATTACTTTATCAACAAAGGTCCACCTAGTTAAAGCTATGGTTTTTCCAGTAGTCGTGTATGGATGTGAGAATTGGACTATAAAGAAAGCTGAGTGCCAAAGAATTGATGCTTTTGAACCATGGTGTTGGAGAAGACTCTTGAGAGTCCCTTGGACTGCAAGGAGATCCAACAAGTCCATCCTAAAGGAAATCAGTTCTGAATATTCATTGGAAGGATTGATGCTGAAGCTGAAACTCCAATACTTTGGCCACCTGATGCAAAGAACCGACTCATTGGAAAAGACCCTGATTCTGGGAAAGATTGAAGGCAGGAGGAGAAGGGGACAACAGAGGATGAGATGGTTGGATGGAATCACCAATGCAATAGACATGAGTTTGAGTAGGCTCTGGGAGTTGATGTTGGACAGGGCCTGGCATGCTGCAGTCCATGGGGTCACAAAGACTCAGACAACTGAATGACTAAACTGATCTGAAAATTTCTAGCACTTGGGAGACATTTCAGAAATTCAAGTACATGTTCAATCAGGAGACATTTCTTTCATCTTCTGTGATTTGCTAGGTTTTACCCCTCATAAAACAGGTGTTTTTTTATTTGTGTTTCCTTTAAGACCAGTTTTGAACATTATTGTAAACAAATAGCAGTGAGAAATGACAGATAACCCACTCCTGGCTAAGAAGCAATGTTTTAATCAGTTTCTCTCTGGTGAATAGTTGGATGACTATGACTAGACGTGATTTGATTCCTCCCAAATGCCCTCAGTTTGTTACCCTCTGAAAACACTTGATATTGCTGGTTGTCCCCTTAGGACTAGAGAACAGTTAATTCCTTCCCTTCCTTTGAAACTATCAAGGATTGATCAGTTTCTTAACTATTTAAAGTCAGATAGAAGTGGATGTATAAACTATCAGCTACTTGAATAATGGAATCATAAACATGAATCAAATGAACAATTTAATGAGAATATAGGAGGGCATGAATCTGAGATGTTTAGTGAGTAGATGAAGTAACGTTTATTAAAACTTTTAAAACTTTAATGCAAATTGCGGTCATATTCAACAAATGTTCTAAATGACCGTGTTGGGATACTGAAAACTTACTGGCCAAAAGGAAAAAAAGCATGGTGTGTTGATAACTAGAGTAGTGATGATTGTGAAAACCACAGAAAGGCAGTAATCTCATTGCCCAATTTGGGAAGAATTGATTTTTGTTTGAATAAAGTATCTTTTCATTAAAAGTATAATCTTTGCTACTGTGACAAATGAAAGAATTGACAAGCTGTGTCCTTTCCTTTTCTTTCTTTCCTTTATAGATCAAATGAAACCCAGAAGTATGAGAATGTGCTCAAGATCAAGCTTGATGAAGCTTCTTTTTGAGTAGTGAATCCTCATAATGGAGAACCAGTAGCAGTTGGATCGTTTTTCCATTTAATCCATAAAAATAGAACTCCATTATGAAGACAGGTTTAAATAGAGCTAAAATTGTCGTTGTTACAGTTGCCACCTATGACTCATGTGTAGAGAATCATTTCATGCTAAAGCCTAAAAATGATGAGTATAGCTTTCATCTCTGATAAACACTGACCATAATCTCTCCCATCATGGATACTATCAACAGGAAGTACAATTATGACAGAAAAGGGACACAAATGATGTATTACCTTCCCTACTAGGTAATGAATACACTTTGGGACCATTCTTAATAATAAATATTTATTAATTAGAGCATCTGTATGAATATGAAGGACATAAAAAAAATAAAAATCTAAGAAAATAGACTCATGCAGCACTTTTATAAAAGGTGAATATAATGTAATAAGTCCATGAGCTTTAAAGGGAAATGAGGTGGCTGGCTAGGGAAGGGACAAGGTGCTGGAAGGTCACTACCCAGTCAGGGTCACAGCTGTATTGGGGAATTGCTGGGCTTGTGTAGGCTTGCTCTGGCTCACATTTCTCCTGGTGGACCTGTCTATTGTTCGGACGGCTTTTTTCACCCAGTCAACGTGGGGATCAGCACAGACTTTAAGGCCACGTCTGGTAATGAATCTGCAATGCAAGGAAAAGATAGGCAAAATTAGTCACATCTTCAAAGCCTTGGGACCAAAAGTTAAGATCAGATTGTATAAAAGAGACCTTGTGCAGAAATGACTGGAAAAATAAGTATTCCAGATAGATCTGGAATGAAAATTAGATTCCATTAGATCTTAAAAAAAATCTTTCTTCTGCAATCTATTTTCTTCATGAAGAAAATATAGCTCCAAATAATACCCAGATTCCTTGTTCAGAATTTTGTGCAGGTTCCTTTTCTCATCATTTCTACCAAATGATGCAATTAAACTAGACATTTGAAGCCATCTAGGTTATTGGAGAAGGCAATGGCACCCCACTCCAGTACTCTTGCCTGGAAAATCCCAGGGATGGGAGAGCCTGGTGGGCTGCTATCTATGGGGTCGCACAGAGTCGGACACGACTAAAGCGACTTAGCAGCAGCAGCAGCAGGTTATTTATTACATGTCTTTTCTTTTTGAAATCTAAACACATTCATCTTATTTTCTGGGCAAAGAGTGGTTTATCATATTTTTGGTGGTAAAGTTGTAATTATATTTTGGGAAGTGTTGCTATTTTAAAAATGAAATACTAGAAAGAGAATGGTACCATGTAGGCTAGTTGTTGACACTATTCCTTGAGATGTAGCAACTGATAAAATATGGCATTCTACTCCAGAACACCAAAAAGGAAGAGAAAGGCAGGGACGTGGGTGGGATGGAAAGGGAGGCATCCCACACCAGTGTGGCTCTGTGCTCAAATCCTGATCTGATCCAAACATCTCTAAACCTAACCCTCCGGAACGAGCATATTATTCATCTGGTTCCCAGTCTGATTATTCTGTTAAGATAAATCAGAAAGGATGGTGACAGTCTTCACTTGGTTGCCAACTTTTTTGTCATCATCATTGTTTGGGGCTACACAAAGACATGGTTAATATGGAAAAACAAAAGGACAGTTGGCTAAGTTGAGGTCTTCCTCCTTGTTAACCTATTTTTCCTGAGGAGGGCGTCATTCCTGTACACTGTGTTCCATCAAGCCCAGCTTTGGGGAGAGAAACTCACATCACTGCTTTCATGGAGCCCTCCTTGATGGTGTAGGTCTTGATGTTTTTAATTGGCAGTCGCTGTGTAGTCAGACTCACACAGATGCTCTTTTCTAGAACTTCACTCCCCACACCTGTAACAAAAAACCAAGCAAACAAAAATAAAATATAATTTCTAATAATATAAATGTTGGAGTGTCATCAATCAAATAACAAAGAGTGACCTGATAAAGAGTAGTTTGGGACAGTCAATATTAAACATGGGAGAGGTAGCTCATTTTTGACTGAATCACTAAGGTGTTATTTTAAATGGTAAAATGTGAAAGATATAAAGGAAGTAGTTCATAAGGTTCTTATCCTCAATAGAAGGACTAAAAGGAGATTAAATTTTTCAGTTTTGAGAACATCTTACATTGGAGAAAGGAAAAATATCATGGGAGGGTTAATAATGTTACAGATTTGCTAAAATCTAATGAAGGTTTCTGTGTGCCTATTTTCTCCTAAGATGAAGAGACTGGTATTTGCTTCTCAGGGAAGCAAATATTCTAACAGAATATTTCTCTGAGAAATATTAAGCCAAAAAGCATCTAAAATAATAGTCGATAATGATCAAATCTGAGCTTTCTGACATAGTGTTGCTGAAATCAGAAGGTTTTTATAATCATGAAACTGAGCAGGTGTTCACTAACATTGCTCTTCATCTCCTCTTTCCATCACTCAATATCTAGCCTGCACATTCTTTCCCCTCTATATTTGCCAATTTATTTTTAATGCTAAATGTTTTCTGAGCCAGTGAAAGGGAAATACTCAAATGTCTGCAATCCTCATCAGTCTTCATTCCCCTATTCATTCATGGTTTCCATCATACAGCAGCCTATTTTCCCAGAAAAATGCCAGCTAGCCATGGTTTAGACAACACTTGGTATAAACCTTTTCATTTCAACAATATTTTTTTATTCAGGGCCCAATTTCAGGGGGTTCCAAACAGTGCCATCTCTATTTATGGGCACCCTTGCAGATGCATGATCTATTTTAGTCTAAGTAAGAAGGCTGCAGATTAAGAGGTTGAAAGGCGAGTTAACTGAGTTATTTATAATCAAAGGATATTCCCTCTTGTCAGAGACATAAGGAAAAATACACTCCCACCAGTTGGGAAAAAAAATGATCTTTTAATAAGTATGTGTAGAATGTTCAGGCAAGTCTCAGTGTAACTAAATCTCATCTGAATATGTCTTGTAAGTTTAATTGATTGTATATAAGTCATTGATATTTGTTAATACTTATGATCTTTTATAAACTCAAGAAATTTATTACAAGTGGGAACAACATTCATAGCAATAATAATATTCTCTCCTACACACTTAAAGGTAAAAATGGATTTCCTAAATATGAGTTCACAAGCTTCCAGTCAATTCTGTTTTAATACAAAATGTTGATTTGCTTCAGAACATACACCCTCTAGCTCACTCCCCCATCATGAATGCTTTACATTTTTAAGCATTTTTTTGAGATATGGGGCAGTTAATGTGAACAAACACATTATTTAATCCCTGGTATATCTATTTCTATTTTTTGAACTTTTTATTTTGTATTGGGGTATAACCAATTAACGTTATGATAATTTCTGGTGAACAGCAAAGGGGTAAGTGTTTTTTAATTTATCAATACTAAATAGACAAAAGCTTCAACGGTATATACAGTTGTTTTCATTATGCTGCACCTAACATTAATAAACAAATTAGTATTTGCCTGGAAATCTGATAAATGGTCATAAGTGTATTTCATTTTAATTGTAGGTAAGCAAATTAGTTATTTATCTTAAAGATAATTAAACCTAGGCCCGGAGAGGTTAAGAAATTTACCCCAAATCCCCTAGTTGTGAAAAATAGGAGCCCAGACTGTAATCAAGTTCTATCTTCAAAATCTACAAAGTTCCCTAGTGTCAAACTATACCCATTTTGCACACAGAAAGACTGAGGCTTAGCTTGGAGAAAGTAGTTTACTCCATTCAAAACCTGAGTCAGTATCAAAATGCCTGGCCACTGCCCGTACACCTAGATATTCCTTATCTCATAAATAACTTTTGACTTACCTTCCACAGTGTATGCAGCAAGACTGCAGATCACCAGGCAGGTCAGGATGAGAAGTTTCATGGCTGAGGTCCCTCTGAGCTGTGCAGCAAGAGGCTGAGGACCTTCGCTCCTCTGAGTCTCTTTTATTCCCCCAGTGGTCAGCGCACTTCCTGTGCTGAGAGGGGGACTTTCAAGGTGGGTGTGGAATCACGGAAAGTCTTTGCAATACTGATGCTTTCTTAGTTTGAAAAAAAAAGTTCCTTTGTCTCCACTCACACTAACCCCATATCTTGTGGCCTTTTCTCCTCCTGTGGTTAAAGTGTTAGTGAAACCTTATGTGTGTACAAAAGAAATGTAATTGTCTCATCTCCTGCCACCAGTCTAAATTCAAACCTCCCACTGCACACATGTCCCAAGGCCATGTCAGTGTGATGGCCCACTGGGACATGGTGTAAAGGAAAAGGGGTGGGGTGGTCACTGTGGTCCCGTTCCTCCACTAGCTCATGCAGCATTCGCTGTGGCATGAGGCTTCCACCACTGGATAATATGCCTGGGGTACCATCCTTGGGGAGAAGGAAATGGCAGCCCACTCCAGTATTCTTGCCTGGAGAATCCCATGGACAGAGGAGCCTGGCAAGCTATATACAGTCCATGGGATTGCAAGAGTTGGACATGACTTAGTGACTAAATCACCACCACCATCCTTGGCGACTCCTTAGGGAGCCAAAGTGAGACTGCTGCTTTCCCGAACTTCTCATTCTTCTGCCTTCTTTTTCTTCTCTTTTCTCTCCTTTGCTCCCATTCAATTGATCCCCTTTATTACTCCACTCTTTCCACATGCCAAGAAACAATTAAATAAGGGTGTTTGTAGCCTGTCTATATTCACAGGTTTGCTTTATTGTAGTTTACTACATATACCTTTAAAAAAAGATTTTGAAAATTTGTCCTGACAAACTTTATTTTCTTTTCTTTTTTTTTGGAATGTATTTATTTATTTATTTAAAATTTTATTTTATTGTTAAACTTTACAATATTGTATTGGTTTTGCCAAACATCGAAATGAATCCGCCACAGGTATTTTCAAAAAAAGTAAAACAAAATTATAATATTACCATTCGGATTGTTTTTATTTTTAATGTTTTTCAATGAGTCTCTATTGGTATACATAAGTTTGGATAATTGTGACAATTACAAATACTGATATTTTTACAGCAATGTAAATATCCTCTCGTGTTTCTTCATAGTCTTCATATTTCTACTGTGTAAATTCATACAAAAGGACTTCCCTGGTGGCTGAGTGGTAAAGAATCTGCCTGCCAAGCAGGAGACACGGGTTAGATCCCTGGATCAGGAAGATTCCCTGAAGAAAGGAATGGCAATCCACTTCAGCATTCTTGCCTAGGAAATCCCATGAACAGAGGAGTCTGGCCGGCTATAGTCCACGGAGTCACAAAAATGTTGAACAAGACTTAGAGAATTAACAACAATAAACACACACACACATATTAAATTATCCCCTTATAACTTATTGTCATGTAGATTATATCTATAAGGTAAATTTTCATTAGTATACACTGAATAAATTCCTTTTAATAACCAGGAGTAGGATTACCAGGCAAAATCCTATGATCATCTTTATAACTCTTGCAACATATTGACATGGTCTTCCCAAAATGTCAGTTCAATTTCCAATGCTTCTAGCAGCATTTGACTGTATCGGTTTCAATATAATCTTTCTGATTTGTTGAAAGTACTCGTTTTGTTGTTTGGGGGTTTTGTCTTGTTTTGTTTAATAGGTATCTATAAAATGCATATATTAATTATGTGTAAAGCTAAAAGATTTTGTTATTACTATTCATGGATATGAAAATAACATTCTTATGAAATATATGTATAGCTAAAAGTTTTGCCATTGCTATTAGTGAAATGAAAACAAATTCCTATATTTCTATAAAATTATAAGTTAAATTTTAAGATATTTTTCATCAATGGCATTTAATTTTCCAGTCAAACTTTATTCAGAATTTCAAATAACTTTTTAGTTATTGCCACCTGGCTACCATCAGTCCTTAAATTCTGAACACATCTTGCTACTCAAAATGCTTCTCTTCCTATTACTCTGTGACACTGAATAGGGTTTTATCTTCTAGTCAGTTTCCAAATACAGATTACTGAGATTGTCTTAGACTCATTTCTAGCCACCCATATGTTTTTCTCAACCAAGTTGTACTAAGTATACCTTCTAAGTAGCTCCTGTATATGTGTTTTCTCTCTCTGCACTGTTCAAGGCAGGACCTCACCTTTCCTTGTTAGGACCACTGCAGTAGACCAACTGATTCCCCAGGTTTGGGTCTCCTCCCTTTCCAATCTGTTCTTCTCAGTATGACCTGAGTAATCATTCTAAAGCTTTAATCTAATCAAAGTATCTTCCTGCTGAGAACTTCTTTGCTAATTCCTATTACCTACAGGAGGGCTTCCCTGGTGGCTCAGATGGTAAAGTGCCTGTCTGCAATGTGGGAGACCCGGGTTCGATCCCTGGGTTGGGAAGATCCCCTGGAGAAGGAAATGGCAGCCCACTCCAGAACTCTTGCCTGGAAAATCCCATGGACAGAGGAGCCTGGTAGGCTACAGTCCATGGGGTCGCAAAGAGTCGGGCACAACTGAGAGACTTCACTTTCACTTTCATTGCCTACAAGATTCATTTCAAATCTCATATTGTCTTATAGAAAAGTGTTCAAGATTTAACACTGCTTTTCCTTTAAGATTCATCTTTCACCACTCATCCTTTTGCTCCTAAACCTCTAGACTTAACAAAATCTGTTTAATCAACCAAATGGGACATCCTCTTTTCTACTCTCCACTTATTGTTTCCTTCATCTGGAATGCCTATTTCATATCCCTATATAATTATGTGTAAATCACTCCTCTTCCTACAAGTTTTCCTGAATTCTCTATATACATTTATCTGTGTCTCCTTCTATGTGCCCTTGGAACTTCCTAGCCACTAATTTCATTTTATTCTCCACTCAGTTTCATTTTTCTACTTCCTACCAGATGGCAGGCTCCTTGAAAGCAGGCAATTTGCCTCAGGTCTGTCTACTAGCTATATAGTGGTCATTCACCAAATGGTCTGTGAATAAATGAGTTCTTTTCAAAAGACCAGAATTAAAATGATTAAGGGGACACAGAGGATGAGATGGCTGGATGGCATCACTGACTCAATAGACGGGATTCTGAGTGAACTCTGGGAGTTGGTGATGGACAGGGAGGCCTGGCGTGCTGCAATTCATGGGGTCGCAAAGAGTTGGACACGACTGAGCGACTGAACTGAACTGAACTGAAAGGATGAACATCTAAAAACATTGTGCCTAAACATTGTGTCAGAATATTGTGCCTATATCTTCCTCTCATGTTTATAATCATATAGAAAATTTGACCCATGACTGAATTCTTACTTAGCATATTGAAATAGAGTTTCTTAATCTCTGAGAATGAATTATTCATTTCAAGTTTTTCAAAGCATGCACTATTCTCTGATGGAGAATAATTAAGCAATCAATAAAAATTGGAAACCTAGTACAAAATGGGTACAATCTGTTAATGTTTGGACATTGATTGACAACCAGTTGAAAGATAATAGCAAAAATTTCTCTCATCTTTGACTTCTCATTCTCCTACAAATCCCACCAAATCTGTCAGAAAATACTGTCTTTCTGTCTTCAAAATAGAATTTAAACCTTTCTCATTACCCCAAGGGATCCAAGTCTAAGCAACCATCATTTTTCACCTGGATTGGTGGATTCATGGAATAGCCTCCAAAATCGATTTCTTTTTTCCACCCTTACTTTCTTTTGGCAAATTTACAATCTGACAAATGTGATCATTTCAAAATGTGAGTAATACGCTACTTTTCTGCTCAAAATTCCAATGGACTATATTTTCATGCTGCTGCTGCTGCTGCTAAGTCGTTTCAGTTGTGTCCGACTCTGTGCAACCCCAGAGACGGCAGCCCACCAGGCTCCCCCGTCCCTGGGATTCTCCAGGCAAGAACACTGGAGTGGGCTGCCGTCTCCTTCTCCAATGCATGAAAGTGAAAAGTGAAAGCGAAGTCGCTCAGTCATCCCGACCATCAGCAACCCCATGGACTGCAGCCCACCAGGCTCCTCTGTCCATGGGATTCTCCAGGCAAGAGCACCGGAGTGGGGTGCCATCGTCCTCTCTGATATTTTCATGAGTGAACTCCAAAGTCTTTTTATCCGCTATGTATTGTTGACCATGGGCTTCCCTGGTGGCTCAACAGTAAAGAATATACCTGCAATGCAGGAAATGCAGGAGATGAGGCTTTGATCCTGGGTAGGGAAGATCCCCTAGAGGAGGAAATAGCTACCCACTCCAGTATTCTTGCCTGAAAAGTCCTATGGACAGAGGAGCCTGGTGGGCTATAGTCCAAAGGGCTACAAAGAGTCAGACACAACTGAGCAACTATGTGTGCAGGCACACAGTAAGTCCTTATGTATCAATAGTTACTTTAAATGTAGATGGATTAAATTTTCCAATCAAAAGGCATGGAGTGACTAAATAGATTTTTTAAATATAAATGTATTTATTTTAATTGGAGGTTAATTACTTTACAATATTGTATTGGTTTTTCCATACATCAACATGAATCCACCACAGGTATACATGTGTTCCCCATCCTGAACCCCCCTCCCATCTCCCTCGCCATACCATCCCTCTGGGTCGTCCCAGTGCACCAGCCCCAAGCAACCAGTATCATGCATCAAACTTGGACTGGCGATTCATTTCATATATGATATTATACATGTTTCAATGCCATTCTCCCAAAGCATCCCACCCTCTCCCTCTCCCACAGAGTCCAAAAGACTGTTCTATACATCTGTGTCTCTTTTGCTGTCTCGCATACAGTGTTATTGTTACCATCTTTCTAAATTCCATATATATGCATTAGTGTACTGTATTGGTGTTTTTCTTTCTGGCTTACTTCACTCTGTATAATAGGCTCCAGTTTCATCCACCTCATTAGAACTGATTCAAGTGTATTCTTTTTAATGGCTGAGTAATACTCCATTGTGTATATGTACCACTGCTTTCTTATCCATTCATCTGCTGATGGACATCTAGGTTGCTTCCATGTCCTGGCTATTATAAACAGTGCTGTGATGAACATTGAGGTACACGTGTCTCTTTCAATTCTGGTTTCCTCGGTGTGTATGCCCAGCAGTGGGATTGCTGGATCATATGGCAGTTCTATTCCCAGTTTTTTAAGGAATCTCCACACTGTTCTCCACAGTGGCTGTACTAGTTTGCATTCCCACCAACAGTGTAAGAGGGTTCCCTTTTCTCCACACCCTCTCCAGCATTTATTGCTTGTAGACTTTTGGATCGCAGCCATTCTGACTGGTGTGAAATGGGACCTCATTGTGGTTTTGATTTGCATTTCTCTGATAATAGGTGATGTTGAGCATCTTTTCATGTGTTTGTTAGCCATCTGTATGTCTTCTTTGGAGAAATGTCTATTTAGTTCTTTGGCCCATTTTTTGATTGGGTCGTTTATTTTTCTGGAATTGAGCTTCAGGAGTTGCTTGTATATTTTTGAGATTAGTTGTTTGTCAGTTGCTTCATTTGCTATTATTTTCTCCCATTCTGAAGGCTGTCTTTTCACCTTGCTTATAGTTTCCTTTGTTGTGCAGAAGCTTTTAAGTTTAATTTGTTTATTTTTGCTTTTATTTCCAATATTCTGGGAGGTGGGTCATAGAGGATCCTGCTGTGATATATGTTGGAGAGTATTTTGCCTATGTTCTCCTCTAGGAGTTTTATAGTTTCTGGTCTTACATTTAGATCTTTAATCCATTTTGAGTTTATTTTTGTGTATGGTGTTAGAAAGTGTTCTAGTTTCATTCTTTTACAAGTGGTTGACCAGTTTTCCCAGCACCACTTGTTAAAGAGATTGTCTTTAATCCATTGTATATTCTTGCTTCCTTTGTCAAAGATAAGGTGTCCATAGGTGTGTGGATTTTTTTTTTTTAAAGGTCCAAGTACATACTGCCCACAATAGACTCACTTCATCTTTAAGGGCACACATTAGTTGGAGTAAGGGAATGGAAGAAGATATCCCATGAAAGTGGAAACCAAAAGGCAACAGGAGCAGCTATATTTATATCAGACAAAATAGACTTTAGGTCAAAAACCATAACAAAGTGATTTTATATAATGATAAAAGGGTCAGTTCGTTGCGAGGATATAACAACTGTAAAGACTAAATATATAGCACATTTACAAGCGTTTGCAAATACCTCCAGAATCTATGCTCCCATCTCCCATTTACTCTCTGACATCATCTTCTGTTGCTCTCCCCACCTTGTTGCTTCACTGCAGTCACAATGATCTCCCTGTTGTTTCTCAGACATGTCAGGATGCTCCTGCCTTTAAGTCTTTTCACTTGCTAGTTACTTCACCTGGTATTTTCTTCCGTTGCAAGTCTCAGTCCCTCAACCCCTTCAATGTTTTGCTCAGGTATTTCTTTCTCATTGTGGCTTTCCCTGACCGCCCAGTTTAAAACAGTACACATATACCAATTCTGGTCTCACTTGATTTCTCATTGCTGCTTTACTTTCATTAATAGGACCTAGCACCTTCTAATGTGACAAGAATTTACTTTTTTCCTGGAATTGTTTATCTTTTTTATTTCCTCAGAGTCTAGGATAATGCCTGGCATTAAAAAAAAGGACAAGAATTAAAGATATCATTTTGTTCTTTGTTTTACTTCATTCATTTTTGTCCTTAAAAGAAATGGAACCTTAGGAGAATGAATGCTATCCACTTGTAGCAACATGAGTGGACCTAGAGATGTTCATACTGAGTAAAGTAGGTCATATTCAGAAAGACAAATATCATATGCTATTGGTGATGTGTGGAATTTTTTTTTTAAGTTAAATGAACTTGTTTACAAAACAGAAGTAGAGTAATGGATGTAGAAAACAAATTAATGGTTTTGATGGGGGAATTGGGGGAAGGTTGGCCTTTCCTGGTAGCTCGGCTGGCAAAGAATCCACCTGCAATGCAGGAGGCCCCAGTTTGATTTCTGGCTTGGAAAGATCCCCTGGAGAAGGAATAAGCCAACTCCAGTCTTCTTGGGCTTCCTTGGTGGCTCAGCTGATAAAGAATCTATCTGTAATGTGGGAGATCTGGGTTTGATCCCCAGATTGGAAAAATCCCATTGAGAAGGAAATGGCTACCCACTCGAGCACTCTGGCCTGGAGGATTCCATGGACTGTATAATTCATGGGGTCGCAAAGAGTTGGTATAAATAGGGAGACTGGGATTGACATATACACACACTATTGTATATAAAATAGGTAATAAAGACCTATTGTATAGTACAGGAGACTCTACTCAATCCTCTGTAATATCCTATATGGGGAGAGAATCTGAAAAAAAAAAAAGGTGTTTTGTATATATAATTGATTCATTTGCTGTACAACTGAAACTAACACAGTGTTGTAAATAACCTATACTCCAATCAATAATTTTTAAAAATAAAATAAACATGACTGCAACTGTTATTATTTGAAACATACTTCCAGTGCAATTTTTCACATATTATAATTAGCTTTTTTCCCTATTTTAAATAGTTTTGTTATATTTTTCTGATAAAGACAATACAATTATTGTTTAAAAACTCAGACACTATAGGAAAAAAAAAATTAAGGAAAATTCACCCAAATCCCACTTCCCAAGATAACTCTCCAATTACTATTGATGGACCTTCTTCCATACATTTCGCAGATACATAAACCTACACACATTTCAGTTCACAGTCTTTTGACAGCATTCATTGGCGGTAGATTTGCAATGTGTGAGGCTTTGTGCTAAGCACTCAAGGGAATTAATCTGTTTAATAATAGAAATATTAAAAATTAAGTAAAATTATTATCTATATTTTATTGATGAGAAAAGTAAGGATCAGAGATGTTAAGTAATCCACTCACAATCCCGAAGCTTAGGGTTAACAGAGTGAAGATTCAAACTCAGATCTGCCATATTCCAAAACCTAAGCTTTTAACCAATACCCTGTACTGTCAGATATTCTCTACTCTCTATTGATATATTCTAGGTTAGTCTCTCTTTTTAAACCCTAGACCACAGAGCAGAAAGAATAGACATGTCTTTGAACTTTTTGTACTTTTCTGTGTATCTCTTTACATCAGTTTCCTCCAGAAAGTTTTCACAAGACAATCTCTTACTATCATACATACTGCTTTCTCAAAAAGATATGCAAAGACTAAAGATGTAAAAATGAAGCTTACTGACAGATAAAGCCACATAAGATAATTCTCAATGGTCATATCTTTTCCACTGATCTACAAAATCAAACTTGTTACATGAAAGTCACTATATGGATATTTGTGTGTAACATACAAAACTGTGGCTTATAGTAAGTTCAAAATAGGACTTAACTTACCCTCCCACCAATCAGGTATGAAAATACATGCTTTTCTAAATTAACCAATCCTGGGTATTAACAATCATTTTAGCCATGCTTTGACCACTAGTAAAATTGAAAATATTTTATAAATTGTCTTTTATAAATTTTGCCCATTTCTTTGGAGTATCTGTACCTTTCTTTTATATTTGTGAGAGTGCTGTCTCATATTTATTACAGCTATTTTTCTACTAAATTTTCTGATGATTACAATGCTGTAGATATGCAAAAATTGAAGGACTTGGTATATACAAGTTTATGCATTTTTCACAGGAACTACACCTACTTCATGCAAACCTCAGGAGTATCTTTTCTAACAGAAATCCTCAGCTTAAAAATATAGATAAAATATTTCTCATGCAAGATCTGGACCAGGGGACTTTCTGCATGAGAGGCCGTTATCTTGCTGTTCTTTTTTTTTTTTTTTTTTTTAAGGAATCTCATCAAATTCAAGGAAAAGAACATTGTTTATTATGCAGAGATCTTCCACTATATGTTCCTTACTTATTAATTAGGTGATTTACTATAAAGAAGCACCTTTTAAAAGGGAGTACAAGAAACTATGCCACGGATGTCACTAGAGGTTCTACCACATACTAACTTGGAAGATCAGCCAATAAGTGAATTTCAATGACTCAGTGCTTCTATCTTTACTTTCATCAATCTCTTGGAAATATGGTGGAAGCTGGTAATAAATACTATGTCTACAAAATACTCAGATAATATATATAAATTATTAGTGTAATCTCTAATCACGCTTTTTCTCTTTTGCCATGTAGACCGAAGCATGTCAGACAATAATGCAGGTAAGAAAATGAAATTAAGGAAATTACGTAGTTCATGGATCCATTTTTATGTTAAAGTTCAGGATAATTAAAAGGCAAAGTGGAGAGGGACAGAGAGAGAAAAAAAGTACCTAATATGAATTGAATGAGTAACCTGTTCACACTCATGGGGTTTCTAAGCAGAGTTTGGCAGGTACTATCAATGGGTGCTGTGAAAGTGGTCTTCATACTTTTATTTTAAAGTTGCCACCAAAAACTCTACTGACCCAAAGAAATACATCCATCTTTCTGACATAATATCAGAAATCTCTTCATTAAAGCCATTCACTTATAAAGTTATTCTTTCCTTCAATAAAAATAGTTATTACTATGTATAAGATACTGTCTTAGAAATAGGAGGAAGAAAAGAATAAGTAAGACTCATGTTCTTGTGAGTGATATTTATCTGTATCTAAGAACATATAGAGAGCTTCCCCAGTGGCACTAGTAGTAAAGAATCCACATGCAATGTAGAAGATGTGGGTTCCATCCCTGGGTAGGGAAGATCCTCTGGGTTGCATGGCAACCCACTCCAGTATTCTTCCCTGGAGAACTCATGGACAGAGAAGTCTGATAGGCTACAGTCCATAGAGTTGCAAAGAGTTGGACACAACTGAAGCGACTTAGCACACACATATGAGCACATAGATGTGTATCATAACCCATTGCAACATGATCTGTACTATCATAGCTTGATCAATTACTTGAAATTGAACACTGAATCTCCAGGAGCCCCAAATAATCCTGGGATGTATAAAGCATATAACCTCACTCTCAGGTATTAACATTGTACTCTGGTTAATACATTACATTACGTAATAGACTGCCGGCCTATGCAGCAGAGAGGGTCCCTAAGGAAGCTCAAAGAGAAGATAATTCTGAAGAAAGAACAACGAGGAGGATGGTTCTGTGGGCATTTCCCCAAGTGTTTTAAACCAAATTCTAGTTTTGAAAGTCATTCTATGAAAAAGGAGCATGGGTGTCCATTTTCAATAAACTTGGGAAATTTGTGTATTATTAAATCATAGTATTAATATATCACTATATTAAAGACTCTGAAACCCATAGTTCAATGTGGCTAATGCTGCTTTTCCTAAATATTTTTAACTTACAGAAGAATTTTTCATAGAAGACTTAAGCCAACTGGAGGTGTGTTTTAGAAATACTAATCCAGTGCATTGGTATTCTGTCTAGAGAGGGCCACACTAAAAATTAGGTGTGATGGGGTGGACACGAAACATAACCAAGTCCAAACTAGAGTCTGTCCCTGAGCAAGAAATACCAGAAATATTTTGATGATAAATTCAGCACAGGTATGGAACTTGATACTCAGTGGATATTCAGTTGAATAATACACTCTTTAGTTGAACTCCCCAGCCTGGGGACAAATCTTGATTCTGTAGTACTTTTCTTCATGGTTATGACATTGTTTCTGGTTATTTTCACATAAAAATGTGTAATTAAAAAAATGTGTAATATTACATCTTGTTTTTCTCACAGATTAGAAAAAGGTCTAGTCTTATTCAGTAACAAATTAAAACAATAACTGATGCCATTTTGTTCCAGAAATTGCTAATACTGAGTGCTAAACCTTAACATGATTTTTTTTTTTCTTACATTTACATTGAGATGCTATGCAAAGAATTACGTTTTTTCTCCAGAATACAGGAGTTATACAGAAAAATAGCTATTTCACTGGCATGGTCTTTTTATTTTATTTTATTTTTTGAACTGAACTGAATTTATTTATTTTTTATATGATATTATACATGTTTTAATGCCATTCTCCCAAATCATCCCCCTCTTCCCTCTCCCACAGAGTCCAAAAGACTGTTCTATACATCTGTGTCTCTTTTGCTGTCTCACATACAGGGTTATCACTACCATCTTTCTAAATTCCATATATATGCGTTAGTATACTGTATTGGTGTTTTTCTTTCTGGCTTACTTCACTCTGTATAATAGGCTCCAGTTTCATCCACTTCATTAGAGCTGATTCAAATGTATTCTTTTTAATGGCTGAGTAATACTCCATTGTGCATATGTACCACAGCTTTCTTATCCATTCATCTGCTGATGGACATCTAGGTTGCTTCCATGTCCTGGCTATTATAAACAGTGCTGCAATGAACATTGGGGTACATGTGTCTCTTTCAATTCTGGTTTCCTCAGTGTGTATGCCCAGCTGTGGGATTGCTGGATCATATGG
>NW_011494636.1:2609456-2613973 GCF_000754665.1 Bison bison bison | reverse complement strand
GGTTGCTTCATTTGCTATTATTTTCTCCCATTCTGAAGGCTGTCTTTTCACCTTGCTTATAGTTTCCTTTGTTGTGCAGAAGCTTTTAAGTTTAATTAGGTCCCATTTGTTTATTTTTGCTTTTATTTCCAATATTCTGGGAGGTGGGTCATAGAGGATCTTGCTGTGATGTATGTTGGAGAGTGTTTTGCCTATGTTCTCCTCTAGTAGTTTTATAGTTTCTGGTCTTATGTTTAGATCTTTAATCCATTTTGATCTTTAATCCATTATCTTTAATAATTTAATCTTTAATCCATTATTTTTATGTATGGTGTTAGAAAGTGTTCTAGTTTCATTCTTTTACAAGTGGTTTACCAGTTTTCCCAGCACCACTTGTTAAAGAGATTGTCTTTTCTCCACTGTATATTCTTGCCTCTTTTGTCAAAGATAAGGTGTCCATAGGTGCATGGGTTTATCTCTGGGCTTTCTATTTTGTTCCATTGATCTATATTTCTGTCTTTGTGCCAGTACCATACTGTCTTGATGACTGTGGCTTTGTAGTAGAGCCTGAAGTCAGGTAGGTTGATTCCTCCAGTTCCATTCTTCTTTCTCAAGATTGCTTTGGCTATTTGAGGTTTTTTGTATTTTCATACAAATTGTGAAATTATTTGTTCTAGCTCTGTGAAAAATACTGTTGGTAGCTTGATAGGGATTGCATTGAATCTATAGATTGCTTTGGGTAGTATACTCATTTTCACTATATTGATTCTTCCGATCCATGAACATGGTATATTTCTCCATCTATTAGTGTCCTCTTTGATTTCTTTCATCAGTGTTTTATAGTTTTCTGTATATAGGTCTTTAGTTTCTTTAGGTAGATATATTCCTAAGTATTTTATTCTTTTCATTGCAGTGGTGAATGGCATTGTTTCCTTAATTTCTCTTTCTATTTTCTCATTATTAGTGTATAGGAATGCAAGGGATTTCTGTGTGTTGATTTTATATCCTTCAACTTTACTATATTCATTGATTAGCTCTAGTACTTTTCTAGTGGAGTCTTTAGGGTTTTCTATGTAGAGGATCATGTCATCTGCAGACAGTGAGAATTTTACTTCTTCTTTTCCAATTTGGATTCCTTTTATTTCTTTTTCTGCTCTGATTGCTTCCAAAACTTCCAAAACTATGTTGAATAGTAGTGGTGAGAGTGGGCACCCTTGTCTTGTTCCTGACTTTAGGGGAAATGCTTTCAATTTTCCACCATTGAGGATAATGTTTGCTGTGGGTTTGTCTTTTTTAAATTTACTTGGCTGTGCTGGCTCTTCGTTGCCATGAACTGGCTTCCTCTAGTCGCAGCTCATGGGCTCTAAATTGTGGGCTCAGTAGTTGTGTCACATGGGCTAAGTTGCCCCCACAGCCTGTGGGATCTTCCCAGACAAGGGAGCAAACCTGTGTCCTCCGCTTTAGCAGGCAGATTCTTAGCCAGTGGACCACCAGGGAAGTCCCTTGGCATGGTATTTGAGTGTTGGTTTTATGTAGTTGCTAATTCATGTCTGATTATCTTCCAGCCCATGGACTGTAGCTGACCAGGCTCCTCTGTCTGTGGAATTCTCCAGACAAGAACACTGGAGTGGGTTGCCATTTCCTTCTCCAGGGGATCTTCTTGACCCAAGGAACAAACCCACATCTCTTGCATTGCAGATAGATTCTTTACCACTGAGCCACCTGGGAAGCCCCGGTATTTTACTACTTATAGTCAAATCTGTAAAATTACATTTAATAATTTTTTTAAATTGGTGAATTTTTTTTTAATTGGTGAATTCTAATGAGCTCTCCTGGACGAATATTGTCCCTAAATGATAGATACTATTAATAATAATAATTCCATACTAATAGCATAGACCAGGGGTTAACCTAGACACCCTGCCTCATGTTTTGTAAATAATGTTTTATCAGAACACATCAATTGCTTAGATTTTTTTATGGATGTTTGCACACTGCAATATCAGGGTCTCTGTATTACATGGAAAAGGGTTAATGTATTTTCCATTAAAGAGTTTGCTAACTCCTGAGTCAATTCCTGATTTGTATGCCTTGTTGAAACCAAACTATGTTTAATATAAGATCAACATGTAAAACATGCAAATGGAGGGGGAAAAAAAGAATACTAAAGGAGTACTCCAAAACATTTATAAACATTCCCTCAGGAAATTAGCAACTTCATGGTCTGGCTGGCAGAGTGAGAAAGACATCGAGTAAGAGATAGTTTCTGACATTTCAATCCCCTATATCATTTATTAGCTATTTTATTTATTTATTCTCTGCTAATAAAAGTGTACCTCACTAACAGACAGGCACATTCTCACTAGTTAGGGTTGTATTCACCTTTTTCCTTGATAAAAGGTATAGCCACCAAAAGAGGACTCCAAGAAATTTCTTAAAAAAATGTTTGTTTAAGAAGTTAAAAACCACTGGTCTTTACTATCTGGGCATGTATTGGTCAGGGCCAGGTAGTCACAGGCTCAAGGTGACTGAAAAAATATTACACACTGGCCACCATAAAGAAGTTGCTTAAAAATAGTCTTGCTCAACATTCAAAAACCTAAGATCATGGCATCCGGTCCCATCACTTCATGGCAAATGAAGGATGGGGAAACAGTGGAAACAGTGACAGACTTTATTTTCTTGGGCTACAAAATCACTACAGATGGTGACTGCAGCCATGAAATTAAAAGATGCTTGCTCCTTGGAAGAAAAGCTATGATAAACCAAGATAGTATATTAAAAAGCAGAAACATTACTTTGCCAATAAAGGTCGATCTAGTCAAAGCTTCGGTTTTTCCAGTAGTCATGTATGGATGTGAGAGTTGAACCATAAAGAAAGCTGAGTGTCAATGAATTGATGCTTTTCAACTGTGGTGTTGGAGAAGACCCTTGGACTGCAGAGATCAAACCAGTCAATCCTAAAGGAAATCAGTCCTGAATATTCATTGAAAGGAGTGATGCTGAAGCTGAAACTCCAATACTTTGGCCACCTGATGTGAAGAACTGACTCATTGGAAAATAGCCTGATGCTGGGAAAGATTGAAGGCAGGAGGAGAAGGGGATGACAGAGGATGAGATGGTTGGATGGCATCACCGTCTTGATGGACGAGTTTGAGTAAGCTCCAGGAGATGGTAAAGGACAGGGAAGCCTGCATGCCAGATGGCTGGCAGTCCATAGGATCACAAAGAGTTGGACACAACTGAGCAACTGAACTGAACTGAGTCTTGCTTACATAGTTCATTATTCACAGCTCAATGAGGAATCTGAACAGAACAAGTAATCTAGTCAAAATAACTGACTCTCTAGGGAAGATGAAGTTGAGAATAAAAGTGCCTGATTTCCATGATATCAAGTCAATCACGTTGTCAGGAAATTAAAATTAGTAAGCACAGGAGTTACTTTTGGTTTTGTTTTCCTTTTTTCAGAAGTCTACCATTTTGGCCATAAAGTTGGCCATAAGCTTAAAATCATCAGTCATGCAGAATTCAATCCCTTATGGATGTCCTGAACAGGATATCAGGTAGACTCTGTCTGCCTGGAAAGAAACATACATAAGGCCCAACATCCGTGGCCAGCAGCCATCCTAAGGAGCCTTTCATTGAGAAACCATATAGGGTAATGGGAAGCATGAGATATAAAATCAGATAGCTCAATCTTATCCAGATCTTGGATCAGCTGCTATAAGATTTGTTACCTGAAAAAGAATAAAAGCATCCCCATCTCACAGAGCTCAGAATTAGAAACAGAACATGTATTAATAACTTGTCTGGATCACAGGAGGAGGGACTCAATAAATGGCAGTGATTACAATCAAAAGATGGGGCTTCCCTGGTGGCTCAGATGGTAAAGAATCTGCCTGCAATGCAGGAGACCAGGGTTTGATCCCTGGGTCAGGAAGATCTGGAGAGGGAAATAGCAACCCACTCCTGGAGAATTCCATGGAAAGAGGATCCTGGTGGACTATAGTTGATGGGGTCACAAAGAGTCAGACACACCTGAGGACTAACATTTCACTTCCCTTCATGGTAAGACTATGCTTAGCTTTGTAAGGAACTGCCAAACTTTTCCAAAGTGGCTGTGCCACTTTACATTCCCACCAATAATAAATAAGATTTCCTCTTGCTCCACATCCTTGCCATTATTTTGTGTTCTTACTGTTTTGAATTTTTCCCATTCTAACAGGTGCTTAGTGACATGTCACTGTTATTTTAATTTGCAGTTTCCTAATAAGGTATGATGTTGAGCATCTTTTCCTATGTTTATTTTCCATTTGTATATCTCTTTTGGTGAAGTATTTGTTAAGATCTTTTGCCTGAGTCATCTAATCAAGTTGTTTGCTTTCTTATATGTGCTTTGGATAACAGCCCTTTATCAGCTATGTCTTTTGAAAATATTTTCTCCTAATCTATGGCTTATCTTCTCATTTTCTTGCCAGGGTCTTTCACAGAACAAAATTTTAAAATTTTAATGAACTCAAACTTATAATTTTTTTTTT
>NW_011494636.1:2597399-2609356 GCF_000754665.1 Bison bison bison | reverse complement strand
AAAAAAAAAAAAAAAAATCATCTCCAAACCCAAGATCATCTAGATTTTTCTCCTATGTCATCCTCTAGATGTTTAATAATTTTGCAAACTTACATTTCACCTATGATACATTTTGTGTTAATTTGTCTTGAAATGCATAAGGTCTGTGTTTAAATTTATTTGTGTGTATGTATGTGTGGATGCTGAGTTGTTTCAAAACTATTCAATATTTGTTGAAAAGATTATTATTTCTTCAATGAATTGCCTTTTCTTCCTTGTCTAAAATCAGTTGACTAAATTTGTGTAGATCTATTTCTGGGCTCTTTATTTTCTTCCATTGATATAATTGTCTATTCTTATGACAATACAACACTATCTTGATTACTGTAGTCATGGAGTCATGACTGTGAGAACCCACTGGTAGGCAGTCCCATCATGTAATTTGGTAATTATTCCTCAAAAGTATGTTTAGAGCCTATTATATAGAGTGAGATAAATCAGAAACTCAAATATTGTATATTAATGCATATATATGGAATCTAGAAAGATGGTGCTGATGAACGTGTTTGCAGGGCAGCATTAGAGAGAGAACAGATTTGTGGATACAGTTGGAGAAGAAGAGGGTGCAACAAATTGATAGAATAGCATTGAAAAATGTACATGACCATATGTAAAATAGGTAGCCAATGGGAATATGACACAGGGAGCTTAAATCCAGTGCCCTGTGACAACCTAGAGGGGTGAGATGGGGTGAGAGGTTAAAGAGGGAGGGGATATAAGTATATCTATGACTGATTCTTGTTGATGTATGGCAGAAAGAAGCACAGTATTATACAGCAATTATCCTCCAATCAAAAATAAATATATTTTTTTGAAAAGAGCATGTTCCATTAAGAACTCACATGGATAGAATGATCTCCAAAGATAGTCAAATATATTTTCTTGATGGAAAGTTGCTAAACAGTTAGTTCTTTATTATTATTCTTGAGGTAATATGAAATAGAAAAAGAAACAGGATTTAAAGTCAACAGACTGAATCAAGTTTTGGCTTTGACAATGGCTATATATATGATGCTAGGTATCATGCAACTTTCCCAAATCTCTATTTATTCTTCTGAAAATGGGGTGATTTTTGTGTCATATGGTTGTTTTGAAGAAGGATATGATACTAATAAAAACCTTTGATAGATAATGAACAGTATGAAAAGTCAAAAAGACAGGACACTGAAAGATGAACTCCCCAGGTCGGTAGGTACCCAATATGCTACTAGAGATCAGTGGAGAACTAACTCCAGAAAGAATGAAGAGACAGAGCCAAGTAAAACAACACCCAGTTGTGGATGTGATGGGTGATGGAAGTAAAGTCTGATACTATAAAGAGCAATATTGCATACGAACCTAGAATGTTTGGTCCACGAATGAAGGCAAATTGAAAGTTGTCAAACAGGAAATGGCAAGAGTGAACATCGACATTTTAGGAATCAGTGAACTAAAATGGACTGGAGTGGTGAATTTAACTCAGTTGACTATTATATCTACTACTGTAGGAAAGAAACCATTAGAAGAAATGGAATAACCATCATAGTCAACAAAAGAGTCTGAAATGCAGTACTTGGATGCAATCTCAAAAAGAACAGAATGATCTTTGTTCCTTTCCAAGACAAACCATTCAATATCATGGTAACCCAAGTCTATGCCCAAACAAGCAATGCTGAAGAAGCTGAAGTTGAAAGATTCTATGAAGACCTACAAGACCTTTTAGAACTAACACCCAAAAAAGATGTCCTTTTCATTATAGAGGACTAGAATGCAAAGGCAGGAAGTCAAGAGATACCTGGAATAATAGGCAAATTTGGCTGTGGAATATGAAATGAAGCAGGGCAGAAGCTAACAGAGTTTTGCCAAAAGAATGCACTGGTCATAGCAAACAGCCTCTTCCAACAACACAAGAGAAGACTCTACACATGCACATTCACCAGATGGTCAACTGAAATCAGATTGATTATATTCTTTGCAGCCAAAGATGGAGAAGCTCTATACAGCCAGCAAAAACAAGACCAGGAGCTGACTGTGGCTCAGATCATGAACTCCTTATTGCCAAATTCAGACTTAAATTGAAGAAAGTGGGGGAAACCACTAGACCATTCAGGTATGACCTAAATCAAATCCCTTACGATTATACAGTGGAAGTGACAAACAGATTCAAGGGATTAGATCTGATAGACAGAGTGCCAAAAGAACTATGGATAGAGGTTCGAGACATTGAACAAGAGGCAGTGATCGAGACCATACCCAAGAAAAATAAATATAAAAAGGCAAAATGGCTGTCTGGGGAGGCCTTATAAATAGCTGAGAAAAGACAAGACGCAAAAGGCAAAGGAGAAAAGGAAAGATACACCCATTTGAATTCAGAGTTCCAAAGAATAGCAAGGAGAGATAAGAAAGCCTTCCTCCGTGATCAATGCAAAGAAATAGAGGAAAATAGAATGGGAAAGACTAGAGATCTCTTCAAGAAAATTAGAGATACCAAGGGAACATTTCATGCAAAGAAGGGCTTGATAAAGGACAGAAATGGTATGGACCTAACAGAAGCAGAAGATATTAAGAAAAGGTGGAAAGAATACAGAGAACTGTACAAAAAAGATCTTCACAACCCAGATAATCATGATGGTGTGATCACTCATCTAGAGCCAGGCATCCTGGAATGTGAAGTCAAGTGGGCCTTAGGAAGCATCACTACGAACAAAGCTAGTGGAGGTGATGGAATTCCAGTTGAAAGCTCTAATATTTGAGCTTTTTCAAATCCTGATAGATGATGCTGTGAAAGTGCTGCACTCAATATGCCAGCAAATTTGGAAAACTCAGCGGTGGCCACAGGACTGGAAAAGGTCAGTTTTCATTCCAATCTCAAAAGAAAGGCAATGCCAAAGAATGCTCAAACTACCGCACAGTTTCACTCATCTCACATGCTAGTAATAGTGAAGTCGCTCAGTCGTGTCTGACTCTTTGCAACCCCATAGACAGTAGCCAACCAGGCTCCTCCATCCATGAGATTTTCCAGGCAAGAATACTGGAGTATTCTTGCTCAAAACTCTCAAATGCTCAAACTTCTCCAAGCCAGACTTCAACAGTACATGAACTGTGAAGATGTTCAAGCTGGTTTTAGAAAAGGCAGAGGAACCAGAGATCAACATCAGCTGGATAATGGAAAAAGCAAGAGAGTTCCAGAAGAAAAAAAGTCTACTTCTGCTTTATTGACTATGCCAAAGCCTTTCTCTGTGTGGATCACAACAAACTGTGGAAAATTCTTAAAGAGATGAGAATACCAGACCACCTGACCTGCCTCTTGAGAAACCTGTATGCAGGTCAAGAAGCAACAGTTAGAACTGGACATGGAATAACAGACTGGTTCCAAATCAGGAAAGGAGTAAGTCAAGGCTGTATATATTGTCACCCTGCTTATGTAATTTATATGCAGAGTACATCATTTGAAATGCTGGGCTGGATGAAGCACAAGCTGGAATCAAGATTGCTGGGAGAAATATCAATAACCTCAGATATGCAAATGACACCACCATTTTTGGCAGAAAGTGAAGAAGAACTAAAGAGCCTCTTGATGAAAGAGGAGAGTGAAAAACTTGGCTTAAAACTTAACATTCAGAAAACTAAAATCATGGCATCTGGTCCCATCACTTCCTGGCAAATAGATGGGGAAACAGTGGAAACAGTGACAGACTTTATTTTGGGGGGCTCCAAAATCACTACAGATGGTAATTGCAGACATGAAATTAAAAGACACTTGTTCCTTGGAAGAAAAGTTATGACCAACCTAGACAGCATATTAAAAAGCAGAGACATTACTTTGCCAACAAAGTCTGTCTACTCAAAGCTATGGTTTTTCCAGTAGTCATTATGGATGTGAGAGTTGGACTAGAAAGAAAGCTGAGCGCCAAAGAATTGATGCTTTTGAACTGTGGTGTGGCAGAAGACTCTTGAGAGTCCCTTGGATATGAAGGAGATCCAACCAGTCCTTCCTAAAGGAAATCAGTCCTGAATATTCACTGGAAGAACTGATTCTGAAACTGAAGCTCTAATACTTTGGGCACCTGATGCAAAGAGGTGACCCATTTGAAAAGTCCCTGATGTTGGGAAGATCAAAGGCCAGAGCAGAAGGGCATGACAGAGGATGAGATGGTGGATGGCATCATTGACTCAACGGACATGAGTTTGAGTAACTCTGGGAGTTGGTGACAGACAGAGAGGCTTGACATGCTGCAGTCCATGGGGTTGCAGAGTTGGACACAACTAAGGGACTGAACTGAGTAAGTCCTCAATCAATGCTCTTTATATTTACTATCTGCCAAAATGATCTTTTTATTCCAAAGTACCTAAAAGGGAAAATGGTAACAATAGAGAAATTAATTGAAAATTTTAAGGAAATACAAAAACTTTTAGCATAAGTTAGCTGACTTTTGGGGGTTTCTCTGGAGGCTCAGGGCTTCCCTAATAGCTCAGTTGGTAAAGAATCTGCCTGCCATGCAGGAGATCCCAATTCGATTCCTGGGTCCAGAAATCCGCTGGAGAAAGGATAGGTTACCCACTCCAGTATTCTTGGGCTTCCCTTGTGGCTCAGCTGATAAAGAATCTGCCTGCAGTGTGGGAGACCTGGGTTCTGTCCCTGGGTTGGTAACATTCCTTGGAGAAGGAAAAGGCTACCCACACCAGTATTTTGGCCTGGAGAATTCCATGGATTGTATAGTCTATGGGTTTGCAAAGAGTTGGACCTGACTGAGTGACTTGTGCTTTCACTTTTAATGGAGGCTCAGGGGTAAAGAATCCACTTGCCAATCAGGAGACGGGGTTTCCATCACTGGGTTGGGAAGATCCATTGGAGAAGGAAATGGCAACCCACTCCAATATTCTAGTCTGGGAAATCCCATGGACAGAGGAGCCTGGTGGGCTACATTTCATAGGTCTGGAAAAGAGTCAGATATGACTCAGTGACTAAACAACAACAAGCTGAATTTTTCAGTAGTAATAATTATTTAAAATAATAATTATTAGTATAGCATTCAAACAAAAGAAAGGATCCATCTATCTTGTATCTAAGGTAGATCCATATAAGTAGCATGCTGAGAGTAGGTATTGTTGGAAGAACTGTCTTATCTAGTCTAGTTAGTTAGGAATCTGTAGAAGCAGTATTTTTATAAGCAAAGATAATGTTATATAATCTATTTCTGTTGGAAAACAATTTTATCTTTCTTTTATTTTATAGTCTAATACTAATTACAGAAAATTGTTTGAAAAGCAAAAATGAAGGTAAAATCATCTACTAATCATCTATAATTCTACTGTCCAGAGATAACTATCCCAGTGTTTAGGTATATATCTTTCCAGAATATTTCTTGTTCATTTCAGTAGAGAGACAACAAAAATAAGAACACACTATATATACTATTCCTTGTTTTCTTTTCACCTAGAAATATTAATGAGCATATTCCAGGTCTACAAATACATTACTGTTATTTTCAATAGCCACTGAAATCTCTTAAATACATAAAACAAAATTTGTTTAATTAGTCTTCTTTTGAATGACTATTTAGATAAGTTTAATGAGATAGAGGGGGTTATTATCAAAACTGCAACGGACATCCTTTCTTGTATATTTTTGTGTATTTGTCCAATCACTCCCTTAGGCAAATTCCCAGCAGCACAGTTGCTGGGATATGTAAATGGTATCCAATAGTTTTAGCATCACCCTTATCTGTGAAGGAACACCTTTATACTCCCAGAATCCACCTCAGTTAAAAGGAATAATTGCAGGTCTGGGGCTGTTTGTGATAGTGTAGCACAAAATCATGGTAGAAGTGACCCTACTAACAGCACGAGCACTGCTGCTGAGGCCTGGTCACTCATTTCTTCATCCTAAGAGACCAGCAATGACGCTGTTAACAGAGCGTATGGAAGCCAATCATACCACAGCTATTTTCTTATCAGTTCTCTTCCTCCCTCTCTCTCTTTCCCTGTCTCCATCTATCTCTGTTTCTTTGTCTCTCTGTGTGTGTTTCTCTGTCTCTCTCTTTCTCTGCACCAGAAGTGTGTATGCATGAATACATTACCCTTAAAGCGTAGTCTCATCCACAGTAGGCCTATGTGGTTTGCTGAAAGTAACCATAAACACAGTGAAATTTCGTCACCAGTGGTGATGAATACTTTCAAAACCATTAGTCCTTAAACTCAGACCACCATCAGATGTTCCTCAGAGGCTAAACTTAGTCATACTCGAAACTTTCTCCAGCCACTGCTTGCTCTCTCTAAAATCAGGCAATCCAGATTACTTTTCTTAACTTACTAGTTTCTTCATGTTTCCACAAATTTTGACACTAGGCTCTTTAAGTAAAAGTGCATGAGCAAATTATTGTTCATAGCTCAAAATGAAACGGCTGAAAAAGCTGGGAATGTTTGGACCAAGGGAAAGAGATGCTCAGAAAGGCAGAATCATCTTTACCTATTGGCAAGGGACTAATTGTGATTCACATGGTCCCCTAGATCAGTGTAGAGTGAGTGGGAAGAAACTCCCAGAGGAGATTCATCAAGCAAACTGATTTTGTCTACTTTAAGAGTTTCTCACCCTAGAGGTGTTAAGTACATGCTGACAGTGCTTCCAGAAGGTGCTATAATGTAGAGCCATTTAATCCAACAGTTCAGACAAGGAAGCCTATTGAAGTTGTAGAACTGATATGTAGTTTCAGACCCCAGTTTACACTGTTTTTAATGTAATATGATTTTATTTATGGAATATCTACCTCTGAGAATTAATATACTGTAGTGGTTAAGAGCGGAGAAGGCAATGGCACCCCACTCCAGTACTCTTGCCTGGAAAATCCCATGGACGGAGGAGCCTGGTAGGCTGCAGTCCATGGGGTCGCTAAGAGTCGGACTAGACTGAGCGACTTCCCTTTCACTTTTCACTTTCATGCATTGGAGAAGGAAATGGCAACCCACTCCAGTGTTCTTGCCTGGAGAATCCCAGGGACGGTGGAGCCTGATGGGCTGCCATCTATGGGGTCGCACAGAGTCGGACATGACTGAAGTGACTTAGCAGCAGCAGCAGCAGCAGCAGTGATTAAGAGCCAACTAGAATGCTGTGTTCATAGCCAGCTTGATCATTTGGTAACTGTGTAACTTTTCAGCTGGTTACTTAACACACTTACCCTGTCTCTTCTTCAGTTTCCCTATCTATATAAAACGAAAGTAATAATACTAATTACCATATGGAGCTGTTGCAAGAATTAAATGAGCTAGCACATGCAAATTACCTAGAATTGTTCCTGATTAAGCACTCAATATGTATTAGTTGATGTTATTAATATAATGCCAGTATTATGCAAAAGTTATGTCCTTGAGAGTGAAAGTTCCTAAAAGGATATTTTAGAGTCATATTAAAAGAGGATGATTACCTACTTAATTCAGTAATGAAAGAAGAAAACACTTGCTTTTGCTTAAATGGCAAAACAACTAAATGGGAATTTTTCCTGATTTACCTAGATAGTTAATTCTCCTTTTATTTTTTGTTTCAGATGTCACATTTGAACACAAAACACTGACCAGTCATATTCTATTACTACATGATTTGTTGCATTTTGAATAGGGTGGCTGAATAAGGTATGGACCAGACACCAGATCTGCTGCTCTGAAGGACATATTTCTGTATCAAGATTGGACTGAATTCCTTTGAAGTCTCCTCCAACTGGGGTTACCATATAAAATACAAGATTCACAGTTACATCTGAATTTTAAATAAACAACAAATAACTATTAGTATAATATTGTATAAGTATAATATTGTAAATATTGCATGGGACATATTTTACTGAAAATTATATATTTATATGAAATTCAAATTTAATTGGGTATCCTGTATTTTTATTTGCTAAATCTGGCAGCCCTACTTCCATCTGTGAGACCGTGAAGTTGTGATTCCCTTGGGCATAGTTCTCAGCAGCTATTGACAAAATGGTTAGCATTTTCCTTTAGATTTTGTCCCTCATCCAAAATACACTACTTTACTTTCTGTAACTTCCTATAATATAAAAAATTAGAATCGTGTGTGTGTGTGTGTGTGTGTGTGTGTTAGTTGCTCAGTGTGTCTGACTCTTTTGTGACCCCAACTTGTTTACATTTCCCGCATTGGCAGGTGGATTCGTTATCACTAGCACCACCTTGGAAGCTCTCTTGTATTGTGTACTACTTTTTGAAAGCCTACTAGTTGAGCTTGGTCACATTTTCTATTTTTTGCAATACAACATGGTCAATGAAAAGAGAATAAATCAGCTTCAATTATCTTCTGTTTTCTCTAATAAGGGGAATGATTTTCAAACTGATAAAGACAGAACAAGCCTTTAAAAGAATTAAAAGATACTTAAAAGTTGAAAACAGGTGGTTAAGCAGCAAGACAGAACTGAGACATTTTAATAGATTCAAATCTGTGGACCAAGATGAATTATGTCAGGCCAGTCTCAATGGCTGGGCTCTGCCCTCTGTGGTCACCATAGCTGAGACGATTAATATGATCACTAATAAATCTGGACATGTAACTTGGCTATCCAGCATCCTCATACCTGTCCTGCTGGGCCGAAATCCAAGATAAATGGGAATAAAATCCCTATCACTCAATACAGAAAATGGAGGAAGACACATCTCTCGCTCAGTCACCTGGACACAAGGCAGATTTAAATCAAGTGGATGATTCTCCTTAGAATTTTGAATCTAAAGAGAATGATGAAGTGGTTTAGGGACAGAGATTATTCATGGTAGCTGTGACAGAATCAAGAGTCAGGCAGTAAGGCAGCCATCGCTGAAGGGCACTGACACTCAACATCGCGTTGGCTAGTGCTCAGCAGCTATGGTGCCGGAAGCAGCATCCTAAAGACATCATCCTTGTGGTGCCATTTTGATTACCCTTGCTCTCTGATCCAGGTCCTCCAGAATTTTGGACAATTCAGTGAGCTACTCAGTATTCTTCTTTAATTATGTTTCTAGAGTTAGTTTCTATTTTTGCATCCTAGAATCTTAATCAGAAGAACCCCCATGCCATTGCCCTCCCTCACCAGACATGCCCCCAAGCCCAGGCGCAGAGCTTCGCTTCTGCTATGTCACCTTCCATAGCTCTTGCCAAACCTCCCTTGATGAATAGATCTGAGTGGATCCCAGTTCTTCCGCTATATGCAGACCACAGAGATGTGAAATGACTCTCTGATTTCCAAAAGTGCATCTGCTCAGATTCTGTGACACTCTGCTTTGCCAGCTTGTTTGGATCCCACTGTGGCTGAATCATAATTGAGCTCATGCCATCAATATGGGGCGACCCAGCCCACTCATGATTGAGCTGTATCTTGTTTCATATCTCTCTCTCCATCTCATCTCTATCTCTCTGAACCCTTTCCTCAAGAAAACATGCCAGTCTGGGATACTAAGAGCATGAAAACTGTGACAATCTAAATAATCATGGAAAATGAAAGGATAACAGAAGATGGGAAGTAAGTGTTACATCTATTTTCATATATGCAGATATGGTAGATTTCCAAATGACACAAAGTTGAGTTTAACCCATTTTGTAGAACGGATTAGTAAATAATTTTCTAGTATTTAGAAAAAGAAGCCATAATTAGTAGATTCAGAGTCACTAAAAAATGTTGTATCATCTTAATTATAAGCATCTTAAAGATTTTCACTGAAATACATGAAAAGGGTTCTCTAAAAAAAACCAAATAGCCCTAAAAAGATAAAGATTTATAATGAAATTAAAGGATCTCTGCTCAGTCATTCACAACCCCCAGCCATAGTTAAATGATGTTTAACTTTTTTAGCTATTTCTTCTATAGTTTATTTGTCAATAAATAGATGAAATGGTTAGACAGCATCACCGACTCAATGGACATGGACTTGACCAAACTCTAGAAGATGGAGGACAGAGGAGCCTGGTGTGCTACAGACTATGGGGCCACAAAGAGTTGGACGTGACAGCAACTGAACAAGAACAGTAGTTATTATAGTACTAACATGTTTTAATATGTGTACTCTTGCAGACATTATATGTATCGCTGCTCATTATTCCCTACTGTAGAGATGGAAGCAATACTTGTCAGGGAAGACAGGGACAAGAAGAATATCAACTTTTTTGCTTTTACTAAGATATAATTGACATATGTCACTGCATAAATTTAAGGTATATAGAATAATAGTTTGACTTACATCTAGTGTGAAGTGATTACTGCAGTAGGTTTAGTTAGCATCCATCATCTCATATAAATACAATTAAAAAAGCAAAAAAAAAAAAAGCAGAAGATATAACTGACTCCAGATAAATGCAAAGCCAATAAAAATTACAAATTTACCTTTTACAATATTTTACTGCCTACAAAGCACTTTCTCATTTCATTTTTATAGTACATTTGATAGCTAGCATTGATATTATCTTTTTCATTTTTTTTTTAAGAAGGGGAGCTGAGCCTTATTTAATTGACTTGTCCAAGGTGATAGAGTGTGCTAGTTGTGGAGCTACAACTGCATTTCTGATTCCTTTATTAACAGTCTTTGGAGTGTCTGATATTCCTACATTACTTGTTCTGTCAGCTGGGTGAGAGCATCCTGACTTTTCACTTAACAGGTGTCTACTCATTGCAACTCTGGTGACCTTGGCCAGAATCTAAGCTACCTCACCCGCTAATACACCATCTCCTGTTGCTTTGGAGAGGTCCTCGAGTCCAGCAGTGAGATGTGGAAAACCACAGAGAAGTCTTTTTTAAAAAGATTATATTTATTTATGTGACTGCCTTGAGTCTTTGTTGCTTTCTCCAGTTATAGTGAGTCAAGGCTACTCTCTAACTACAGTGCGTGTGCTTTTCATTGCAGCAGCTTCTCTTGTCGTGGAGCACGGGCTCTGGGCCTCACGTGTCAGTAGTTATGGGCTTAGTTGCCTTGAAGCATGTGAAATACTTAAGGACCAGGGATCAGACTCTTGTCCCTTGCATTGGCAGGCAGATTCTTAACCATTGAACCACTAGGGAAGCCCCTAGAGTAGTCTATATGTCCTTTCCCCATCCTCTGAGGTACTCATTGGGGTGATAAAGGGCCCATGGTTCATGAATGGCCAGAGAAGGGACACAATCTTGAGATAGAAAGAGGCAGTCCAACCAATACACCTTCTTCAATAGGATATTTTTAAATTTTTTTATTGGAGTGTAGTTGATTTACAATGTTGTGTTAATCTCAGGTATACAGCAAAGTGAATCAGTTATACATATATACATATCCACTCCTTTTTTATTTATTTTTAAAATATAAATTTATTTATTTTAATTGGAGGCTAATCACTTTACAATATTGTATTGGTTTTGCCATACATCGACATGAATCTGCCACAGGTGTACACGTGTTCCCCATCCTGAACCCCCCTCCCACCTCCCTCCCTGTACCATCCCTCTGGGTCATCCCATACAGCCCCAAGCATCCTGTATCATGCATCAAACCTGGACTGGCGATTCATTTCATATATGATATTATACATGTTTCAATGCCATTCTCCCAAATCTTCCCACCCTCTCCCTCTCCCACAGAGTCCAAAAGACTGTTCTATACATCTGTGTCTCTTTTGCTGTCTCACATACAGGGTTATCATTGCCATCTTTCTAAATTCCATAAATATGCATTAGTGTACTGTATTGGTGTTTTTCTTTCTGGCTTACTTCAGTCTGTATAATAGGCTCCAGTTTCATCCACCTCATTAGAACTGATTCAAATGTATTCTTTTTAATGGCCGAGTAATACTCCATTGTGTATATGTACCACTGCTTTCTTATCCATTCATCTGCTGATGGACATCTAGGTTGCTTCCATGTCCTGGCTATTATAAACAGTGCTGCGATGAACATTGGGGTACATGTGTCTCTTTCAATTCTGGTTTCCTCAGTGCGTAT
>NW_011494636.1:2564752-2596945 GCF_000754665.1 Bison bison bison | reverse complement strand
GTCGGAGAGTGTTTTGCCTATGTTCTCCTCTAGGAGTTTTATAGTTTCTGGTCTTACATTTAGATCTTTAATCCACTCATTTTTTAGATTCTTTTCCCACACAGTCCATTACAAAGTATTGAGTAAATTTCCCTGTGCTATGCAGTGTGTGTTGGGCTCAGTTGTAGGTAGGCTATAGCCCACCAGGCTCCTTTGCCCACAAGAATACTGGGATGGGGAGCCATTTCTTTCTCCAAGGGATCTTCCTGATCCAGGGATCTAACCTGAGTCTTTTGCATCTCCTGCATTGGCAGGCAGTTTCTTTACCACTAGCGCCATTTGGGAAGCCCATGCTGTGCACTAGGTTCTTGTTAATTATGTCTATGTTATATATAGCCGTGTGTATGTGTCATCCCAATCCCCCAATTAATCCCTTCTCGCCTTACCCTCAGTTTGTTTTCTGCATCTGTGACTCTACTTCTGTTTTGTAAGTAAAGTCATTTGTACCTTTTTTTTTTTGCATTCCACATATAAGTGATATCATATGATATTTGTCTTTCTCTGTCTTCCTTCCTTTGCTTCTTATCTCTCACTCGACACTTGCTTGCCCAGTCGATATCCACGTATTTGCTGCATCCACTGTCTCTATGTCATTGAACTTTTCCTTTGTCCAGGATGCTGGGACACCCTTCCTTCCTTCTTAAACTGGAAATCCCTACTCATTTGTGATCAGTCCTCTGTGATTCCTTTCTTTTTACCCCACCCTACCCTTACCCACTGGGCTTCCCTGGTGGCTCAGACGGTAAAGCGTCTGCCTACAGGGCGGGAGATCCGGGTTCAATCCCTGGTTTGGGAAGATCCCCTGGAGAAGGAAATGGCAACCCACTCCAGTACTCTTGCCTGGAAAATTCCATGGACTGAGAAGCCTGGTAGGCTACAGTCCATGGGGTCGCAAAGAGTCGGACACGACTGAGCAACTTCACTTCACTTTTCACCCTTACTTACTAGGAGGCCTGTCCCTTCTCTGTGCTCCCATAGAATCCTTTGCTTTTTTTAGTTACTGTTTTATTACCCCGTGTTACAGCTATTTCCTTGATTCACGCTTTATCTCCAGTGCTATTACTGGGTTTGGAATTGCTGGATGCTTAATAAAAAGTCTATTGTATGAATGATTAATATAAGAGTGAGTTATTGTCAAATATGAAAAATGATTGGCAAAACAATTTTAGTAGGTTTGTGTAGCATATGATATGAAACATGGAGCTCAGCATACAATAAATACTCAGAAGCAGAGCCTCAGCTGTCATGTTGGGCCTCATACCCCTCACGAACATTGGGGTTGATAGGATGTTTTCAGGTGTTCAAGAAGCATTATTGGTAGCCTAACACTGTGAAGATGCTGAGGATCTTCCTTCATAGAACAGAGCTAATGCTTCCCCACTGATGTCAGGTAAAGGCCACAAAAAGCAACAGGATCATGAGGGCATATGGGTATCAGAGGAAATAGCTTACCTTTACCACATGTACCCCCACAGAGTACAGTATGCACACGCATACACACACACACACACAAAACTCATTGAATAAGAACACTGTGACCCACAGGCACATGGTGAAACATCATGAGGGGAAAATTACAATGTGACAAATAACAGGGTTGCAAATGGAACAAAAGTCAGCTTTTCCACTGGCACAGTAGTCCCCTCAGACCACTGATTTCTCCTGAACATCCCACCTTATTCAGACTACTGCTTCCGCAGCCTGCTAGCTAGGTGGCTACCCTGGTGGTCTTGTACCCAAGGGAACTCTCCAGCTCAAGGGAGGGACCTGAGAGCCTTAGAGTCTCCCATGGAAAATCTAATGAGTAAGATTTTAGGTTGGTGAACAGCAGGCTGAGAAATCTGGGGGAGAAGTGCAGGTCGGAGTTTTCCTCGTCTGCTTTTACTTCTCCACGCAACACTTTCAAAATAGAAGCTACTTCCTCTGTGCTCCACTGCGTGCCCCCAGTCTCAGCTTCAAGGTGGTCTACCACAGCACTCTGCATTGTGTGACAGCAGAGAAGCCACCGTCCTTCCTGTCATGCACTACACCAAGCAGAGGAAGATTCAGCCCATGCCAGACCCAAGAAAAATGTCTTTGAGTCTGAGCTGCTCAGCATGAAGAGGGAATGGAGCTGATGCAAGATCTCTGGGAAAAACACATTGCCTCTCGAGATCCAAATGTAAGCAGGGGAAAGAGGTATTGATGATCTGGAAATTTTTCTCGGGAGATACTTGAGTGTATGAACCATTTGTCCTCTGCACGTCTGAACCTGAAAGCAGAATAACACCTGGCACCTGGCGATGACTCAAAAATCTTGACTACGTCATCAAATAAAGGAAAAGGGGAGTATGGGGTTATTCTCCAGAGGGTAGCTGCATGCTTGCCAGGTAGGGTCAATTGAGTAGAAATAGTTTTTATTTTCAATTTTTTTTTTATCCCTAAGAGGTCAAAAAAAAAAAAAAAGCAAGAGCACTCATTATCTTCTTTAAGCAACAGTAGAGAGTTATGTTCGGAGAAGGCAAAGGCACCCCACTCCAGTACTCTTGCCTGGAGAATCCCATGGATGGAGGAGCCTGGTGGCCTGCAGTCCATGGGGTTGTGAAGAGTCGGACACAACTGAGCGACTTCACTTTCAGTTTTCATTTTCACGCATTGGAGAAGGAAATGGCAACCCACTCCAGTGCTCTTGCCTGGAGAATCCCAGGGACAGCGGAGCCTGGTGGGCTGCCGTCTATGGATTTGCACAGAGTCGGACATGACTGAAGCGACTTAGCAGCAGAGAGTTATGTTACAGCATGACATATTGCGTAACTGCTTTGTAGATGTCATTTATGTAATTAAGACCTAACTGGGACAGGGGACGGAGAAGGCAATGGCACCCTACTCCAGTACTCTTGCCTGGAGAATCCCATGGACGGAGGAGCCTGGTGGGCTCCAGTCCATGGGGTCGCTAAGAGTCGGGCACAACTGAGCGACTTCACTTTCACTTTTCACTTTCATGCACTGGAGAAGGAAATGGCAACCCACTCCAGTGTTCTTGCCTGGAGAACCCCAGGGACAGAGCTACCTAGTGGGCTGCCGTCTAGGTCGCACAGAGTCAGACACGACTGAAGCGACTTAGCAGCAGGGACAGGGGACTGATTCTTCAGGGGCTCCTGGCCGGTCTCGGCTCGTGCCCATTGACAGGGCAATTGCACTCACACATAGAGTAGACCATCCTAAACATGACTTGACTTAAGAAAGACAGATAATACTAAAAGTTCTAATTAAAGTGAGAAAAGTAATGGTTAGTTCTATTCTTCTCAATTTGATGGAATCATGGATTCACTTTTGAGAACAGGTACTTGGAAATCTGAGTTTGGGTTTAAACAAATAGTTTTTGGTGCCACCTCCATGTTCCCCAGACTCCTTTCACCCCTGCCCTCCATGTTTAATAATATTTCTGAAAGATATTATCATCCTTGTTTCTTTCTGAAATTAGCAAATTTCCATTTTGGTTCAACCATGTGCAGAGAAGGAAAGCTGGCTTTGTGACTCTCTCAGTTACTTGCTAAATCTGTGTATCTCATTTTGAGTTCCAGAATGCTCATTATTGGCCTCTCTTTAATGTTTTTCTTTGAATTTTTGGTTTCGATTTGATCTTTGATAAGCTAGTTATTTTGTCTGCTTGGCTGCCTTTCCCATTTACTGCAAAAAACCCCTTCTAGCATTCCATACAAATGTTTACATGAGAGAAGCTGTGTTCTTACGCTAGAATCCTCACCCTCGGCAACAACTGATCAATGCAGGAGTTTTTGACTCAGGACTCTGTTCTCCGGGGGTCTAAGTGATTTCAGTTTTAGGCTAGATGGGACTTTGAACAGAGGAAACAGAAACCAGAGTAGCTGTGATATAGCGCGTGGACTTTCATGAGGCGTTGCAGTCTCACGTGCTGTGAGTGGGGATAGACCTGAACGACACGTGCTTTCCGCCCTGTCTAAAATGCGCCAAGCCTGCATCCCGACTGTTCCTTAGGCCTGGGCACACCTTTGCTCATGGCTTCTATGAGTCACTTTTATATCCTTAAAACAATCCTCTCATTTCTACTCAAACTAGCTGATAGGGGCCACATGGGGTCTCACTGATTAGATGGCTCATTATGTTGACCTCGCAAACAAAGAATAAAATCACAGTGATCCATGAGACAGACCAAACTGCCCAAAAGGCATGCTGTTTTCTCACTGGCGCCTATCTCTTCAAAACTGTGAGACCACCAGATTCCAGACTTCTGGCTGTGTGACCATCCCTTTAGAGAATTTTTCATCGGTGGGATATAAGAGGGACCCCGTCAGAAAGGGAGGATGCTGGTTCTCCTTAATGGCCAGTCACTCTCTCTTTTCCCTCTAATAAATTTCCCTTTTCTTGCCTGACTGCCTGGCTTGCTCTCCTTTTCTCTGCACTCGCCTTACATTCTGGTGCTGAAAACCTAGACTCCCCATTTTCACAGATAAATAGAGTCACATAAACACTTCACTTTATAACACTTATAGGGGAGAATCTCTGTTTTTATCATACATACATTATCTATATTCAATTGATCAAATTCATAATCCTGACAAGATACTGACCTTCCTCTTTACAGATCTCACTTCTGCTCATAAATGACCAGCCATAGGAGGACCCACCACTTCTGACGTTTGTCTACAACAGGCTTCTTTCTGTTTTTCCAGACAAAACTCTATAAACAATTCTTACCCCCAACTAGGAACTATACTGCCACACCTCCGTAATCATACTTCACATCTCTCCTTCCCTTCAGGCTGATCTATCATGTTACTAATTACTATCCAAGCCTTTCTAAAGACCTCACTGACAGCCTAGAAGAAATAGCTAATAGCCTTCTCACTATCCAAACTCAGCTAGATTCCTTGTCAGCTGTGGTCCTCCAAAACAGAAGAGGATTAGACTTCCTCACAGCAGAAAAAGGGGGGCCTATGCCTATTTTTGGAGGAAGCCTGCTATTTCTACGCCAATAAATCAGTTGTTATAAAAGAATAAACCTGACAATCAGGGCCTTGAGAATACATCAGGACGTCAGTAAGTCATGGGAAAACTGGTTAAGCAATTGGAATTGGGTCCTACCTTTTCTCAGCTCTCTCCTTCTGCTTACCCTTATTCTAATGTTTGGCCCATGTTTAACGCATCTTTTTTCAAAATTTATTCAGGCTGCTTACAAGCCTTCACCAACCGAACTACCCACAGGCCACTTCTAACTCACTCAGATTATCAAAAACTTCAACCCCACACAAATCCCCTTGACCCACATTCCAACCTTTTCTTATCTCACCCCCATGACACCCTTGTCCCACAAGAAGCAGTTACAGAAGATTGACCTTCGGTCCTTATCCTAAATTAAAAAGGCTGGAATTATAGGGCCCACATGGGTTCTCATTGAGAAGATGGCTCATTATGTTGACCTCGCAAACAAAGAATAAAATCACAGTGATCCATGAGACTGACCGAACTGCCCAAATGGCATGCTGTTTTCTCACTGGCACCTATCTTCTCAAAGCTGCGAGACCACCAGATTCCAGACCTCGGCTACGTGACCATCCCTTCAGAGAATTTTTCGTCGGTGGGATATAAGAAGGACCCCGTCTGAAAGGGAGGATGCTGGTTGTCCTTAAGAGCCAGTCACCCTCTCTTTTCCCTCTAATAAATTTCCCTTTTCTCGCCTGACTGCCCGGCTTGCTCTCTTTTTCTCTGCACTTGCCTTACAGTAGCTTTACCCAGTTTTCTGTTCTTGCACACCCAAGTACTAATTCTAATCCCCGTCCTGATTTCCGGAGAAGGCAATGGCACCCCACTCCAGTACTCTTGCCTGGAAAATCCCACGGACGGAGGAGCCTGGTGGGCTGCCATCTATGCGGTCGCACAGAGTCGGACACGACTGAAGTGACTTAGCAGCAGTAGCAGTCCTGATTTCAGAGGTGAGGCATCTTTCCTCCATTCTTAGCCTAATTCCTTTGTCTCTGCAAAGGGGTTTTAACTTAGTCTTCTGCTAACATTACTGAGCAATTTATAAAGCCTCGGGCACTTTAGGAAAATCTACCACAATTGGAGTATCTGGGAGGATCAGGGACCGTAAAGTGTACAGGTGCTCAATAAAGATACCACAATTCTACTGTTCTAAAATAGAACAAATGATAAGACACTTAATAGGAATTTTCAGGAAAAATAAAAATATGCTACCACATTCAATGTAGAAAGTCTAAAACTGATTCCAACTTTATAAATTTTAACAGTGTGGAAAAAAATAGGCATCTTAGAGGGGATTTCCTGGTGACTCAGTGGTAAAGAATACACCTACCAATGCAGGAGACACGGGTTTGATCCCTGTTCCGGGATGATTCCACATGCAACTGAGCTTGTGTACCAGAACTACTGAGCCTGTGCTCTAGAGCCCAGGAACTGAAACTACTGAAGCCCATGAGCCTATGTTCCACAAGAGAAGCCACCACAGCTAGAGAATAGGCTGCACAGCAACAAGGACCCAGCACAGCCAAAATTAAGTAAATCAATACAATTATGCAAAAAACAGGCATTTTGAAATGTGGCAATTTGGTAATGCTTTATTGTTGTTCAGCCTCTCAGTCATGTCTGACTCTTTGCAACCCATGGACTGCAGCATGCCAGGCTTCCCTGTCTGTCACCATCTCCCAGTTTGCTCACATTCATGTCCCTTGAGTTGGTGACGACATAAGTATTACACAGTGCGTCACATTTTCCCACTATGCTTTGTTCCCCACATAGAGCACTATTAACCAGTGTATGATCCTTAAGTCACTAGTCCAGAGATGTTCTATGAAAGGAGCTCAAAAGTTCAAGTCTTTTTTTTTTTTTACCTTTTCCTTATGGATCTTTTCTTACAAAACTTTTTGAGGAAATGAATGCTCCAGAAAAACCAAAAGAATAAACTAAGCAAAAGAAAGACATATATCTATGAAATAGTGGATTTAACCCTAGATAACAATAATGAGAAGTCCTAAAATAACACTCAGGCAGCAGGAGGGGAGAGGGCTCTAGGAGAAAGCCTATAGGAATAAGGGCAACTCAATAGACCACCAACCATGCACAACAATTGGGAGAAAAAGTTAGGATTTGTGGACTGCATATGGGACAAGGGAGATTCAAACAAATTTCAGTTAGAAACTCCAAGAAAAACTGCAATCTGAGCAAAGAAAAACATAATAATTGAATATGGCTTGGCTTTGCATTTAGCAATGCTCTCAAATTCATAATATATAAACTTTAATTATTAAGTCAATCTACGTTCATCTATTGGAAAGACAAAGTACAGGGGGGGAAAGTAACATGTATATAAAAAATCCTCATCTGTAATAATAGCTGGGAGGGATTGGGGGCAGGAGGAAAAGGGGACGAAAGAGGATGAAATGGCTGGATGGCATCACCGACTCGATGGACATGAGTTTGAGTGAACTCTGAGAGTTGGTGATAACAGGGAAGCCTGGCGTGCTGCAATTCATGGGGTCACAAAAAGTTGGACACGACTGAGCAACTGAACTGAACTGAATAATAGCAAGTCAATTGATGGCATCTAAAATTCATAAATTAAAAGTACCATACAAGTGATATCTGTTTATTTATCTGTTTATTGAACCCTACAACATGTCAGCCATTTTTCCTAAAAACTGGAGGTACAAGAATAAACAACAACAACAAAAAACTTTGACTTCATGGAGCAAATATTTTGGCAGGAAAACCAGACCATGAACAGGACTAAACAAGTGAAATATACACCACAAATAGTAAATGCTAAAGAGGAAAAATAAAGCCTAGAAAGACAGAATGAAATATTGAGGAATGGATAGTTGAGATTTTAAATAGGGTAGCTGGAAGATTAATTTTGAGCAAAGAGCTGAAGGTGAATGGGAAGAACACCCTACACAGTCAGAGGAAACAGCAAGTACAAAGGCCCTGAGGTAGTGTGTGCCTGGCACATTCAAGAAACAGCCAAGAAGTCCAAAGTAGCTGGTTTGGGAAACGAATGGGGAGAGGGTAGAAGATGAAGTCACAGAAGTGACAGGAGGGACAATTCTGGGTCTTAGAGTTTGTTGTTGAGAATTGTTTGACAACTCTAACTGTTGTTAGATTTTGTTTGCTTTTACTCTGAGTGAGAAGAGAGGACACTGAATAGATGTGTACAAGGTGTGATACAGTCTGACCTTGGCCTCAAAAGGTCACTCTGGCTGCTGTGCTGATAATAGATCACAGGAGGCTAAGACGGGCAGATCAGTTAGGAGGGTATTGCAATAATCCAAGTGGGAGATGACGGTGGATTGAACCAGAGTGGTAGCAGGGGATCAGAAAGGAAGGTTCAGATGCTGGTTGTATACTGAAGGTAGGACTGACATGGCTCACTGACAAACTGGAATAGTGGATAAAGATGAAGTGGTTAAATATAAAGTGAATAAAGATGACTCCAAGCCTTGTAATATGAACATTTAGAAGAATGGTATCTCTATTCACTGAGCTGAGGAGAACATGAGAGTTGCAGGTTTGTGAGCTCAGTTTTGGAAATGTTAAGTTTGAGATGCTTATTAGACATCCAAATGGAAATGTCAAGTAGACAGGTCAGTTCAGAGGAAACATCAGAGCTGGAAATAAATTGATAGCCATCAGCAAGTGCATTGATTTTAAGCCATAGTGGTGGGTGAATACACATAGGTAATGAGGGCTGATAGAAGAGATAAGAGGTTCAAGGACTGAGCCTTGAAGACTCCAAGGTCTTCAAGCTGGGAAGATGAGGAAGAGCCAGCAAGAGAAATTGAGAAAGTAGTCACAAAGTTATGTTGTGTCCTGGAAACCAAGGTAGAAGAGTGTCTGCAGGAACAAGAGAGTGAGCAATCTTGTCAAATGTGTGGGATAGGTCAAAAAATGAGGACTTAGAAATGACAGTCAGGTTTAATATAAAATGACATTCATGGATGACCAATCATTAGGGGAAACATTTCATTGGATTGGCAGGAGCAAAAGGCTTACTGAAGAGGGTTCAAGAAGGCCTGGGAAAATTGTTGTTGTTGTTGTTTAGCTGCTAAGTCATGTCTAACTCTTTTGCGACCCCATGGACTATACCTTCTATGTCTGTAGGATTTCCCAGGAAATGATACTAGAGTGGGTTGCCATTTCCTTCTCCAGGGGATCTTCCTGACCCAGGGATTGACCTGCATCTCCTGCATTGGCAGGCAGATTCTTTACCACTGAGCCACCAGAGAGCCCTGGGAGAAGAATTAGAGGCAGTCAACAGATACTGTTCTTTAAGGAGAATAAATATAGACTGAAGTTGCCTCAAAAGTGTCACTATAGAGGCTTGAAGAAAAAAGAATTATAGCCTAAAGAGAATATTGGGTTAAGAAACAGTTTTGCTTGTTTATTTTTAATTTTTCATTGGGAGAAATAGCATCAAGTTTGTATGCTGATGGGAATAATCCAGTGGATAGTTTAGCAATTAGTATAATACCCTGTGTATTGACCATATATGTTTGCCCTCCTTCTAACAATTTGAGTGTACAAGCACATATTCCCCTAGAAACGGATTATATATTTCTGACTCTTTAATCTTTCAATCTCATTACCTCTACCAGGAACTGATCATATTAGCAATTTGATTGATGATTAAACTATTTCCTGGTTTTTCTAGAACATATAATAATCATGCTTTTCTAATAAAAATAGTATTTCTTTTAATGAGCTTTATAAATAGAAATTGAACATAAATTATGTACCTTTATGTTATAGCAGTAAGAAAAATCACTATTGACAACAAAATTAAAAGGGAACTCAGGCCCAGGGTAGACTGAATTCTCTCCCCTGTACTTTAGCTACTACTGACTAGGAACTGATTGAACCCTGAGTATTTATTTAAAGTTCCAGTGACAGTACAGTTGACTTCCCTTAAGAGTCAGGTATCCATGGACTATGCTCCTCCTGACGGGAGAGGAATATTCACTTTTGAGATAATTCAGTAGGAAGCAGTTCCCTGTCTAAGCAGTCACTTTCCCTGCCTTCAGCATTGTCACTTGCTCTTGCTGCCACTTTAACCAACTCATTCAAGAGAATGTCGTCTTCAGAGCTGTGGTTTCCTCCCCAACTGCAGCTTAACTTTTTAATATAACACCCTTCTCTGTTTCCTTCCTGCTGCTCCTGCCCATGGCCCAATCTAACAGTAATGAAGACTACTGTAATAACTCCTGAGTTTCTCTTTTAGCTTCTTGATTCCTATTTTTCCCCTATATATAATTACTTAGGTAACAAAATAATTCTTAATTTTCAAGGCAAAGCTCTTTCTCTCCTTTATATTGCATGCATGTTTGTGAATACTCAGTCATGTCTGACACTTTGCAACCCCATGGACTATAACCTGCCAGTCTCTTCTGTCCATGGGATTTCCCAGGCAAGAATACTAGAGTGGGTTGCCATTTCTTCCTCCAGGGAAACTTCCTGATCCAGGGATGGAACACTGTGCCCCAACCGCAACCCCACCCCCACCCTACTCTGCACCCTGGTCCCCTGCATTGGCAGGCAGGTTCTTTAACACTGCGCCACCTGGGAAATCCTGTAAAGATATCTATTTCCACCCTCCCACTGCCCCCCCACTGCCCCCGTCACCCCAAATTCATCACGTATTCAATTCAAAATCATTCCAATAAAAATATCCAAATAGTTTTAGGACAAAATTTTCTAATCTTATTCTTAAACTTGTGGGTTTCCCAGGTAGCTCAGCCAGTGAAGCATCCGCCTGCCATGCAGGAGACCCTGGTTTGATTCCTGGGTCAGGAAGATCCCCTGGAGAACAGATAGGCTACATTCCAGTATTCTGGCCTGGAGAATTTCATGGACAGGGGAGCCTGCCAGGCTAAAGTTCATGGGGTCGCAAAGAGTCCGACACGACTGACTTTCACTTTCATTCTTAAATTTGTGTACAACGAGACTTTCAATTGGGACTTTTCAGGTAGAAGGCAATGGCACCCCACTCCAGTACTCTTGCCTGGAAAACCCCATGGCCGGAGGAGCTTGGTAGGCTTCAGTCCATGGGGTCACTACGAGTCAGACATGACTGAGCGACTTCTTTTTAACTTTTCACTTTCATGCATTGGAGAAGGAAATGGCAACCCACTCCAGTGTTCTTGCCTGGAGAATCCCAGGAACGGGGGAGCCTGGTGGGCTGCGGGTCTATGGAGTCGCACAGAGTCAGACACGACTGAAGCGACTTAGCAGCAGCAGCAGCAGCCCTTACAGCCCTTTTTTTTTTCTTTAATAGTGATTCCAGGAAAGTAGCCTTAGAAATGCAGCGGGTAGGGTGAGGGAGAGTTCTCAGGTCGGGGACCAGATGCTCAAGAGTTGTGTTCCCAAACAGACAGCACCGGGAGACCTTGTTGAGAGCTCGGACTGCTGCTCCTCCAACTGTCAGAAATCCCCTCCACTTCCCCTGCACCCACTGCCCCCAGCCCCAGTGCCTATTGCCAGGAAGCCTCAAGATAGGCCTCAGGATTATTCAGCAAAATGTCTGAGTATTTTCAAATTCCTTGTCTGATCCTCCCCAGAGCCGTATAAAGAAAGATGGAACAGGTATGATTGTGTCCACTTTACTCATGAAGAGACAAGCACAAACAGGATAAAACGATCGGCCTGTCATCCTGCTGTGTGACAGAGCCAGGGCTGGATGCAGTCCATCAGAACCCTCATCTCACACAGTCCCATCAAAAATATATACCCCCTCAGGTTTCCCTGGTGGTGATGCTATCCATGTCAGACAGAGGTACTCTAAGAGGAATGCTTGGTTGTCCGTGCTCCATTGGCCTTGGGAATAAGGGAAGCACCCTGCAGTTATCTAAAACTATAAAGAAGTGATAAGGCCGAGTGAAAGTGTTAGTCTCTCAATCTTGTCCGACTATTTGCGACCTCATGGACTGAATAGATTTCTCCAGGCAAGGATACTGGAGTAGGTAGCCATTCCCTTCTCCAGGGGATCATCCTGACCCAGGGATCAAATATATGTCTCCTGCATTGCAGACAGATTCTTTACCCTTAGAGCCACCAGGGGAGCTGTGATAAGACCAAGGCCTGATGCAGTCCCTCCAGAAGCATTCTCCCTTGGAGATGTGTCATCCTCTATGTAGGCACCATCTATGACCAATTGTTGGCCACCTGGGAAAATAACATGATAGACACAGAATAAGACTGAGACATTTAGTTTACCCCTGCCCTTAACACAGATCAAGGAGTAAAGATTATACCAGAAAAGAAAGTGATTTTTCTCAATATTTTCTGCTGGATTACATGTGAAGTACAATCACACCAACCACAGTTTCTATGCCAAACTCAGAAGTGGGACAGATATGGAGAAATCTGAGAGAAGATAGAACCACTAGTTGAATAGAGCTCTTGAGAGGTGGCACATACAGACTGAAAGAGGCCCTAAAAATTGTCCAGGATCAGCAAGTTTTTGCATGCAGAAGGTAGGAAGACTAGAACTCAGGCTTTGGTGGCAGACCCTTGATCACCTGCATTTGAATTAGAAACCTGTTTTGAAGCCATTTAATTTTTATCAATTATCTGAATTCTTTATTTTAGGGGGGCTTCAAAATCACTGCAGGTGGTGACTGCAGCCATGAAATTAAAAGATGCTTGCTCCTTGGAAGAAAAGCTATGACCAACCTAGACAGCATATTAAAAAGCAGAGACATTACTTTGCCAACAAATGTCCATCTAGTCAAAGCTATGGTTTTTTCAGTAGTCATGAATGGATGTGAGAGTTGGACTATAAAGAAAGCTGAGTGCCAAAGAATTGATGCTTTTGAACTGTGGTGTTGGAGAAGACTCTAGAGAGTCCCTTAGACTGCAAGGAGATCCAACCAGTCCATCCTAAAGGAAATCAGTCCTGAATATTCATTGTGAGGACTGATGCTGAAACTGAAGCTCCAATACTTTGGCCACCTAATGCAAAGAACTGACTCATTGGAAAAGACCTTGATGCTGGGAAAGATTGAAGGCAGAATGAGAAGGGAATGATAGAGGGCAAGATGGTTAGATGGCATCACCAACTCAATGGACATGAGTTTGAACAAGCTCCGGGAGTTGGTGATGGACAGGGAGGCCTGGCCTGCTGCAGTCCATGGGGTTTCAAAGAGTCGGACATGACTGAGCAAGTGAACTGAACTGAACTGAATTCTAGACTCACTCGGCATTAACCAACCATGTGGCAATAAGTGTAGTAAAACTGAAAGAGCACTGAATGAGAAGACCTGTCAGTCTGTGATCCCTACTTGCTCCACCTCTCTAGAAACTGATTTCTTCATCCATAAAGTGAGGAAGATAAATATAATCTCCAACTTTTCATAAAGTTCTAAAGTCACAGTCATTTTCTACACATAGAAAATTAGATGTTTGGACTTCCCTGGTGGATAAGGATCCAATTGCCAATGCAGGGGACACAGGCTCTATCCCTGGTCCAGGAAGATTCCACGTGCTGTGGGGCAACTAAACCCGTGAGCCACAACTATCGAGCCTGCTCTGTCGAGCCTGCAAGTCTCAACTTCTGAGCCAGTATGCCACAACTACTGAGCCTGCCTGCTGCAATTATGTAAGTCTGCACACCCTAGAGCCTGTGCTCCACAACAAGAGAGGCCCCTCCTCTCCCCAACTTGAGAAAGCCCCAAGCCTAGCAATGAAGACCCAACACAACCAAAATAAATATTTTGATAATTTTTCAAAAAGAAAATTAGAGGGTTTAAACATCATGTTTTCTTTCTTTTTTTTTTTTTTTTTATACTTACAAACAATGTGTATTTATGTATCCCACCAGGCTCCTCTGTCCATGGGATTTCCCAGGCAAGACTACTGGAGTGGGTTGCCATTCCCTTCTCCAGGGATCATGTTTTCTAAAATCCTCTCTGGCCCTAACATTTTAAAGTTTCAAAAGTACATTTTCTGAGTCATATTTTTTTCTTAGGGTAAACATATGGTCCCTAGTATTTCAAGTGGTACCTCTGCAGTAAACATATAGTATAAGTTCTGTGGGTTGTACTGAACTAAAGAAATGTTACAGTCAGCAGGGCCACCTGCCAACCTATGTTTCTCTGGACAATTTAGAAAAGGATGCTTTTCTATACATAAGCAGCTTCATAGACACAGGGCTAAGAAAGGGATGTTTGGGCTGAATTTCAGCTTCCTCTTCTCTCCTCATCTGCACATTCTTGTACAGTTTACAAAATACTCAACTAAACACAGCAGTCCTGGTGGAGTCCGAAAATCTGAAGACGTTTGCTTCAAGCCAAACTCAGTCTTTCCAAGGAAAATTCTGAAAGCTTATAGCCAGCCGCATACAACCTCTAGATTCACTGAGCTGGGCAAAAATTATATTAAAGATTGAAAGATTTCATGGTGGAATGTTGATTTTGCTGTTGATGCTCTGAAGGATAATCACAGCACCTCTGTCATAAGAATCAAAACACGGTGTGAAATTGTCCATAATTAAAGCATTAATATGATTAACTAACCTACTTAGTAAGTTACCCTACACTCTAGGCTTCTCTTTCAAATAGACTATAAGTTCCTTAGAATAGTTGGAATTCTTGCTCATTTTTATGCCTCCAGAATTGACTACAGTGTCTGGCACAAGACAGTTGTTCAATAAACAATAACTAAGCTCATTATCAGAAGTCGATTTGATTCAAATACACCAAGACTGGATACTATGAACATAAAAGAAATGCAATGAAATTAAAGTAGAAATGGAACAAGTCAGCTTAGAGAAGGAATTCTTAACCTGCATGTGCAATTATCAAACGTCTGGTGATTCTGATACATCTCTCCCCACTCTGCCCCTGCTCAACTTTGAGAACCTCTAAAGAGTTGAGATTTTCCAAACATGAGTTCTGAAGATCCTTGCTCTCCTCCCAACCTAATCAGAGTGCAGAAACATGGCTCTCAACCTTAAAGGGGGAGAGTGCTTGTCAGAATCAGCACCTACCACTCCAGTTAAGGAGCTTCATGACAGCTTTTACAGGAATAGGGCCCCTGGAGCATTTGTGTGGTGGCTAATGACTATACACTGGCTTATGCCTTCAGTGAAAGGAAAAGTAAATTTCATAATTGTGTCTTTCCATATCTTTTTTCTTTTAAAAAATAGAAGTTTTTTTTTTTTTAAAGAAGTATAGAGAATAAAGCAACAAATACCAATGTACTTGCTACTCAGAATTAAGAACAGTGTGTTATCTCCTCCAGATATTTAAAAAACTAATACACTACAATCTCTTTAGTATCTTTCTCCATCTTATTGCTTGTCCCTCCTCAATAGAGGCAAGCATCCTACAGTTGATATGTACATATTTTTATCATGCATGCTTCATTATTTCCTTCCGATAGCAGAGTATAAGAATTCTTATTTCTACCTATCCTCCCAAAAGTTAGCATTATCAGTTTATATTTTTTTCAAGTTTGATGCTTATGAAACAGGGTCTTATTGTTTTAACTTGCATTTCTCTGATTAGTAGGAAGTATGCCATCTCTGGGGTCGCACGGAGTCAGACTGAAGCGACTTAGCAGCAGCAGCAGCAGCAGCAGCATGAGCATTCTTAATATTCGTTCACCTTCTGAACTCCCTTTTATGTGAATGGTCCATTGATTTTTTTGCACATTTTCCTATTTAACTGTTAGATTTTTCTTGTTGATTTTAAGAATTCATTTAATATTCTGGATACTAATTCTGCATATTTTCCCAGTAATAGAGAATTTTTAAATTGAGGTTGTCAAACTAATCAATATTTTCCTTTGTCATTTTTTCTTTGGCAACTTAAAAATATTTTCATCATACCTGTATGTTTTGATATGAAAGATTGTTCACATTTAGTCACAATCTCTCTGGAATCTGGTTCAAAATATAATGTGAAATGGGGATATAGTTCTGTATTTTTCAATACAGAAAGTTCATTTTCCCCTGTACATTTATTAGTTAACCTCAGTGAACTCTGGGAGTTGGTAATGGACAGGGAGGACTGGCATGCTGCAATTCATGGGAAGCAAAGAGTCGGACACGACTGAGCGACTGAACTGAATATTTTTCAGAGTCTACTAATGAGACATGAAAACAATTTAGTGGGCCCAAGTCACCATTTTTTCAAAAATGAAAGAATATAGAAAATAATAGGCTACATTGTATATAGTAAGGGTAAGATATGCTTCACAACCATACAGATATAAGTATACATTGGGTGAATGGTTGTTGTTCAGCTGCCCAGTCATGTTCAACTCTTTGCAACCCCATGGATTGCAGCTTCCCTGTCTCTCACCATCTAACAGAGTTTCCTCAAGTTCATGTCCATTGCATCGGTGATGCCATCCAGCCATCTCATCCTCTGATGCCCTCCTTTTCTTCTGCCTTCAATCTTTCCCAGCAGCAGGGACTTTTTCAGTGAGTCAACTGTTCACATCAGGTGGCCAAAACACTGGAACTTCAGCTTCAGTGTTAGTCCTCCCAGTGAGTATTCAGAGTTTATTTCCTTTAAGATTGACTGGTTTGATCTCCTTGCTGTCCATGGGACTCTCAAGAGTCTTCTCCAGCACCGCAGTTAGAAGGCATCAATTCTTTGGTGCTCTGCCTTCTTTATGGTCCACCTTTCACAACTGTATTTGACCACTGGGAAGACCATAGCCTTGACTATATGGACCTTTGTCAGCAGACTGATTTCTCTACTCTTCAACACACTGTCTAGGTTTGCCATAGTTTTCCTGCCAGAAGCAATTGTCTTCTGATTTCATGCCTGCAGTTGCCATCCACAGTGATTTGAGAGTCCAAGAAGAGGAAACCTGTCACTGCTTCCATGTTTTCCCCTTCTATTTGGTGTGATGTAATGGGGCTGGATCTTAGTTTTTTAAATATTTAGTTTTAAGCTGGCTTTTTCATTCTCCTCCTTCACCCTCATTAATAGATTCTTTAGTTCCTGTTCACTTTCTGCCATTAGGGTGGTATCATCCGCATATCTGAGGTTGTTGATGTTTCTTCCACTTTGATTCCAGCTTGTAACACTAGGTGGGTACTGGCTATGAAATAAACTTTATTTCTTTCTGTGGATTATGACCATAAGTGTTTGAAATCAACTTCCTTTCTCCCACGTATTTATAACACCATCTCTATCATGCATCATGGTCTCATGAGTGATTGGGTTAATTTCTGATGCTGGGGTTCCTCCAGTGAAATTCAAAACTGGCCCAGTACTCGGAGGGAAAAAACCGAAGAAAGAAGCAGACCACTCCAGATTGGTAGGTGGAAATCTTAATAAGCAAGGGAACTTAAATGCAAGGCTTATCTTGGGTGGCTGAAAGAGGAGTAGATCTCCACACCTGCCAGAATTTTAAAATTTATATAGAGGACTTAACTGGGTTCATCGACATGTCTGGTCCAGATGGTCTCAACAGCCACATTACTCTCTGAAGGCTGAGTCTTTGAAATAGCTCCCACTGTGGAAACAGTGGTCCAAATGTACATTCCAAGGACAGGGGAGGGGGTGTTCAGTTCAGTCACTCAGTCACGTCTGACTCTTTGCATCCCCTCGGACTGCAGCAAACCAGGCTTCCCCATCCAACACCAACTCCTGGACCTTGCTCAAACTCATGTCCACAGAGTTGGTGATGCCATCCAATCATCTCATCCTCCTTCGTCCCCTTCTTCTTCCACCTTCAATCTTTCCCAGCATCAGGGTCTTTTCCAATGAGGCAGTTCCTCGCATCAGGTGGCCAAAGTCTTGGAGTTTCAGCTTCAGCATCAGTCCTTCCGATGAATATTCAGGACTGATTTCCTTTAGGATGGACTGTTTGGATCTCGTTGCAGTCCAAAGGGACTCTTGAGAGTCTTCTCCAACACCACAGTTCAAAAGCATCAATTCTTTGGCATTCATCTTTCTTTATAGTCCAATTCTCACAACCATACATGACTACTGGAAAAACCATAGCTTTGACTAGATGGACCCTTGTTGGCAAAGTAATGTCTCTGTGTTTTAATATGCTGTGTAGGTTGGTCATAACTTTCCTTCCAAGGAGTAAGCGTCTTTTAATTTCATGGCTGCAGTCACCATCTGCAGTGATTTGGGAGCCCCCCAAAATAAAGCCTCTCACTGTTTCCATTGTTTTCCCATTTATTTGCCATGAAGTGATGGGATTGGGTGCCATGATCTTAGTTTTCTGAATGTTGAGTTTTAAGCTAACTTTTTCACTCTCCTCTTTCACTTTCACCAAGAGGCTCTTTAGTTCTTCCACACTTTCTGCCATAAGGGTGGTGTCATCTGCATATCTGAGGTTATTGATATTTCTCCCAGCAATCTTGATCCCAGCTGTGCTTCATCAAGCCCAGCATTTTGCATGATGTACTCTGCATATAAGTTAAATAAGCAGGGTGACAATATATAGCCTTGATGTACACCTTTCCCAATTTGGAACCAGTTTTTTGTTCCATGTCCAGTTCTGTTGCTTCTTGACCTGCATACAAATTTCTCAGAAAGCAGGTCAAGAGGTCTGATATTCCCATCTCTTTCAGAATTTTCCAGTTTGTTGTGATCCACACAGTGAAAGGCTTTGGCATAGTCAATAAAGCAGAAGTAGATGTTTTTCTGCAACTCTCTTGCTTTTTCAATGATCCAGCAGATGTTGGCAATTTGATTTTTGGCTGCTCTGCCTTTTCTAAAACCAGCTTGAACATCTGGAAGTTCGTGGTTCACATACTGTTGAAGTCTCACTTGGAGAATATTGAGCATTACTTTGCTAGCATGTGAGATGAGTGCAATTGTGCTGTAGTTTGAGCATTCTTTGGCATTGCCTTTCTTTGGGATTTGAATGAAAGCTGACCTTTTCCAGTCCTGTGACCACTTCTAAGTTTTCCAAATTTGCTGGCATATTGAGTGCAGCACTTTCACAGCATCATCTTTTAGTATTTGAAATAGCTCAACTGGAATTCTATCACTTCCACTAGCTTTGTTCATAGTGATGCTTCCTAAGGCCCACTTGATTTCGCATTCCAGGATGCCTGGCTCTACGTGAGTGATCACACCATCGTGATTATCTGGGTCATGAAGATCTTTTTTGTATAGTTCTTCTGTGTATTCTTGCCACCTCTTTTTAATATCTTCTGCTTCTGTTAAGTCGATACAATTCCTGTCCTTTATTGTGCCCATCTTTGCATGAAATGTTCCCTTGATATCTCTAATTTTCTTGAAGAGATCTCTAATCCTTCCCATTCTATTGTTTTCCTCTATTTCTTTGCATTGATCCCTGAGGAAGGCTTTCGTATCTCTCCTTGCTATTCTTTAGAACTCTGCTTTCAAATGGATTAATCTTTCCTTTTCTCCTTTTCATTTCACATCTTTTCTTTTCTCAGCTATTTGTAAGGTCTCCTCAGACAACCATTTTGAATTTTCGCATTTCTTTTCCCCTTGGGGATGGTCTTGATCACTGCCTCCTGTATAATGTCATGAACCTCCATCCATAGTTCTTCAGGCATTCTATCAGATCTAATCTCTTAAATCTATTTGTCACTGCCACTGTATAATCATAAGGGATTTGATTTAGGTCATACCTGAATGAACTAGTGGTTTTCCCTATTTTCTTCAATATAAGTCTGAATTTGGCAATAAGGAGTGCATGATCTGAGCCACAGTCAGCTCCCAATCTTGTTTTTGCTGACTGTATAGAGCTTTTGCATCTTTGGCTGCAAAGAATATAAGCAATCGGATTTCGGTGTTGACCATCTGGTGATGTCCATGTGTAGAGTCTTCTCTTATGTTGTTGGAAGAGGGTGTTTGCTATGACCAGTGCATTCTCTTGGCAAAACTCTGTTAGCCTTTGACCTGCTTCATTTTGTACTCCATGGCCAAATTTGCCTGTTACTCCAGGTATCTCTTGTCTTCCTGCTTTTGCATTCCGGTCCCCTATAATGAAAAAGACATCTTTTGGGTGTTAGTCCTAGAAGGTCTTGTAGGTCTTCATAGAACCATTCAACTTCAGCTTCTTCAGCATTACTGGTTGGGGCACAGGCTTGGATCACTGTGATATTGAATGGTTTGCCTTGGAAACAAACAGATCATTCTGTCGTTTTTGAGATTGCATCCAAATACTGCATTTTGGACTCTTTTGTTGACTATGATGGCTACTCCATTTCTTCTAAGGGATTCTTGCCCACAGTAGTAGATATAATGGTCATCTGAGTTAAATTCACCCATTCCTGTCCATTTTGGTTTGCTGATTCCTAAAATGTCGATGTTCACTCTTGTCATCTCCTGTTTGACCTCTTTCAATTTGCCTTGATTCGTGGGCCTATCATTCCAGGTTTGTATGCAATATTGCTCTTTACAGCATTGGACTTTATTTCGATCACCCGTCACATCCACAACTGGGTGTTGTTTTTGCTTTGGCTCTGTCTCTTCATTCTTTCTAGAGTTATTTCTCCACGTATCTCCCATAGCATATTGGGCACCTACCAACCTGGGGAGATAATTTTTCAGTGTCGTATCTTTCTGCCTTTTCATACTGTTCATGGGGTTCTCAAAGCAAGAATATTGAAGTGGTTTGCCATTCACTTCTCCAGTGGACCACATTTTGTCAGAACTCTCCTCTATGACCCATCCATCTTGTGTGGCCCTACATGGCATGGTTCACAGTTTCATCGAGTTAGACAAGGCTGTGGTCCATGTGATCAGATTGGTTAGTTTTCTGTGTTTGTGGTTTTCATTCTGTCTGCCCTCTGATGGAGAAGGATGAGAGGCTGATGGAAGCTTCTTGATGGGAGATAACTGACTGAGGGGGAAACTGTGTTTTGTTCTGATGGACAGGGCTATGTTCAGTAAATCTTTAATCCAATTTTCTGTTGACAGACTGTGTTCCCTCCCTGTTTTTTGGCCTGAGGCCAAACTATGGTGGAGGTAATGAAGATAATGGCGACCTTCTTCAAAAGGTCCCATGCACGCACTGCTACACTCAGTGCCCCCAGCCCTGCAGCAGGCCACCGCCAACCCACACATCTGCCGGAGACTCCTGGACACTCCCGGGCAAGTCTGGGTCAGTCTCTTGTGGGATCACTGTTCCCTTCTCCTGGGTCCTGGTGCACACAAGGTTCTGTTTGTGCCCTCCAAGAATCTATTTCCCAGTCCTGTGTAAGTTCTGGCAGCTCAATGTGGGGTTAATGGTGACCTCCTCCAAGAGAACTTATGCCATAACCAGGTCTACTTCACCCAGAGCCCCTGCCCCGTGGCAGGCCACTGTTGACCCGTACCTCCACAGGAGACACTCAAACACAGTTCTGGCTCAGTCTCTGTGGGGTCTCAGGGTCCTCATGTATACAAGTTTTGAGCCCTCCGAGCATCTCTGGTGGGTATGGGGTTTGATTCTAAACATGATTTCGCCCCTCCTACTGTCTTTCTGGGGCTTCTCCTTTGCCCTCGGATGTGGGGTATCTTTTTTTTGGTGGGACCCAACATTCTCCAGTTGATGGTTGTTCAGCAGCGAGTTGTAATTTTAGAGTTCAGGCAGGATTAGATAAGCACACATCCTTCTACTCTGCCATCTTGGAGTCATCTTGGGGAGGGGGTGAGAAGCCTCCAATTGTCTGAGTCCAGCTTAAGGGTCAGCTGGCAGTCATATCCTTTCCCTGATCTCCTCCAACAATCACACAGGTATAGCAGCCAGGATTTAAATGCAGGCAAGTTGGTCCCAGAGTCCTGGTGCTTAGCTAGTGTGCAAAGCTGTTTTCCACACATTTTGTCACATTTGTTCCCAAGTACCTCCTTTTTTTTTTTTTTTTTTTTGCCAAACTGAAATATCATCATCATATATTTTTTAATGATTCTTGTTAGTATATGAGAATATTAATAATTGTTTGTACTATTTATTTATTGCAGTGTAGTGACTCAGTCATGTCTGACCTTTTGCTGTTCTGGCACCCCACTCCAGGACTCTTGCCTGGAAAATCCCATGGACGGAGGAGCCTGGTGGGCTGCAGTCCATGGGGTCGCTAAGAGTCGGACTCGACTGAGCGACTTCACTTTCACTTTTCACTTTCACGTATTGGAGAAGGAAATGGCAGCCCACTCCAGTGTTCTTGCCTGGAGAATCCCAGGGATGGGGGAGCCTGGTGGGCTGCCATCTATGGGGTCGCATAGAGTCGGACACGACTGAAGCGACTTAGCAGCAGCAGCATACTCCAGGCGGTTGCTATTTCCTTCTCCAGGGGATCTTCCCAACTCAGATCAAACCCATGTCTCCTGCATTGAAGGCAGACTCATTACCATCTGAGCCACCAGGGAAGCTTATATTTATCATCACTTATGGTTAGTTTTGTAAATATTCTATGTGTACTTGAAAAAGGTAAAAATTTTTTGTATGTTGGGTGCAAAATTTAATATTAAGATCAAGGTTGGTATCTGCATATGTATCTCTTAGTAATAGTTTATCTGCATGATTTGGAAGAGAAGTGTTAAGATTTCTTATTGTGGTTCTAGATTTTTCCATTTCTTTCTCTAATACTCCCCATGTTTCTCATCTGTGTGTATGTATCCATGTGTGTGCATCTGTGCTAATGTTCTTAGATGCATATAGGTTCATAGTTGTTACTTTTTATGTACTTTCCTCCCTTTTTACTGATTAAGTAAAATCACTTTGTATAATTTTAAATGCTTTTTCTTCAATTCAGTTTTGTCTGGTAGTCAAAATACAGTGATGTTTAAGAATATGGGCTTTAGAAACAGAAATTGGGCTGGATTCCAGCTCAGCACTTCCAAACTATATGACCTTAGCACTTAAAATAGTGCCTGGATCTGTAAATATTTTTTGTTGCTATATTGCTATTGCCTCCCAAACTTTTAGTTACTATATTATTGGCATATATTTCCAATTACTTTTCTTTCAACCCATCTTTATCAATATGTTTTAAGTGCATTTATAAATGATAAATGGCAGATTTTTTTTAATTTTACCTTTTTAATAGATATTAATACTATATTTAAATTATACCTACTGACAAATTTAGGTTAGCTTATACCAGGAGATGGCAAATTATTGTCCTTGGAACCTATAGTCTTATAGTCCCTAACTCAGCACCTGCTTGTGTATGTAAAGTTTTATTGGAACACTCACACTCAGTTGCTTATCTAGGATTGCTTTTGTGCTTCAATGGCACAGGTAAGTAGAGACCATCAGAGACCATATGGCCTGAAAAGTAAAAAAAAAAAAAAGGTACTATTTAGCCCTTTGCAAAAAAGTTTGCTCTTCCCATCTTGCCTTTTTTTCTTCTAGCTATACCTTCACCCACTTCTTTTTCCCTGCATCCTTTATCCTATTGGCTTAATCCAATAGAAGAATTAACTCCTCTCCTTCCACTAGTTTGAAATTTATACACTTTATTCCTTTTGTTTTAGTGATCATTCTTAAATTTTATACTGCATATTTTTTGTTTCAAAGTTATTTAATGTGTTGAGTTGAGTGCATGCTCAGTCATGTCTGACTCTTTGAAATCAGAGGAGCCTGGTGGCTACTCTTTGACTGTAGCCACCAGGCTCCTCTATCCATGGAATTTTTCAGGCAAGAATATTGGAGTGGGTTGCCATTTCCTACTTCAGATTTAATGTATTAACTGGGTATAATTAACATACAATAAACTATACATAAACAAAGTGTACAATTTCTGTTTTGACATATGTACATACCCATGAAGTGACAGTTAATAAAATTAACAACAACAAAAAAGAAAATGAATACATCCATCACTCCCAAAGCTTTTTTGTGCATAACCTCCTCTTCTCTTCCTTCCCTGCTCCCACATCTTCAAACTACCACTGATTTGTGTTCTGTAAATATAAATTAGTTTATATTTCCTAGAGGTCAGTATCAATGGAATCATTCATTATATACTCATTTATTTCTGACTCCTTTCATTCAGCAGAACACTTTGGGTTTCATCCATGTGATTTGTGCTATCAATAGTTCATTCATCTTTATGGCTAAGTAGTATTCCATTGTATGATTATATGGCAATTTATTTAGTCACTCATATATTGATATTTCCAATTTGAAACTATTATAAATAAAGCTGTTCTTAATATTAATGTACAAGTATTTATATAAACTTACTTTTTCTCTGAGAAAATACTTAGAGGCAGCATGGCTGGATCATGTTACATTGTAGATACATATTTAACTTTTAAGAAATTGTCAAATGCGAGGGTGGGATGATCTGAGAGAAAATCATTGAAACATGTATATTACCATATGTGAAATAGATCACCAGTCCAAATGTGATGTATGAAACAAGGCACTCAAAGCCAGAGCACTAGAACAACCCTGAGGGATGGGATGGGGTGGGAGGTGGGAGGGGGGTTCAGGATGGAGGTGGGAGCGGGGTTCAGGATGGTGGACCCATGGCTGATTCATGTCAATGTGTGGCAAAAACCACTACAACATTGTAAAGGAATTTGCCTCCAATTAAAATTAATTAACTAATTAAAAAAAAAAAAGAAATTGCCAAATGGTACCACTTTACATTCTCACCATCAATTTCCTTCCTTAGCGTTTTAATACTGTGCAGATAGTGTAAATTAGAATGGTATGCCTTTTCTCAGGGCTTGCTTCTCCAGTGGCTCAGGGGTAAAGAATCCTCCTGCCAGTGCAGAAGACACGGGTTCAATCCCTGGAGAAGGAGCTGGCAACCCACTCCGGTATTCTTGCCTGGGAAATGCCATGGACAAAGGAGCCTGGTGGGCTACAGTCCACAAGGTCGAAAAGAGTTGGACAAGACTGAGCACACATGCAAGTTATATTCTACCAGGTAAGAAACTTCACAAATTTTCATAAGAAACCAAATCACGTTCCTTATGTAATCCTGTAGTCATAACGTGCCTCCCTGTCCCTCTGACATCTAGGTCAAGGTTGAAGCCTCAAATTCCACATCCTTTGTACTTCGAAATTCTTCCCCACAGTTTCTGCAAATTCCTAGAGTCTTTTGCTTTTTCATGATAAAATACCATGTCTCCAGCATCTTCCCCTACATATACTGTTTCTATGTCAACTCCACCTCAGTGTTGACATGAAACTCATCTCTTCAGATTTTGGCAAGAATTCTACTGACCTCAAGCACTTGGGAGATGAGTGACTTTACTGATTTCTTGGAGGAGTGTGTGCTGCAGTCCATGGGGTTGCAAAGAATCGGACACAACTGAGCGACTGAACTGAACTGAACTGGGAGGAGTGAGGGATAAAAAGATGGTCTTACATCACACAGCTCACAATTTCCCGTCAAGTTACTCTTGCTCACCTTCTCTGTGAGCTCCCCATCCCTGTCAAAAACAAACACAGTCTACTCTCTACCTCATGTCTCACAGTGAGAGAGCAAAATTTATTGCTTGTGCATGCCCTGAAGTCTTACACTTCAACCCAAGCAACTTATCGAAGTATTTCTCCCAAACAAATATAATACATTCCCTAAAAGAAACCTTAGTGAATAAAATATTTTTTTCTATTTCATTGCACCCATAGTTGGGACTGGTAGGTTAACGGAGTTTGAAAGCACATTGGAAGAGTTCTCAATGGAAGGTGACAAACTCAACCAGCTACACCCATCTCCCCGCAAATTTGCTTTTACTTCCATCTGCATCCCTCCCTTTCAGTTATTAACACAAGAAAGAGAGCAAAAAAGAGAGACTCCTTATCTTTTGCGTGGGAAATTGGAAGTAGAATGTCTTACGAAGAATATGTGTTTCTTTTAGGCAACTATGCTAGACTTCTTAATGGTTTTAAACTGTGGTGTCAGAGAAGACTCTTGAGAGTCCCTTGGACTGCAAGGAGATCCAACTTGTCCATCCTAAAGGAGATCAGTCCTGAATGTTCATTGGAAGGACTGATGTTGAAGTTGAAACTCTGATATTTTGGCCACCTGATACAAAGAACTGACTCATTTGAAAAGACCCTGATGTTGGGAAAGATTGAAGGTGGGATGAGAAGGGGACGACAGAGGATGAGATGGTTGGGTGGCATCAGTGACTCGATGGATGTGATTCTGAGTGAACTCCGGGAGTTGGTGATGGACAGGGAGGCCTGACATGCTGCAGTCCATGGTGTTGCAAAGAGTCGGACACGACTGAGCGACTGAACTGAACTGATGCTAGACTTCAGCAGCATGGTTTTCAGGCCTCCTGAAAGTAGAAGAGGGGAGGCATTCTACATCATTCATCAAACCCCCTTAAATGTAAGCCCTGCCCATAGGATGCCCTAAAAGGTCACGGAAGAGAATGAGGGGGAGGCAGGGGGGATGTGGTGACATTTGCAAAGAACCAAGGGCTAGGGCAACACAGATTAAAATAGAAGAGGTTGGGGGCAGTGAGAGGGAAACCCACCACAAAGATCACAGAGTTTTACTGTTCTTTTCCCACTCAGATGACATATACTCACACATACAAGTACCCATTCACTTGGTCACACCCACAGCTGCCACCGAGGAAGCCACAGGGTCTTTCACTGCAGCTCCACCCCCCATAGCCCACTGAAGAACAGATCTCAGAGGTGAGGAAGGAGTAGGAGGAGCTGTGACCTGGGCCCCCTGTTCCCTGGCAAGCTTCTGAAGCATTTGAAGGGGAGGAGCTGTTCAGGAGGAAAGGGTGGAGGTGGGCACAGTAGGGTTCTTGCAAGGTCTCATGGAAGTCGGATGGATTTCTCAGCTTCCACTGTCTCATTCCGCACTCTTTCCCTAGGATTTGTGCTTCTCCCATTCCTCAAGGCCTCATGTGTTGTCACCAAACCTGCTTTGTCTAAGAAGCAGAATAGGAAACTGAGCAGCTGCAGGAAGTTACACCTTTGAGGTACATTCCCGTGCCTACACTTTTTCAGTCTGAGACGTCTGAGTCCACTTTATAGTTCAGCTCAGGTACTACACGAATTGAAATAATGACTAGATGAGAAACACAGAGCCTGAAGAGTAAGCAGAACAATCCAAAAGAAAGAAAAAACAAAAACGAAAAGCCCTAGTTCTAGAAATCACTGCACACAATTTTCTGTCCTCTAGCACTTTTTCTGTTAATTGCGTGGTTTTCAAAACAACTCTGTAAGACAAAGAGTAATTGGAGAAGGGGAGAGGAATGATATTCATTTTTGGATGTATCACCAACTAGGTATAATGCAACAGACTTCTGATTAGAAATAAAATGTCAAGAATAGGAGGCTTTCCTGGTGGTGATAGTGGTAAAGAACCTGCCTGCCAGTGCAGGAGACGTAAGGGATGCAGGTTTGATCCCCAGGTCGGGAAGATCCCCTGGAGAAGAGCGTGGCAACCCATTCTTATATTCTTGCCTGGAGAATCCCATGGACAGAGGAGCCTGGCAGGCTATAGTCCATAGGGTCGCAAAGAGTCAGACATGACTGAAGCGACTTAGCACATACATGCACGTGCTAAGTCTTGTCAAGAACAGGCAACACTACTGAATTAGATGGAGAAACATATGGAGGGGGAGAAGTATGGGGACACATCCTAGAAGGTAGAGAGGAACTGACACATGTTTATTTTTTTAATTATTAATTAATTAATTTATTTTATTTTACAATATTGTATTGGTTTTGCCATACATTGACTTGAATCTGCCATGAGTGTACATGTGTTCCCCATCCTGAACACCCCTCACACCTCCCTCCCCATCCCATCCCTCTGGGTCATTCCAGTGCACCAGCCCTGAGCACCCTGTATTATGCATCAAAGCTGGACTGGTGATTTGTTTCACATATGATATTTTACATCTGTCAATGCCATTCTCCCATATCTTCCTGCCCTCGCCCTCTCCCACAGAGTCCAAAAGACTGTTCAATACATCTGTGTTTCTTTTGCTATCTTGCATACAGGGTTATTGCTACCTTCTTTCTAAAAGTCTACAAGCAATAAATGCTGGAGAGGGTGTGGAGAAAAGGGAACCCTCTTACACTATTGGTGGGAATGCAAATTAGAAGCCACTATGGAGAACGGTGTGGAGATTCCTTAAAAAACTGGAAATAGAACTGCCATATGACCCAGCAATCCTACTGCTGGGCATACACACTGAGGAAACCAGAATCAAAAGAGACACGTGTACCCCAGTGTGCATCGCAGCACTGTTTATAATAGCCAGGACATAGAAGCAACCTAGATGTCCATCAGCAGATGAATGGATAAGGAAGCTGTGGTACATATACTCAATGGAATATTACTAAGCCATTAAAAAGAATACATTTGAATCAATTCTAATGAGGCGGATGAAACTGGAGCATATTATACACAGTGAAGTACGCCAGAAAGAAAAATACCAATATAGTATACTAACGCATATATAGGGAATTTAGAAAGATGGTAATGATAACCCTGTATGAGAGACAGCAAAAGTGACACTCATTTAAAAATCGGTAATTAAGACAGTGAGATGTTAGGAAAGGAACAGACAAAGTGACCCATGGACAAGATAAAGAGGCTAGAAATAGGCCCACTTACTCTATGACTTACAGCAGGTGACATATCAAAGAGGGAAGGACCAGCAATTTAATAAATGATTCTGAAACTATTACTTAACTGCATGTGGGAAAAGGAGATAAGAGTCCTACCTCACAGTAACAAAAATTCCAGATGGATTAAAGATTTAAATGTGAAAAAAAAAAAAAAAGCTAGCAAAGCTTTTAGAAGAAAATACAGAAGACCTTTATGGCTAAAAACACAAAAGCTAAAACCCTAAAGGAAAAGATCAAACATTTTAATTATATTAAAATTAACTTTTGTTCTTGTAAAGATATATACAGAAGGCAACAACGCAAACCTCTATATGAGAGAAATACTTGCTACATATGTAACACAGGAAAATTGATATCCTAAAAAATATACCTCCTACAATTAGTAAGAAAAAGACTTCTGGTCTCCTCAAAAAGAGCAAAAAAAAAAAAAAGAAACAGAAAATGGGCAAAACCTATGAACAAGTATTTCTTAGAAAAAGAAATTAAAAAGCCTATAATTTAAATGAAAATATGTTTAAACCTAATCTCATTAGTGGTTAGAAGGCAGCAGATTCAAATGAAATGAAATACCAAGTTTTTACTTTCAGATAGGTAAAAGTAAAAAAAGACCATACAAGAAAAGTTGAACAATACCAAGCATCAGCAACTTTATAAAGGAAAGGAGAACACTCACTCACTGTACATACATTTATACAAGTATTTTGGAAAACAATTTGGCATAGCCTACTAATGCTCAACATGCACACATCCAATGACTCAGAATGTCACTCCCAAGTTTCCACCTAGAGAAACTTTTGGACATGTGCTTTAGGAATGATATTCAAGAATCTTCATAGCAACCTTGTTTGTAACAGTAAACACTGGAAATAACCCAAATGTCCATCAACAATCTATTGAGTGAATAAATAGTGGTATGGTCATACAATAGAGTATTATGCAGCAGTGAAAATTAATGAACTCCAGCTACATAGACCCACATGGGAAAATCTCAGTTAAAATCAGGAGAAAGAAGTGTGTCAGAAAAGCACATCCAGCATAATGCCATCTATGTAAAGTTCAAAAATATGCATACATTAAATAATATATTGAGTTGGAGTACATAGGTAAGTGATAAGACTACAAATAAAGCAAAAGAGTGATTAACACAAAATTCAGAAGAGTGGTTACCTCAGGATTGAGAGACAGCAGTATTGGGGGAAAGTTCAGGAAAGCTTCTAACTTAGTGTAAACTACTATTTATAGTCTACATATGCACAGTTGTTCATTATTACTCTTTTGTTCACAATTATTCTTTTTTTGGGCACCCAATCAAGGTTAGGGAAGGCAGCATTTCTGGAATAAACTGTCAAATGTACCTTATTAAGAGGAGTAAAAATGAAAATTGACCTTTGAATTTGGGACACAGAAACCATCAATTGGTAAAGCGATTGTATAATTTTTGCCTAAATCAGAAAATTTTTAAGAGTGAAGGACGAAATTCTCAATAATTAAAATATGTCAAGACAATCAGATCAGATCAGATCAGATCAGTCGCTCAGTCGTGTCCGACTCTTTGTGACCCCATGAATCGCAGCACACCAGGCCTCCCTGTCTATCACCAACTCCCGGAGTAGTTCACTCAGACTCAAGTCCATCGAGTCAGTGATGCCATCCAGCCATCTCATCCTCTGTCGTCCCCTTCTCCTCTTGCTCCCAATCCCTCCCAGCATCAGAGTCTTTTCCAATGAGTCAACTCTTCACATGAGGTGGCCAAAGTACTGGAGTTTCAGCTTTAGCATCATTCCTTCCAAAGAGATCTCAGGGCTGATCTCCTTCAGAATGAACTGGTTGGATCTCCTTGCGGTCCAAGGGACTCTCAAGAGTCTTCTCCAACACCACAGTTCAAAAGCATCAATTCTTTGGCGCTCAGCCTTCTTCACAGTCCAACTCTCACATCCATACATGACCACAGGAAAAACCATAGCCTTGACTAGACGGACCTTTGTTGGCAAAATAATGTCTCTGCTTTTGAATATGCTATGTAGGTTGGTCATAACTTTCCTTCCAAGAAGTAAGCATCTTTTAATTTCATGGCTGCAGTCACCATCTGTAGTGATTTTGGAGCCCAGAAAAATAAAGTCTGACACTGTTTCCACTGTTTCCCCATCTATTTCCCATGAAGTGATGGGACCAGATGCCATGATCTTCGTTTTCTGAATGTTGAGCTTTAAGCCAACTTTTTCACTCTCCTCTTTCACTTTCATCAAGAGGCTTTTTAGTTCCTCTTCACTTTCTGCCATAAGGGTGGTGTTACCTGCTTATCTGAGGTTATTGATATTTCTCCCGGCAATCTTGATTCCAGCTTGTGCTTCTTCCAGCCCAGCGTTTCTCATGATGTACTCTGCATAGAAGTTAAATAAGCAGGGTGACAATATACAGCCTTGACGTACTCCTTTTCCTATTTGGAACCAGTCTGTTGTTCCATGTCCAGTTCTAACTGTTGCTTCCTGACCTGCATACAAATTTCTCAAGAGGCAGATCAGGTGGTCTGGAATTTCCATCTCTTTTAGAATTTTCCATAGTTTATTGTGACAATAGGCATACCTGAATAGGCACAATAGGCACAATGAAGATTAACCTGAACAAAATAAAACAAATCATCACCCTAGCTTTACGTGACCTTGACAAAAGTAGGTTTTTGTTTTGCCCTCATCTTTGAGTGATGAAAGAAAAAGAAAGTTAATTGTAATGTGTTCAAGAGAAGAGGTGAGAAAAGGAAGTGGAGATTAGAAGAGATAATCCTTTTGAAGAGTTTAGCCATAAAGAGGAACAAAGAATTTGGTCAGTAGTTCAAGGGTCACGTGTGTTCAAGAGAAATTTAGTTTTAGGTAAGATACAGCACAGCATTATTAGGGTGTCAGTTGGAAAACCCACAAGAGATGAAACTGTTCAAGAGAAAAAAGGCTGGACTCATGCCCTTGATGGTGCAGGAGCAGATGAGGTCCATGACCCTTGAGGGAGACTGAGCTTCAGTAGGAACAGAGGTGTTTCATTCATGAAAGGAAAGGTATTTTAGATTGGGAGATGTGATAGAGGAAGCAGGTACAAGCTTCTTCTGGTTGTTCATATTCTCTTGGCAAAACTATAGAGGAAACCAAGTCAAAGACCCACCCACACTGAAAGCACATTTCTTATTATAGACTGAGAATTAGATAGACTGAGTCATCATTTCTGCTCTTCATTCTGTGACTCTTCCAGGACAAGTGTTCCCCGCTAACATCAACAAAATCTCTGGGGCAATGAGGTTCTCCTGCCCATTGCCCTAAAGGAAGAGGCTCCCCAAGCAGTCAGGGCATTGTTGGAGCAGTAAGGTGTTGGGCAGCATGTGCAGTGGCTACAGACAAGGACATACTTTGTGGGAGTGGAATCATTTATTTGATGTGAGAAGAAACAACAGGAATGATACTCTTTTAAAAATGTCTTTTTAATTGAAGGATAGTTGCTGTATAATACTGGCCTGGTTTCTGCTGTACAACAATGTGAATCAGCCCTAAGTATACATATATCTCCTTCCTTCTGAATCTCCCTCCCATCCCACCCGATCCCACCGCTCTAGTTTATTACAGAGCACCAAGTTGAGCT
>NW_011494636.1:2561957-2564652 GCF_000754665.1 Bison bison bison | reverse complement strand
ACCCTATCCCACCTCTCTAGCTTGTGACAGAGCACCAGGTCGAGCTCCCTGTGTTATCCAGCAACTTTCCACTACCTACTGTTTTACATATGGTAATGCATACATTTCAATGCTACTCTCTCAATTTGTCCCACCCTCTCCTTCCCCAGCTTTGTCCACAAATCTGTTCCCCATGTCTGTGTCTCTAAGGAATGATACTCTTGATTAGACAAAAAAGCAAGGGGAAGCAGTGCTCTGGAGGAAGGCTTCTTTATTCAAGATGTCTTTGAGTGCCCTGGGCTAAATGCTGGAAGCTCTGAGTGAGAGTCATAGCCCCAGGCCTAAAGGAGGCCAAAGGATATCAAGGAAGATGAAGAAAGAAAGAAGCAAATTGCTTGATATTTGTTTGTTTGTTTTTTGTTTTTGGCAGATGAATAGGGGACTGGAGGACTACCCTGGTGGCTCAGATGTTAAAACATCTGTCTACAATGTGGGAGACCGGGTTCAATCCCTGGGTTGGGAAGATCCCCTGGAGAAGAAAATGGTAATCCACTCCAGTACTATTGCCTGGAAAATCCCATGGACAGAGGAGCCTGGTAGGCTACAGTCCGCGGGGTTGCAAAGAGTCAGACACGACTGAGCGACTTCACAGAATACAAAAATAGGAAGTCAAGAAACACCTGGAGTAACAGGCAAATTTGGCCTTGGAGTACAGAATGAAGCAGGGCAAAAGCTAATAGAGTTTTGCCAAGAGAACACACTGGTCATAGCAAACACCCTCTTCCAACAACACAAGGGAAGACTCTACACATGAACATCACTAGATGGTCAACACTGAAATGAGACTGATTATATTCTTTGCAGCCAAAGATGGAGAAGCTCTATACAGTTAGCAAAAACAAGACCGGGAGCTGACTGTGGCTCAGATCACAAACTCCTTATTGCCAAATTCAGACTTAAATTGAAGAAAATGGGAAAAACCACTAGATCATTCAGGTATGACCTAAATTGTATTCCTTATGACTCTACAGTGGAAGTGAGAAATAGATATATGGGACTACATCTGATAGACAGAATGCCTGATGAACTATGGATGGAGGTTCATGACATTGTAGAGGAGACAGGGATCAAGACCATCCCCAAGAAAAAGAAATGCAAAAAAGCAAAATGGCTGTCTGAGGAGGCCTTACAAATAGCTGTAAAAAGAAGAGAAGTGAAAAGCAAAGAAGAAAAAAAAGATATACCCGTTTGAATGCAGAGTTCCAAAGAATAGCAAGGAGAGATAAGAAAGCCTTCCTCAGTGATCAATGCAAAGAAATAGAGGAAAATAATAGAATGGGAAAGACTAGAGATCTCTTCAAGAAAATTAGAGATACCAAGGGAACATTTCATGCAAAGATGGGCTCAATAAAGAACAGACATGGTATGGACCTAACAGAAGCAGAAGATATTAAGAAGAGGTGCCAAGAATACACAGAAGAACTGTACAAAAAAGATCTTCACCACCCAGATAATCACGAAGGTGTGATCATTCACACTTACCTAGAGTCGGACATCCTGCAATGTGAAGTCAGGTGGGCCTTAGGAAGCATCACTACGAACAAAGCTAGTGGAGGTGATGGAATTCCAGTTGAGCTATTTCAAATCCTGAAAGATCATGTTGTGAAAGTGCTGCACTCAATATGCCAGCAAATTTGGAAAACTCAGCAGTGGCCACAGGACTGGAAAAGGTCAGTTTTCATTCCAATCCCAAAGAAAGGTAATACCAAAGAATGCTCAAACTACTGCACAATTGCACTCATCTCACACACTAATAAAGTAATGCTCAAAATTCTCCAAGCCAGGCTTCAGCAATACATGAACCGTGAACTTCCAGATGTTCAAGCTGGTTTTAGAAAAGGCAGAGGAACCAGAGATCAAATTGCCAACATCCACTGAATCATTGAAAAAGCAAGAGGGTTCCAGAAAAAATGTCTACTTCTGCTTTATTGACTATGCCAAAGCCTTTCACTGTGTGGATCACAATAAACTGTGGAAAATTTTGAAAGAGATGGGAACACCAGACCACCTGATCTGCCTCTTGAGAAATTTGTATGCAGATCAGGAAGCAACAGTTAGAACTGGACATGGAACAACAGACTGGTTCCAAATAGGAAAAGGAGTACGTCAAGGCTGTATATTGTCACCCTGCTTATTTAACTTCTATGCAGAGTACATCATGAGAAACGCTGGGCTGGAAGAAGCACAAGCTGGAATCAAGATTGCCGGGAGAAATATCAATAACCTCAGAGATGCAGATGGCACCATCCTTATGGCAGAAAGTGAAGAAGAACTAAAGAACCTCTTGATGAAAGTGAAAGAGGAGAGTGAAAATGTTGGCTTAAAGCTCAATATTCAGAAAACGAAGATCATGGCATCCGGTCCCATCACTTCATGGGAAATAGATGGGGAAACAGTGGAAACAGTGTCAGACTTTATTTTTTGGGCCTCCAAAATCACTGCAGTTGGTAATTGCAGCCATGAAATTAAAAGACGCTTGGTCCTTGGAAGGAAAGTTATGACCAACCTAGACAACATATTCAAAAGCAGAGACATTACTTTGCCAACAAAGGTTCGTCTAGTCAAGGCTATGGTTTTTCCTGTGGTCATGTATGGATGTGAGAGTTGGACTATAAAGAGAGCTGAGTGCCTCTTCAAAATTGATGCTTTTGAACTG
>NW_011494636.1:2531186-2561720 GCF_000754665.1 Bison bison bison | reverse complement strand
AGCAGGAGGAGAAGGGAACGACAGAGGATGAGATGTTTGGATGGCATCACTGACACAATGGACATGGGTTTGGGTGGACTCCGGGAGTTGGTGATGGACAGGGAGGCCTGGCATGCTGCAGTTCATGGGGTCACAGAGTCGGACATGACTGAGCGACTCAACTGAACTGAACTGACGAGTAGGATTTTGTTAAATGATGTATTAAGAGAGGGACTTCACAACCAAAGGAAGTGCCTTGGACAAAGTTCAGAATTCTGAGGTGGCCAAGTTGGTACCCACAGCACTCCTTTGCATCAAGGAGCAAATTCTACACTTGCCTCTCCTCTTCCTGTGCTTAATAGACTTGAGATCAGCCTCCACGCTGTACACACTGAGGTCAGTCCCTCTCTAAACCCTCTAATACATGACAGGAAATTGTCATTTCCCACAAGTACACTCCATTCTTGTGGGACTTTGAAGTCCCCTGGTGTTTGCTAGAACTTTCTTTTTTAGCATAAGCCCAGCGGCATCTGCTTGCTATCATAAAATCTGATAACTACCACAGCTATCATAAAACCCGTTTATTCTTGACTGAAGTGAGACCCACCTCAGCAACTGACCTGCCTCAGGTTAACTGGACAATGCTGACATCCAAATGTCACAAACTTTATATAATGCCACATATCCCCAAGCAGCAGATGAAACTTTTATTCAAGACCTTTAACCTCAAAGCAGCCATCTCTTTCGGTCATTCAACCTTTCAAGATCATTTCCCTTCTATTCCTTCCTTCCATCCATCCTTCCTTAATTCCCTCCATCCTTCCTTCCAAGTATTAAATCCCTCACAACTTTTGGACATAGAAAATGATGTTAAAACATCGATGGGCTTGTGTTCACTTTCCCTAATCCATTAAGTGATATCAACCCACTGCAAACAAGTGCTCTGAAAGACCATAGGAAATCAAATCCCAGAAATCCATGACTGTCAGCTGAGAGTCTAATAGCAGTCTAGCAGCAGTTGTCTGAAAGTGACAACTAGAGGTCAAGTTTGAATCTGAGGTAAGTGGCATGGAGTTTTTGCAAAGCATCTGAGATAAAGGGGCAGGACTTTTCATACTTTTCTAGACTTCACAAACTAAACCCAAAAACCCCCTGAAAATAAACAATACCACAATTTTCCATGTCAGCAGTAGAAGCAGAGTAATACAAAAAACTTACTAATTTAATAGGCGATTTCCATTTCTTAGTAATGTCTCTGATTATCAGCTGTATTAAATTTCCCCATGGCCCATCTTGAACTCTGGATCATATAGTTAAGATGGTGGACAGTCTACTCAAGTTCATAGCTCAGATTCACCATTGATTGACTTTGTAACTGTAGGTAAGAATCCTCAGCTCTGTATGTCTCCATTGCCTCTAACTTTTTTTCTTTTTTAAGTATAGTTGGTTTACAATATTGTGTTAGTTTCAGGTATACAGCAAAGAGATTCAGTTATACATACATGTATAAACATGTAAGTATTTTTTTCAGGTTCTTTCCCCTTATAGATTATTATAAAATATTGAGTATAGGAACTTCCTTGGTAGCTCAGTGGTAAAAAATCAGCTTGCCAATGCAGGAGACACAGGTTAGATCCCTGATCCCGAAGATCCCACATACTGAGGAACACCTAACCCCGTGCACCACAACTATTGAGCCTGTGCTCTAGAACCTGGGAGCCACAGCTGAAGCCTGAGTGCATTAGGGCCTCTACTCCACAGCAAGAGAAGCCACTGCAATGAAAATCTCGCTCACTGCAGCTAGAGAGTAGCCCTCACAGCAATGAAGACTCAGCACAGCCAAAAATAAATAAATTAAATATTTAAAAATACAGCACAGCTCCCTATGCTATACAGCAGGTCTTTTTGGTTGTCTATTTTATATATAGTAGTGTATATATGTTAACCCCAAGCTTCTAATTTATCCCTCCTCCTCCTTTCCCCTTTGGTAACCATATGTTCATTTTCTACATCTGTGTCTATTTCTGTTTTGTAAATAAATTCATTTGTATCATTTTCTTTTAGATTCCACATATAAGCAATATCATATATTTGTTTTTCTCTGTCTGACTTACTTCACTTAGCATGATAATCTCTAGGTCCATCCATGTTATGTAATTGGCATTATCTCATTCTTTTTATGGCTGAGTAATATTCTGTTGTGTAAATATACATTTTATAAACATGCCACATCTTTTTAAAATTTTTATTGGAGTATAGTTGATTTACAATGTTGTGTTAGTTTCTGCTGTACAACAAAGTGAATCAGTTACACATATACAGATATCCATTTTTTTTTAAGATTCTTTCCTCACATAGTCATTACAGAGTATTGAGTAGATTTTTCTGTGCTATACAGTAAGTTCTTATTTGGTATCTATTTTAAACACTGAAGTGGCTTAGCAGCAGCAGCAGCAATGTGTATATGTCAATCCCAGTTTCCCAATTTATCCCTCCATTCCCTTACCTCCTAGTAACCGTAAGTTTGGTTTCTACATCTGTAATTCTATTTTTGTTTTGTAGAAAAGTTAATTTATACCTTTTTTTAAAGATTCCACAGATAAGTGAAATCATATGATATTTGTCTTTCTCTAAAGGCTATGGTTTTTCCTGTGGTCATGTATGGATGTGAGAATTGGACAGTGAAGAAGGCTGAGTGCCGAAGAATTGATGGTTTTGAACTGTGGTGTTGGAGAAGACTCTTGAGAGTCCCTTGGACTGCAAGGAGATCCAACCAGTCCATTCTGAAGGAGATCAGCCCTGGGATCTCTTTGGAAGGAATGATGCTAAAGCTGAAACTCCAGTACTTTGGCCACCTCATGCGAAGAGTTGACTCATTGGAAAAGACTCTGATGCTGGGAGGGATTGGGGGCAGGAAGAGAAGGGGACGACAGAGGATGAGATGGCTGGATGGCATCACTGACTCGATGGACGTGAGTCTCAGTGAACTCTGGGAGTTGGTACTGGACAGGGAGGCCTGGCGTGCTGCAATTCATGGGGTCACAAAGAGTCGGACACGACTGAGCGACTGATCTGATCTGATCTGATCTGATCTGACTTATTTCACTCACTGTTGCTGCAAATGGCACAATTTGCTCTTTCTATGGCTAATATTCCATTGTATATATGTACTGTATCTTCTTTATCCATTCCTCTGTTGATGGATGTTTAGAACAAAAATGAAAAGACAACCCTCAGAATGGGAGAAAATATTTTCAAACAATGCAACTGACAAGGAGTTAATCTCCGAAATACACAGCTCAATAAAAAAAAAAAAAAAATCGACCGAAGACCTAGATAACATTTCTCTAAGGAAGACACACAGATGGCCAAAAAAAGGAACATGAAAAGATGTTCAACAACATTACTTATTAGAGAAATGCAACTCAAAGCTACAGTGAGGTATCACCTCACACTGGTCAAAATGACCATCGTCAAAAAAATTTATAAACAATAAATACTAGAGAGGATGTAGAGAAAGGGGAACCCTGCTACACTTTTGGTGGGAATGTAAATTGGTACAGCCACTGTGGAGAGCAGTATGGAGGATTCTTAAAAAACTGAAAATAGAGAGATAAGGCCCTCTAAAAAAAGTATTTAAGGTTAAATGAAATCATAAGTGTGGGACTCTGATCTCAAAGAATCAGTGCCCTTATAAAAAGAGATCTCCAACAGCAAGCTTGCCCCTCTCTCCCTCCTCTCTGTCTCTCACCTTCCATGCACATTGAGGACATTGCTTGTGTGGGTGTAGCAAGAAGGTTGCCCATCTGCAAGCCAGGAAGAGAGGCTTTGCTAGTAACTGAATCCACTGGAACCTTGATCTTAGACTTCCCAGCCATGAAAACTGTGAGAAGTAAATTTCTGTTGTTTAAGCCAAAGAAAGAGAGAAAGACTCGAGGAGCTGGGATTTAATCTGAGTCTCAGATGATCCAAGTCTATGCTCTCAAATTCTTAGGTAACACTCTTTCCAGATATCCCCTCACAGCGGTTTCTATTGTTTTAAAAACTATTATTTTATATTGGATATAGTTGATTTACAGTGTTGTGTTTGTTTCTGGTGTACAGCAAAGTGAATCAGTTATACAAATACATAAATCCACTGTTTTTTTCTCAATTCTTTTCCCCAATAGGCTATTACAGAGCACTGAGTAGAGTTTCCTGTGCTATACAATAGGTCCTTATTAGTTATCTGTTTTATATATAGTAGTGTGAAGTCTTCCCTTCTGAACAAAGACTGTGTCACATCTTTTAGCTGATAGCAGGAATAAACTTGAACATATATACCCTATGGGGTAGATATAATTTTATAAAAGGCTAAGGGCCTGGTTCTAGCTAATCCCTCTCGCATCAACAGCTCTGTGCCTGTGGAATGGGCCACTGCATCTCTCCAGGCCTCAGATTCTTCATCCGTAAAATAAGGGCCTGAGCCAGATGGTCTATGTTCCTGTCTAGAATGTTCCCTGACATTCTTGGTGCCATGATTTCCACATTCAGAATGTTAACAGCTGTGATTTTACTAATGTTTCCTCCTCCTAATGGAAAGATGGGTCTCTTTTCATTCCTTCCACCAATTTCTGAATGCCAATATTCTCTCATTCCTAAGGTCTGTCTCGAAAGGAATGAAAAATAAGTGTACTGGGGAAGAAATTTGATATCACCACTTGGGCAAATCTCAGACCAACTCTGATTATTGGTTTCCACCTCTGTAAAAAAAAAAAAAAAAATAATTGCAATGTTTGTCATGCATCCCTTATAGGCTCACTGTAAATATTGATGAATTAGTTTATTCATCATCTTTGTAAGGGACCATTGCAAACAAAGTATCACTAATTTCCAGCTCCTCCTGAACCCCTTTTGCTCCTCTCCTGGGGCTCATTCCCATTGTGCTGTGTTGTTCCTGGCATTGCTCGGCTACCAGCCTTCAAGCCCCACTTGAGGATTTGAGGGGTGGGCCTGGGGCCAACTCATCCTGCCATTTCCTCACACAGATGGAGCTTGGTGAACATGTATTTCATGTCTTCATTCATTCAACAAATAATTATTACACCATGTTGGGCTATGAGAGACTGTGGTGAGCGAGACAGGTGCAACTCCTGCTTTCATGGCATACAACTGTCCAGATGACTCACAGATATTAACCCAGTGAATGTAGAGTTGATTAATTGTAGCAGTAAGTGCTAAGAGGGAGTATTACAGCTGTTAGTAGTGTGGGTAGTGGCTTCTCTGGTGGCTCAGTAGTAAAGAATCCACCTGCCAATGCAGGGGACACGGGTTCGATCCCTGATCTGGGAAGATCCCACATGCCATGGAGCGACTAAGTGTGTACACCACAACTGTTGAGTCTGTGATCTAGAGCCACAGGCTACTGAAGTCTGCTCGCCCTACAGTCTGTGCTTGGCAATGAGAGAAACCACTGCAATGAGAAGCCAGTGTACAGCAACTAGTGAGTAGCCCCCCCTCACCACAACTAGAGAAAAGCCCTCGCAGCAACGGAGACCCAGCACAGCCAAAAATAAATAAGTAATTTTAAAAAACACTAAAGGTATGTCCAAGAAACTTAATTTAATGTGATGGGTCAGGGGAGGGCTTCTTGAAAAAACCATAGCAAAGCCGCGATCCTCAGAATTCAATTCTGAAGTAGAGCATTTGAGTCTTCCCCTGCAGGGCCCTCGAGGTCAGCTGAGTATGTTCAGTTTGTTACCAAAGTCTGAGACCACGTCAGATTCCACCTGTGTGATCTGAGGGTGACACGACTGCTCCTCTGTGACCCCAATGTGCATCGCATCCCTTCAGCAAATGACAAGCCCTGATTTCCTCATCACCCAGCCTCACACTCATCCTACAACCCCGCTTCCTCTTTCCCCACCACCCAGCAGTCCACAGCAAAGGGAGGAAAGTCACCTTCCTCTCTGAAAATCATCTCAAACCCCCAGTGAACATGACTTTTTCCATTTCACCAGCCCAAATTTCCTTCCTCCCATTTCCTCAGCCACTGGTCCCAGCCCTTCACACATCACCCCCGCCTTGACAGTGGGTTTACAACTTTCCTCTCAGCTACCCCTGCTACCACCACCCAGCACCACCACCACTCACCTCTAGATCAATTCTCAACTAAGCAGACCTCTGATAAAAAAAAGTGAACTCTTATTTCATTGCAGTGGTTTTTTGGGCTGGGCTATTTGAGGTGATGGTCATTTCCCATGTCCCTTCCATCCCAAAAAGACGGAAACCCATCTTTTTCTAGTAGTCATGTACAGATGTGAGAGTTGAGTGCCAGAGAATTGATGCTTCTGAATTGTGGTGCTGGAGAAGACTCTTGAGAGTCCCTTGGACAGTAGAGATCAAACCAATCAATCCTAAAGAAAATCAACCCTGAATATTCATTGGAAGGACTGATGCTGAAGGTGAAGCTCCAATACTTTGGCCACCTGATGCGAAGAGCTGACTCATTGAAAAAAACCCTGATGCTGGGAAAGATTGAAGGCAAGATGAAAAGGTGATGGCAGAAGATGAGATGGTTAGATAGCATCACTGACTCAATGGACATGAAGTTGAGCAAACTCCAAGAGGCAGTGGAGAACAAAGGAGCCTGGTGTGCTGCAGTCTATGGGATCACAATGACTTAGCCACTGAAGAACAACTATCTCTTTCCTTATCAGTGGGATAGAAGGCAAGCCTGGGAATCAGGATGGCAGGCCACATGAGGTCACACAGCTGACCCTACACAGTTCAGCTCTCCCATGAGCTTTGCTCAGCAGAGACTTGTGAAGTTGTTGAGCTGCTCTAATGTGATGAAGATGTGGTATTCACCCCCTCTCTGACCATAATAACACTTGAGATGTGGACTTTCCCCTGTGGTGACTCAACGCTACTTTACACTGCTTGGGGGTGGACACTGGGCTATTTTAAGTGTTCATATCAGCTAATTCACTGGGTTCTGGGCAACGTAAAAACACTAGTTAAATTGTCTCTGGGACCAAAATGAAAACTTGTGGCTAAGTTTCTAGAAACTAGTAGCATGTAGCACAAGTGAACATTCAAATTATACTCACTCAAAACAGCTTAAGACCTTGATTCAATCAGATATAAAATAGGAATAAAAATGTCATGGAGACTTCAATATAAGATAGAATACAATAATTCAAGAAAGTAATACAGTTACTAGAATTCAGTGAATTCTCAACAAGCTGTTACTCATTGATTAAACTGAAGATAAAAGGAAGTTTTCATGAAAAAATACCCCATGAAGGAGCACTTCTCTGGGGAAGGGAGACATAGGAAAATGGCAGTTGTCTGGCCTGAAAGTCCTCAGACATGCATCCATACACCTGAGACCATGGACACACACCACCTGACTCAGTGCCTCTGCATGTATAGAGCTCAGAGGAAGGGAGATGATGGAGGAAGGGGTCGGTGTGGGCTTTCCCTAAGCAGAGGCGAAGAAGAACATAAAGTGAGTGCTGAGTCTCACCCCTGAGAATAAAAGTAGCTGACAGGTAAGTCAATCCCAGCTTCCCAATTCACCCTCCTGCCATGTGCACTTTCATGTGTAAAGCAGATAGCTAGTGGGAACCTGCTGTCCAGCACAGGGAGCTCAGCTTGGTGCTCTGTAATGACCTGGATGGGTGGGATAGGGAGGTGGCTGCTGCTGCTGCTAAGTCACTTCAGTCGTGTCCGACTCTGTGCAACCCCATAGACAGCAGCCCACCAGGCTCCCCCGTCCCTGGGATTCTCCAGGCAAGAACACTGGAGTGGGTTGCCATTTCCTTCCCCAATGCATGAAAGTGAAAGTGAAGTCGCTCAGTTGTGTCCGACTCTTAGCGGCCCCATGGACTGCAACCTACCAGGCTCCTCCATCCATGGGATTTTCCAGGCAAGAGTACTGGAATGGGGTGCCTTCTCCAGGGAGGTGGCAGAGAGGTCCAAAAGGGAGGGGATTTATGTGTCCAAATAGCTGATTCACTTCACTGTACAGCAGAAACTAACACAACATTGCAATTCAACTATACTCCCAATAAAAATTAATTAATTAAAAAAATAAAAACAATTACAACATAAGAAAAAAATCGTAGATGGCAAATTCCAGAGGGGTATCAGCCATGGGGTTACAAAAGAGTTGACCACTTCACAACTAAACAACAGATCAGCATATCAGAAAGGGTTAAGCAGACATTGAATAAGAATTAGTGAGATTCTAGAAGTACCTTCAAGTTTTGAACGTACGTAACTGTAAAGGTAGTCAGCTCCTTGAAACTGTATAGTAAAATGGTCTGATGATGACTAGACAGAAGCCTTATAACCTTACTCACCTCTATTTTACTGCTCAGAAACCAGTTTGGAAACAATAGGTCCAAAACCAGCTTTGGGCTAAATAAGGCTCCTCTCAGTGTTATATATGTAGTACATGCTGGTATGATGTGAACATTTAGCATCAGAATCCCTGTAGAAGCACAACCATCTCTGGGGACTCACTAGGAAGGAGGGTGAAATCCCAGCATATAGGCTTCAGTCTTTGGGGAGAGTCTGCTAGACCCACAAAGACTCTGTGTGTGTGTGTGTATGTGTGTGTGTGTGTGTGTGTGTGTATGTGTGTGTGTGTGTGTGTGTGTGTGAAACAAAGGACAGAACTGAGTTCCCTTGGCCCTGACAACCTGTGTGGAACAGCAACTATACACAAACATAATCTAAAAACTAAATTAAATAAGTTACAACAGAAGTTCAGAGCTAGAGATAACTACAAAACAGGGCCCTTTGCAACATTACAGAACTCTTAAGAAAGGCCTTGAACAACTATACATAAAGTGGTTGCAGCTGAATCATATCTGAAATCTTAGCAAACATCTGGGTTACGTACATATGATGAGCACACTGAAAAACCATGTATCCATGTATTCTGAAAGCAATCACTGCCCCACAAATTTTATTTTTTATAAGTCAGCCTAAAATGCCTTTGTGTCTCTCAAGGTTTAAAAAGCAAACATAATTTATGATATTATACTGAAAGTGTTTTCTCAGCCAGATTGACAAGAAAATTGCATCTCTCAGACCTCATGTTCCCCAAAGCCAATGTGTACAGGGTTGTCTGACTCTGCTGTAAGGGGGTGACTGTAATAGCCCCTGAAAGACTCCAGTTATATCATCCCTGATATTCCTTGCAATCCACTCTGTCCATTCTTGGGTTGCCCATCTAAGGCAGTGCCAGGCCCAGCTGTCACAGTTGCTTCTTGGAAGAAACCGAGAAGAGGCCTCATAGAATTGCCCTGGGGAAGGAGGTCAAGGTGACACAAATCAGTGCCATTCACGTTGCCTTCCTCACTACTAAACCTTCTCTGTGCCCTGAAACAAGACCAAAAACTACTAGTCCCTTCACCTCATGTTGAAGTGTAGCCATGACTTCTTTGGGGGCCATTTGACCTCAGAGTGAAGGCATTTCTACCATAAATGACTCTAGGGCTCAATGAGTTATATGTCTGTTTCACTCTATTCATTTACATCGCGTCTTAATCCTGATTTATGGGAATTTACTGCACATAGACTAATTTTCACACAGACCATTATCTATACACTAATTGTCAGAACTTCTAGAATGGTGATTTGGTATTATTAACACAGCAGAGCATTTGTCCAAGAGTGCAGCTTTGGAGTAAGATTGAAAGTGAAAGTCGCTCAGTCATGTCTCACTCTTTGAGACCTCATGGAATATATATTCCAGGCCAGAATACTGCAGTTGGTAGCTTTTCCCTTCTCCAGGGGATCTTCCCAGGAAGTAAGATTAGATGTCTGGGATTCACTTCCTAACACGTTAGGCTTGTTAAGAGCTAGGGAACAGGAAGTAGTGGATAGAAGTAAAGGGACCCAGCCAGGCCTCTGGTTTCTCTTTCCATAGTAAGTTGTCCACATCAAACCACCTACCTGAGAAGTCTGTTGCTATTGTAAACTACTTGCACAGCAGAAGATGCAGAAATCCAGGTTGACAGAACGCTTCTTTCACCAATTTGGGGGGAAAAAGGTGAGTCATCAGAGGCAAAGACAGCAGCAAACCAAGCCTTCCAGCTACTAACCAACATGCCAAGCATCTGGATCAAAATCCAGGCTCAGACTCTTCCTTGAGCCAGAGATGCTGAAAGTGAAAGTTGCACAGTCATGTCAGACTCTTTGGAACCCCATGGGCTATACAGTCCATGAAACTTTCCAGGCCAGAATACTGGAGTGGGTAGCCGTTTCCTTCTCCAGGGGATCTTCCCAACCCAGGTCTCCTGCATTGCAGGAGGATTCCTTACCAGCTGAGCCACCAGGAAGCCCATAGAGATGCTGAGTGGAAGCACAGAATGACACTGCTTTGTAGTTGGGAAGGACTACAGGGTTTATCTTATCCAGCCTTTTTGTTTTGTACATTAGGTAGCAGAGGCCAAAACCTGTTAGATGTAGCACCCAAGACTCTAGTCTAATAAAAACAGAATCAGAATGAACATTCATGGTTCAAAACGTTGGTCTTTTGGTTCAAGTCTAGTGAAAGTCAGGCCACAATACTCTGTTGTAGCAAAGTAGGGGAAACCTCTCGTTTATTTCACACATAACTGTGTTTGAGATGACCCTTCCCCAGGCTGAAAGAGAATCCTTTTTGTGGTCACTGTGATCTCCAGTACTAACAGGCAGCTAAAACTCTGAGCACTTTTACACGCCAGGTATTGTTTGTTGTTGTTTATTTGCTCAGTTGGGTCCAACTCTTTTGCGACCTCATGGACTACATCTTGCCAGGTTCCTTCCAGATTTCCCAGGCAAGAACACTGGAATGGGTTGCCATTTCCTGCTCCGGGTGATCTTCCTGATCCAGGGATCAAACCCCCGTGTCCTGCATTGGCAGGTGGATTCTTTACCACTGAGCCACCTGGGAAGCCCTCAAAACTATAAATAGTACCCTCCCAAACTATATTTGATGGATTATTTCATTTAACCCTTATAATAATCTGATAAATCAGGTATCATTACCATTCACATTTTGCTGGAAAGACAACCGAGACGTCAAAATATAAAGTAATTTGCCCATATTCACACAGCTACCTATTAGTAGTTGGGGAAGATGAGATTCAAATCCAGATTATTTACCTGCATGACCCACTACTCAGTCACTCTGCTATCCTGACAGTAGGCTAACAATAACAACCAAAATGTAGATAAATTTAACTGAGATGCATGAAAAAGACATGAGATGCATGCCTTTATTCATGACTTGCACTGTCCCAGCGGACACTTAACATGTAAAATGCCAGCCCTCTCTCTGTGTCAGAGTCCCTATAGGAGAAAGTTCTGCAATCTTGAACATCATTAGCATTCCCTTGAGCATCCAGCCCAAGACTCCAGTGAAGTTTGAGAGAGTCTAGTGTCTTAAAATCTCTGTCCTGGCAAGCTTCAGCTTGGCTCCTGTTTGGAATTCAGGGCACATTAAGGAGCAAGGATGAAATTGGCGTCAGCTCTCCTCCCACGCTCTCTCCTAGGTTCTGCAAACAAGGACTTCAAGGACAAAGACATGAGCAATTTCGCTGTGTTCTCTGGGGATAAGCAGGAAGCATCTGGGGGAAAACAAGGAGAGAAAAACGCAAACCAGGCTTGTGTAAGACTGGATGATGGGATGGGGGCAGAGAAGGTTGAGGGAATGCTAGTATATACATTGCTTGGTTTAAAGTTTATTGGCTTAATGTGGGGTCTGGTAAAACTATGATTATCAAAATGCCTTGCATCTATGGGAGTAGCTGTGGGAATCTATTGCAGCCAGGACAATATCATCCTCTCTAGGATCCATCTTCACATCTGCCTGTGTCTTGGAAGAGAAGCAGCTACTTTGTGACCCAGAAATAGTCCACATTTCCCAAACAGCTCTCGTACATATTTAGTAATGCTAGAGCTATCTCCAGTAGCAGAGAGTCTGTCAGCCTACAATTAGAAAAAAGAAAAGACTCAAACTACTGAGATCAGCTTCTTTCCAGAAACAGCATTTCTTTGGTGGGAGGGAGAAGAGGAAGGAGAAAGAATGAGGGATCCTGCGGTGGAGGTGGGGACACAGTGTCCAGAGAACAGACAGGGGACTTCAGGGACAGACTGTCAATGGTTCAAGGTTGCCCCAGATTTTCCCATGGTGTGGGACTAATAGAGGCTGAGGTTGTCAGGCTTGGGAGTGATGGGAGGGAAAGTGGATGTACAGTATAGTTATTTTCATTCAGGTCACTGAAAATAAAGTGCTTCACTCCCTACTTTCTGTACACACTTTACATGCATAATCTCACTTAGCCCTCAGGCCAACCCTGTGAGAGAGGTCTTTAAGAGCTGCCTTTAAAGTTTTGCAGGGCATATGGTCAAGAGAATAAATGGAGGATCTTCCTTGGTGGCTCAGCAGTAAAGAATCTGCCTGTCAATGAAGAGCCGTGGGTCTGATCCCTGTCAAACTACTGAGATCAGCTTCTTTCAAGAAACAGCATTTCTTTAGCGGGAGAGAGAAGAGGAAGGAGAGTGAATGAGGGCTCCTGCAGTGGAGCTGGGGACACAATGTCCAGAGGACAGACAGGGGACTCCAGGGAAAGACTGCCAATGGTTCAGGGTTCAGGAGGATCCCACATCCATAAGTCCATGTGCCATAACTATTGAGCCTGGGAACTTCAACTAACTGAGCCAACAGGCTCTAGAGCCCATGCTCAACAACAAGAGCCACCACCACAATGAGAAACTCATGCACCACAACTTTAGAGAGTAGCCCTCGCAGCAACAGAGACCCATCACAGCCATAAATAAGTAAAGAAGATTATATATAAAGCACAAACAGAGGCTGAAGACCAAACACACTCAGCTTGCCAAGCCAAGGGCCCAGAGGCCTCAGGCGATTCCCTTTCTAGTTCACACTGAGATACTATATGGGCTATTAGCAGCTCTGGATGTCCTAGTGCCATCTTATAGCTGTGAAATGAGACCCATAGATCATCAACTTTTTGCCCAGCATCATGGCAATAGCATGGCAGAATCAGTGGTCTAAACCAGGTCTGTCTGCCCCCAGTCTCAATTTTGCTCTACTCTTCTAGTCTGCCTCAGTGTTTAGAGGGAAAAAAAAAAAAAAAATGAGCTCAAGGAATGACCTCAGTGTAAGTGATTATTGAGGAGCTTCTGAGATAAAACAGTATAAAGTTCTGGAACCCTGAAAGTTCTGGAACAATATGGTTATATGTAAACAATATGGTTATATGTTTATATATATATAAACAAAGCCAGGCAAGCATGCAGACTATTCAGTTCGACAGTCACCTACTGGACATCAGCTCAGTACCGAGAAATGATCTAGGCAGTTAACAAAGAAAGGAATAAAGCAACATTCCTGGCCTCCAGGAGCTCACTGTTAATATTTAGTGAAACCAAAGATTAAGTAGAACAGAGGGAGCTCATTAAAGAGACTGGTAATTGCTTATTTTGGGTGGAACAAGGAAATTCCACCGATTCAGGCTAGAACTTTAGCTTGGCCTTGATGTTAAGAACTGTCTCTGTACAGGGCAGTTCCTTAAGAAGTTGTAAAACCCAAAGAGGTAAACTTCTAGCAAAAGGGCTGTAACTGCTCTCATCGCACAGAGCAGTGCAGTTAAAGCCAGGATGGAAATGACTATGGCTTGCCTTGGTCTCTGCTGGACTTTCCGGATGAAAAAGCCTATGTCACAGGCTCCTGCCCACAATCGCTCTGCTGCAGAGACCAAAAATGTCACAGAACAGAGAAAATGAGAAATGGTCTTAGGTGAGCAAAACAGCCTTCTGTACTGTGACTTGACATGCCTGGGTTTCTGGGTACTGCGGCTCACTTTCTTGAAAGTCGAAGTTCAAAGACACAAGGAAACTCCTCCTCTAAAGTGACTCGTGCACAGCTGCATGGTGTGATAAAGAGCCCGAGCCAGCTCCTTGCTGGATGAAGTCATTTCTGGGAGGTTGCTGGTCTGGAAGATGGCAACCCGGATGTATTCCCAAGCTGAGTGTGGGTCTCAAACAGGAAGCTCCAATCCCTTTTCAAAGTCTTTTTGCTTTGCTGTCCTGGAAGAAGAAAATGAGTGGAGAGAGTACTACCAACACTCTAGGTACTTTTTCCTTATTCTGTCCTTGTGACATCACATGGAGGGAAGGCTTATTGACCCTGTTTAAAAGATGATACCCTGGGTTTTCCAGGGTTTTACTGGTGGCTCAGTGGTAAAGAATCTGCCTGCCAGTGCAAGAGACATGGGCTTAATCCCTGATCCGGGAAGATTCCATATTCCATGGAGCAAGTCCATGAGCCTGTGCTCTAGAGCCCAGGAGCCACAACTGCTCACCCCATGTGCCCCAACTACTGGAGCCTGTGTGCCTAGAGCTTGGTTCTGCAATGAGAGAAGTTGCTGCAATGAGAAGCCCACACACTGCAACAAGAGTAGCTCCTGCTCTCCACCACTAGAGAATGTCAGTGCACAGCAAAGAAGACCCAACACAGCCATAAATACATAAATAAAAATTTAAAAAATAATAAACTGATCCTCCCATGGTTTACACAGCTTAACTGAAGTCACACAGCCCAAAGGAACAGAGACAGCAATTTAGCTCAAATTTATACAACTTTCAAAAGTGAAGTTCTTTTTCTTTAATCAAGGAAGTTTAGTGATGTGGTTGAGAGTACAGACTTCACTTTCACTTTTCACTTCCAAGGTTGGAAGCCCGGATCTGCTACTAACTAGCTGAAAGACCCTGGAAAGTTTCTCTGCATCTGCTTCCCCATATGTAAAATGTGGATAAAAATAGTGAGGATTCTGGGTGTTATTAGATTATAATGTACACATAGAATTGTTCCTGACATATAGGAAGTGTTATGTAAGTAGGATGATGTATCTCTATGTAGGAAAAGAAATAAAAAGGCACTCTGGAAACTAGGAAAGAAGAAGAGAATAAGAATGACTGGGGGAGGGAGGGAGAAAGAAGCAACATCCTTAAAATCATCTATTTGTATTTCAGCCATGCCTGGAATCTCCACCTTTACCTGTACTTGGTTCATCATTATCAGAAACAGGCCACAGCCATACTCAGTCTGCAGGGCTGCTGGAGACTTGCTGATAGATGATTTGAGGAGAGAACGAGAGAGAGAAAAGGAGAGACAGAACAGAGATAAGATGGACAGATTATACAGGTACATAGGCACTTGACCCTTGAACAACATGGGTTTGAACTGTGTGGGTCCATTTATAGGTAATATGTTGGATTATAAATATATTGGAAAAAAATTTTGGAGATTCGTGACACTTTGAAAAAAAACTTACAGGTAAACCAGATAGTCTGGAAAAAAAAAAAAATATATATATATATATAAAGGGAAAAAGTTGGATATATCCTGAATGCATTAAATATTTGTAGATACTAGTCTACGTTATCACTTACTAACATAAAATATACACAAATCTATTATAAAAGTTAAAATTTCTCAAAACTTACAAACCCTGGCATACCACTGTTGTTTAGTCCCCAAGTTGTGTCCACCTCTTTTGTGACCCCATGAACTGTAACCTGCCAGGCTCCTCTGTTCATGGGATTTCCCAGGCAAGAATACTGGAGTGGGTTGCCATTTCTTTCTCCAGGGAATCTTTCCAACCTGGGGATTGAACCCGCATCTCCTGCTTTGGCAAGGGAGTTCTTTACCACTGAAACATCAGGGAAGCCCTCACATACAGAACACGGTTCTATAAATCATATTACAGCTTCTTTGTTATTAATGTATGAATCATTATTGGAGAAGGCAATGGCACCCCACTCCAGTACTCTTGCCTGGAAAATCTCGTGGACAGAGGAGCCTGGAAGGCTGCAGTCTATGGGGTCGCTGAGGGTCGGACACAACAGAGCGACTTCACTTTCACTTTTCACTTTCATGCATTGGAGAAGGAAATGGCAACCCACTCCAGTGTTCTTGCCTGGAGAATCCCAGAGACAGGGAAGCGGAGCCTTGTGGGCTGCCGTCTATGGGGTGGCACAGAGTTGGACATGAATGAAGTGACTTCGCAGCAGCACGAATCATTATAACTGTAAATGTGAATTTCTTTTTCACATTATTTTTTTCATGTTTATGTCTAGTGTTAGTAATACATATAACATCTACAGTACTTTGTATTGTATAAGACAATACTGATGTAGCTACTAACAGACAATTCATCTTATAAATTGATGATATAAACTTCAGCTATTGATAAATACAGTACACTACTGTAAATATATCTTCTCTTCCTTATCATCTTCTTAATAATATTTTCTTTTCTCTAGCTTACTTTATTGTAAGAACACAGTGTATAATACATATAATATACAAACTAAATGTTAATCATTTGTGGTATTGGTAAGGCTTCCAGTCAACAATAGGTTATTACTAGTTAGTTTGAAAACAGTCAAAAATTTCACATGGATTTTCAACTGCATTGGAAGGATCAGTATGTCAACTCTCCTGTTGTTCAAGAGCCAACTATGTAGATATCCTTCCAATTTAAAATGTTCTTATATTGAGTAGAGATTTCCTTATGGGAAAAATACATTAAAATTGAATGTTTCTAACTCCTTCTCTCCACTGCTCCCCAGGGCTCAACAGAGATGGCAGCCCTGGCTTGTGTCTCACCTTTAAAGTCTGCAAAGTTTTGTGTACCTGTCATACTGTGGGTGGGGCTTCCCAGGTGGCACAGTGGTAAAGAACCCACCTGCCAATGCAGGAAACACAGGACAAGCAAGTTTGATTCCCTGGAGTAGGAAATGGCAACCCACTCCAGTACTCTTGCCTGGAAAATCCCACAGTCCATGGGGTCACAAAGAGTCCGACACGACTCAGCCACTGAGCTTGCATGCAAACATTCCAGGTGTCCTGGTCAATCGGCTGCTGGATTCACATTCTCAGCATCAACAGACCACAGACCAAAGGGATAGTAACCACTGGGAACAGTGATCATGGTTCCCAGAGGAACATTTAGGTCAAATCCAGCTACTCAAAGAAATTCAAAGGATATGATGACAATGACAATGACAATCCTTCCTATAGAGAGCCATCATGATGCAGTGGGAAGAGACTAAGGCTAGAAGTCAGTGGTCCAGGACTGAACACTGAAAAAGTCATTTCTTCTTCCTCTGTACCACCTGAAAACTGAGGATAATATTTTATTTCCCAATGTTGTATGATAACAAATGTGTCTGACCTTTGTCCCAAGTTGCTGGAGCTAAGTGTTCTAAGCCAAGAGACAGGGATGTCTGCTATTCATAGGCAGTTCCTGGACCACCTCTGAGTTCATGCCGAGGAGATGACTTGGGTTGGAGGCTGGTCATACCAGAAAGCCCAACCATGTCATTAGAGAGTTAGAGCCTTGGGTCACATGTTATCAGCCCAGCCTCCCTGCTGCTGAAGAGGGAAGGGAGCTGGAGACTCTAATCACGTGGCCCATGATTTAATCATTCATGTCTACCCGATGAAACCTCAATAACAACTATGAACAGAGGTTCAGAGGGGTTTCTTGATTGGTGATAGACACCAGTGTGCTGAGGGGGATGTCCCCTGACTCAGGAGGGAGAGGACAGCAAAAGCTCTACATGCGGAATCCTACCAGACCTCTCCTGAGTGGTCTCTTCCCTCGGGTGGTCCTGATTTGCATCCTTTTTAATAAAGCTGTAATTGTAATTTCCTGAATTCTGTGAGTTAGTCTAGTGAACTCCAAACCTGAAGGGATCATAAGAACCCATAATTTGTAGCCAGTTGGTCAGAAGTGTAGGTGGCCTGGGGACCCCCAAAGTTGTGGCTGACATCTGAAGTGAAGGCAGTCTTGTTGAGGACTGTGAACTTTACTTATGAATTTTGAGCCAATTCCAGGTGGTTAATGTCAGAATTATACTGAAGGTTGTTTTAAGAATGAAATATAATCAAATATGAAAAAGACCTTGTGAATTGTGAAGGGTTAAGTAAACTTGACTTGTATAATTTTTTTAAAAGGCTACATGCAGTACTGATGAAAGATCAACAAGGTGATTTTGCTATTTTTGTTTAATTCAGATGAATTTCTGTTATTCTACTAGTACTCTCTTGCTTAACCCCTTTATGGTTGAGTTTATTTATTTATCACTTCAACTAAATTTAATTAAAATATAATATGCACAAGATTCTGTGATAGACATGGAACTGGGTGTACAGTAAGACACATACCAAAATGGAAAAAATGCCATAATTATTTTCAAGAAAAACACAAACCAGCAGAGGAAATAATACACACAGAAACAAAGTAAAGAATATGTGCACCAAGAGAGTCATGGTTAAGCTAAAACAGGGGATCCTTTCAGAGGGAATCAAACAAAACTTTCAGAGCCCAGGCCTAAGAGATGCCTAGGATGTAGAGAAAAAAAGAGAAACAGTTCACGCTGAGGAGACAATGAAGAAAAGACACAAAGGAAGCCATGCTGGTGATACATTGGAGAGACACATTCATGAAAACAAGGGATTTCACAGCAGGGCAGAAAGATGTATTGGAACCAAATTGTAGGTGGCCTTAATGGCAAGTACAGAGGTTTGTAATAGCCTATAGGTAAAGGGAACTTGTGAACAATTTGGTACCCTCAGACACAGCCACTGTATCTATATATTTACTCTTTTCTATTAATTTGGTTGAAAAGATTAAGAAGCATTACCACCTTCCTCATCTTAGAGATAAGCTAAGGAGGATGTAGAGGTTATGTGATATTCCTGAGTCCATGAAAACAAATAACAGTCAACCAGAGAGAAGGCAGGACTCCTTCTATCCCATCAGTCTTCTCGGACTTCCCTAGTGGTTCAGACGGTAAAGAATCCACCTGCAATGCGGGATACCTGGGTTCGATCCCTGGGTTGGGAAGATTCCCCTGGAGGAGAGCATGGCAACCCAGTCCAGTATTCTTGCCTGGAGAATCTTCATGGACAGAGGAGCCTGGCAAGCTAGAGTCCACAGGGTTGCAAAGAGTCGGACATGACTGAGTGACTAAGCACACCATAGCCCATCACTCTTGTCACAAATATATTATCTCTCACTTAAAGTGACAATTTCAAATTTAGATCATTAATAATTGATTGGCCTGCCCTTCAGACTGAAGAAGACAGAGGACATCCCAAGCTTCTCTTCTGGAGACATTTACTCCAACTTGTTCCCTTTGGGAACGACAGCACAGAAGCATGAGGATCCTGAGCAGATTGGAGGGTCCTGCCCCTCAGTCACGTTCTTCATGCAAAGCCAACTGTTCTGACCTGAGTCCACAACACTGGCCTCAATAACACCAGTCAGCTGCAGAGTGAAAGGCTGCCTGCAAGGAGACAGTGCCTGCACAATATCAGCTAGAAATAGCAACAGGACGTTCGATGGAAAACCTAAGTGATATTTTCCTGAAACAGCTGAGCCATGTGACAGACAAAATCAAACACAGCATTCCTTTGTGGTTAAGGAGAGAGAGCTTGAACAGTTTGCTATGAGAAATCCAAGTGAACACGTTCATTCTCTAACTCTGTAGTGCCCTTTCTCCTACACTTTCCCAGTCTATAACACAATCAAATTCATCAGTCCTGCAGCACTGGAAAGTTTCTTGAGTCTCTGATTAGTTTCAGTCTATGAAGGACATTCAGAGAATTAAGATTCCACCCGGCTTCTGCTTTATCAACATAAGATGTCTCAGACAAAAGAAGGCTTACTGTCTCATCTATGATGACATGACTGAAAAGGGGGGCAATAAGGATTTTTTTTTTTTGTCATTTTGTAATCATATAAAAATAGTAGACAAAACTGCTTAAGGGTTGTTTTTTTTCCCCCAATTTTCAACATTATTGATTTTTTAAATTCTGTTTGCAAGTTAAAGGGTTTGTCATTTTTCTCCTTAAAAAACAACAATGCACCATATTCCTATGCATAAGGTTGAAAATTCTGGATAATCCTTTTAGCATTGTTTAGAAAAATGAGAAAAAAGGGAGAAAGCTTAGTCTGGTTTCAGTGAGGTGCTGACATAATGGCTTCTGGATTTTAACTGTCAAAATTGCATGACTTATTTAAGTTCCATGAATCAAAGTAAACTTACTGTTTATCCATAGCTGCATGAAAATAAAGGAAAGGATCCAGTTCTAGAACCCACTTTAAAGGTAATAATGTGGCCCCAGTCACCAAGCCGCTTCCTTGTTTCAGGAAGGACAGTGGTGCTGGCAGGTGGGATAAGTCCTCCCTGGCGGGGCTGCGGCGTCTGCTTGCGAATTGATTCCCTCCTCTTGCTCTCAGTCGATGTGAGCTCTCTCACATTACTCCTCTAAACCACCGCCTGTTTTGTAGGTTTTTTTCCTTAGATGCCTTTCTAAACCTGAATGAACAGACCGACCAGAGTATACTGCTGAGGTTATAGTAGGGTGTTGGGTTGGCAGGCCCAACCTGGTATTTTTTGCTGTCCCATCTCTGGCTCTCTTTAAGTACCCTAGAGAGAAAATTTAGAATATTCCCTTACTCCTGCTTGGCCACTGCCTGGAATTTCTCTTCTATTCTTAAAAAATGGGGAAATATTCATAGTAATTCATCTTCTTGAGGGTTTCTTATCAGAATTTTCTATTTTTTTTTTAAATTTCAGCTAATAAAGTGTGTTGTTTCCTGGACCTATACTATATATGATGCTGAAGCTGAAACTCCAATACTTTGGCCACCTGATTCAAAGAACTGACTCATTGGAAAAGACCCTGATGCTGGGGAAGGTTGAGGGTAGGAAGAGAAGGGGACGACAGAGCATGAGATGGCTGGATGGCATCACTGACTCGATGGACGTGAGTCTGAGTGAACTCCGGGAGTTGGTAATGGACAGGGAGGCCTGGCGTGCTATGATTCATGGGTTCGCAAAGAGTCGGACACGACTAAGCAACTGAACTGAACTGAACTGAACAGTTAGGTTTAGTTCAGTTCAAGTCACTCAGTCATGTCAGACTCCAACACCTTGAGCTATCTGGTTTTCCTTAATTAACAATAATCTTTTGAAGTTCAGACCACTTGCCCTTGTTGCAAACTTCTATATAACCTGACTCCTCCTGCCTCAGAACAGTTCTCTCAGGGTTACTTGAGATGCTGTCTCCCGGGCTTGAAGTCCTAAAAATTCCCACCAAAGAAAACCTCTCAACTTTTAGGTTGTGACTGTTTTCTAAGTCAACAGAGTGGTCAGGAATAGCCTCTCTAAAGCACGGCACGTGAGCAGTAACAATATGAAGTAAGCGAGCAAGTTTTCCCTGGTTAGATGGATTTCTCTCCATATGACTTGTATCTCCAAATAGACAGTAGATATTTTGCATTGATACTCATAACAGATTTTTTTTTAAATGATGACCCTAGCACAGGTACTAAGTTTTTAGTTGCCTGAACAGTGTAACCACTCAATACTTTGTATTTTAAAAATCTAATTCAGCCCCTTAATATTATGCCACCAAATCTTAATAATACAGATTCCCTGACACTGAAAAAGGAGCATCTAGACATGATAAAGGATTCCCAGGAGGAAATGCAGGAGACACAAGTTTGATCCCTGGGTCAGTCGGAAAAAATCCCCTGGAAGACAAAATGGCAGCCCACTCCAATATTCTTGCCTGGAGAAAACCATGGACAGAGGAGCCTGGTGGGCTAGTCTATGGGGTCACAAAAGAGTCAGACATGACTCAGTGACTGAGCTGGAGCCATGATAAAGATGAAATATCATGAAGCTCTAGTCTAAATACAGTTGACTCTTGAACATGGGGGTTAGGGGTACCAACCCTTCCTGCAGTCAAAAATCCATGTGTAATTTATAGTAGACCCTGTATATGCAGTTCTTTCACATCTGTGGATCCAAACTATGGATCATGTAGCACTGTGGCATTTACTATTGAAAAAAAATCCATGTATAAGAGAACAATCACAGTTCAAATGTGTTGTGTTCAAGGGTCAATTGTACTTCTGCAAACTTAAGCAAGGTTGGTGGAAAACCACATGGAAGCAGACTCCAAGATAACCAGTGATGTGAGCGAGGGGACCATATAAAGAATCATTAATTTATCCCATTGAATGTATATAAAAGTAATTAGATAGATAGATTAAAAAGCAGCTTGCTCATGGCTGTACAGCTAGTTAGTTAATGAAGTATTTCCATGTGGTTTTCCACCGACCTTGCTTAAGTTTGCAGAGGTACAACTGACTCTTGAACAACATGCATTTGAATTGTGACAGTTCTCTTATACGTGACATGGGCTTTTAGGTGCCTAACCCCCTCTCAAGGGAGTAATCTTGCTCTAGCAACAGCTGGACTGGTGGGGGGAATTGTAACTGGGTCCCTATGGAACCCTCCCCGATGTCCTCTGCTTTAGCTCCTCTCTGAAACACCCAGATAATAGTATTTGATGCACATTTCCTGAGTAGTTTTGCAGATGTGAATCTCCTTTCCCCCACCAAATGCAGGAGCTACTTGATGATCCTGAGCACATGATCCAAGCCTCCTGGAGCCTAAGGACTGATCATGCTAACCCTTAGGACACCAGCATACCACTGGGCTGCCTCATCATCAGCCAGGGAATTGTATACAAGCTGATCCCATACCCTGAAACACTCCCTGCTCACCTGCCCTTTAAAAATGCTTTACTGAAACCCTTCAGGGGAACTTGAAGCTTTTCAAGACATGAATGAACCAGGAACCTGTCTCCTCGCATGGCCTTGCAATAAACCTTTTTCCCCAATTAAAAAAACAAAAAAACAAAAAAAAACTGGACTACTGTCCACAGGCATGAGGCAGGTATTCACTTCTTCCCAGAGTGGCATTCTGATTTTTCCTTTGGATAAATCCTACTAATCAATATGGATTTTAATAGAAAGGGAAATATTTATATATAATACACGGCTAATAAAATTCTTATTGAAAATGTATCTAATGGAAATGTTAAATAAATGGGCCATCTGAATTTGTTACTTCTCTGATGTCCCTGAAACTACCTTTCTCAGAAACTTGCAGAACTGAAAGTTTGGAATTAAACAACTTTTTCTCAGACACAAAACTAAACATGTGTTCTGTTTTTGAAAAAAGATGTCATAAAGAACAAATGTAGAGTTTTAGAGGAAACTTGTATGTTCTTTTTCATCTTTTTCAAACAAATCATTAAAAGTCAGGGATTTGGATTTAAAAGACATGGTAAGTGAAGAAAGTTGTCACCAAACATAAGGTATTTGGTGTAAAATTAAGCAGATACTAGGGAGGAAGATAAATTATGTTTTTCTTCCCCAAGTCAGCAGAAATGTTAAAAGTAAAATGGAACCTTCAAGGATGTTGACCTTTTTTCCCATGAATGTTTAGTTTTTTCCTGGAAACCACAGAAAAAAGAAATGATTTAAAAGTATAGCTTTTATGAACAAGGATAGTCACCAAAGTCTAATATCTCAAAATTGTTCTAAACCAAGAGAAGATCCACCTGGTTAGTAAAAAGTCTGAACAACAAAATATTTTTTAAAGAAATATGGTTGCATTACTTTTACAATTATGACAGAATGTTAGAGGTTGACAAAGTATAATCTGCTAATAGTCTTTGAAGAAAGTGCCTTCATGAATAAAGATAATTTGCAATTAGCAAATCATTATTAGTATACAAAGAGCTTGAGAATATATTTTTGTCTTACAATCATCATTGTCTCAAATCTTGTTTTACTAATTTAATTAAAATTAATATATATACATATATATAATTCTTGCTCAAAGCACCTCAAATTTATACCCTCCACCTTTTAAAATCTTGTCTTCCTTATAGTCACATATACACCAAAAAGATAAAACACATGAGTATCCAATTTAGTTGACTTCATTCCATCAAGACAGGTGGTTAAATGGGGAAATTTCTAACCCATTAGGAGAGAAAATAATTAGAACATAAAATATATGAAATCATGTACTTTAGTATTGCAATAAAATCAATTAACCATAGCTTTTCCCAGTTTTCTAGAACATTCTAGACCTCATAAATTGAATAATTTAGTCATAATTTTTTAAGGACATACTTGACCTCTTTTTGACTAACTGGAATTTAAGCATTAATGACCCAAACCTAAATTTCCACAATCATTGGCCAAAGGATTTCTGTGACTTTTCAACACTAAATATAGAAATGAAATTTATATTACCACATGGCTCTTTTTCAATTTGTCATTTATACCAAACTTTAAAACCACTCTAAATTCCTCTTAATGTTTTATGAGTAGTATTTAGTTTCTGAACGTGTCTTAGGTATTTATGTAGCTGACCTGACCTATATTTTAGAACTATTTTAGCATGCCTTACCAAGAATAGTCTTCCAAATGACCATCTTGAGTGCTCTTTTAGACTTTTCTACTTCCATTGGTATCATAAAGATAGCTAATTTCTAAGATAATTCGGTTATCAAGAGAATGGAAGAATATTAAAGAGAATAAAACTTCATCTCTAAAAAGTCCCTTTGTCCTTCATGTTCATAAAATTCTTTTATTGGTAAGTACACAATAAAGATAATTGAGAGTTTGAAAGAGGAATAAGGACAATAATAAAAGATGTGTTTGGAGAGTCCGGATGCTGCTTCCACCTCAGCAACCTATCCAAGGTAGATGAACACGGAAGATGAATAGTGCTTCAGAAGTAAACCTAAAGCCTATTGGAAGGACGAATAATCCACAGCACAGACCAGCAGAAAGGAATCTACAGTGGCCCACAGGACAGATGATGGCACGTTAATGTTGGTGTTAGAGAAGTTTTAGTCACTACGTTGCGTCCAATTCTTTTGCAACCCCGTGGACTGTAGCCCACCAGGATCCTCTGTCCATCAGATTTCCCAGGCAAGAATACTGGAGCTGGTTGTCATTTCCTACTCCAGGGGATCTTCCTGACCCAGGGATCAAACTTGAGTCTCCTGCATCAGCAGGTGGATTCTTTATCACTGAGCAAGTAGGGAAGCTAAGAAGTTTTTATGGGATCCAAAAAGGAATAAGTTCTAGTGAGGCTTTGCAGGTTAAACCAACAAGGTCATTTCAATCATAAAACCCCAGAACTGCTGTCCTCCCAAATGGCTCCTGAGACTGAGAACTAACTGACAGCCAAGCCGTCTTCCACGACTAAGAAGGACTCTAAGGAGAACCTGGACAATTCAAGACCTGCATGTCTCCCTTCATAGCAGGCAAGCTGGGGAAAATGAAAGGGCAGCTTTACTGAACACTTAAAAGTGAAGAGTTAGCTAGAGTCAAGAAACAAGGGTTCAAATCTCACATTTGCCTCCTACTCACTCCATGACCTTCTCTAGCCCTCTGTCTAAAATAGTCTCCCAGGGCTTCCCTGGTGGCTCAGTGGTAAAGACTCTGCATGCCAATGCAGGAGACATGGGTTCTATCCCTGACTCAGGAAGATCCCACCTGCCATGGAGCAACTAAGTCCCTGTGCTATTGAACCTGTGTCCTAGAGCCCAGGAGCCACAACTACTGAGCCCATGTGCCATAACTACTGAAGCCCACACATGCAAGAGCTTGTGCTCCACAACAAGAGGAGCCCTGCTCACCACAACTAGAGAAAAGCCCAAGTAGCAGCAAAGACCGGCAGAGCCAAAAATAAATCAATCAATAAAATTATATATAAAAAACCCACTTCCTTATAAAACAATTTAAAACTCTGAAAATAAAATATTCTCCCATGCAGAATTTACTGATGTATGCTTTTCAGTAAGTATTATCTGTTGTGTACATGGCACTACGTTAGGTGCAGCACTGCACACACCCATGAGTAAGGCAGGGCACATTTTTTCAGTGTGTTCTTGAAGCAGTCTTTAGATCAATACAGTAGTTGTTACCAATAAGCACCTCCCAAATGCATTCAGTCCCATCACTTCATGGCAAATAGATGGGGGAAAGTAGAAATAGTGACAGACTTTATTTTCTTGGGCTCCAAAATCACTGCAGATGGTGACTGCACCCAAGAAATTAAAAGACACTTGTTCTTTAGAAGAAAAGCTATGACAAGCCTAGAAAGTATATTAAAAAGCAAAGACATCACTTTGCCGACAAAGGTCTGCACAGTCAGAGCTATAGTTTCTCCAGTAGTCAAGTACGGATGGGAGAGTTTTACCATAAAGAAGGCTGAACATCAAAGAGGTGATGCCTTCAAACTGTGGTGCTGGAAAAGATTCTTGAGAGTCCTTGGACAATAAGGACACCAAGCAGTCAATCCTAAAGGAAATCAGCCCTGAATATTCATTGGAAGGACTGATGCTGAAGCTGAAGCTTCAATACTTTGGCTACCTCATGTGAAGAGCCAACTCATTGGAAAAGACTCTGATGCTGGGCAAGATTGAGGGCAAGAGGGAAAGGCGGGGTGACATAGGATGAGATGGTTGGATGTCATCACCAACTCAATGGCCATGAATTTGAGCAAACTCTGGGAGATAGTGCAGGACAGGAAAGCCGGGGGTGCTACAGTTCATGGAAGACATGATTTAGTAACCGAACAACAAAATGCCAAAGAACACCTTATTTAAGATGATAACTTGGAATAAAACAAAACACACAAAAAATATCCAAACAGTTTTGTCATCAAACAATTTGAGATAAGAATGTTATAAAACAAGGTAGAATGTTATGAGAAATGCTGACTACTATGGATTTCAGAAAAAGGAGAGTCCATGTTTACTGTAGGGATCAAACCAGGGTCTTTAATACTAGTATACACATAATATGGTATAATAATTGAAAATTGACCTATTTTTGGAGTCCTAGCCTGGGGCTTACAAGGTTGAACATCACTGGTGGGAATTTAGACTCTTGGCATTCCTTGGCTTCTCTGTTAATTTATTGCATTTATAGCATTTATTAGCACTGCCCAGATAATGTTTATTATATTCACATATTATTGTTCTGGTAGTTTATTTTTCTATCTCTTGAAAATCTTTCCTTTTTGTTACTGTTTTAGGCTAAAATAAAATACCATTGTCCAAGTAAAACAATAAAAATAAAAGGCAAAACAGTCTCCCTTCCTCATCACTATCTCATCCTCACCTTAGTCCTTACTCTATCATCTTATTCCGCTTTTTCTTAGCACTTATTATCAGGTATTTATTACATGCTTACTTGCCTGGGTATTTCTTTCTTTGTTCTTATTTTCTGTCACCACTTCTAAAATATAAAATATAAATTCTATGAGGGTAAGAATTTGCTTTTCCCACACAGAATCCTATGTGGATGGGCAGTGGAGGCAGTGGGGATCATGACAAGAAAGTCTATATGAAATAGGAAAGGAAAGGACCCCACGTTAAGAGCACTCATCCCCATGCTCTGCATCAGGCACTGTTCAGCCCTCTACAAGCACCATCCCTCCGTCTTCACAGTTTAACAAACGTGCAAGATGTTTATAAAGATCCCTTTATAAAGATGAGGGAAGGTAGACTTGGAGAGGTAAGATAAGGTGCTCAAAGTTACAAAGCTAGAAAACCCTGAGGTTGAGTTTCAAATTAGGATCAACCTGGCTTCAAAATCTGTGACCTTCCCATAAGCATTATAAACTGTAAAGTGCTGTGCAAAGGTATGAATTATCCATCATTATTATTTCATGCTTAAATTGTACTTGTTCAGTTTGTGACCCCATGGACTGGAGCACGCCATAAAAAGATAGCTATAAAAATAAAATAGAGTCTAGAGAACCACTTGATTTAGACTCTCAAAGATACTCAAAATTTCATCTCAAAAGATATTTTTTTAATGAACTGCCACAGGATAAAACGGCATGTGTATGGAACTAAGTTAGAAATGGGAAGCCAATAATAAGGATGCACAATAATTCTGTTGAAGCAGAACTGTAAAGTGCAACCTTTATGGATGAGGGCTGGGGAAAGCACTTGTTAACATTTTGTAAATGCTATGGGAGATGGAGTACATATTGCAATCTCCTAATTGCCAATGACACTAAGCATTTCTCATAAGAAAATGCCAAACTGGTGAAAACTGCAGAATGTTCTTTTGTAGCTGTGTGAAGAAGCAAAAAAAGCAGCTGACAGAAACATAAATCAAACTACAATTACAGGTCAATGGATCCAACTATCAGTTACATCCAAGAAAGGAATCTAGAGCTTGAGTAAATGGATCCTGGACACTATAAGCCCACAACGCAGAGACCAAAGTTCCATCAGAGTCCTTGTCACAGGGAAGAGCCAATTCTGATTTCATATTGGATCTGTTACTTTAACCTTTGCTTCACATTGCCTAAAAGGATCTGTTTATACACAATGGCCTATCCCTCTGTCTGAGTGTTAAATCAAAGTGTCTTTGTTCAGGACCCTGTCCACCTGTGGGTACCTACAGGAAGGAAGAAATTAATACATCCTTTCCCCAAGGCTTGCCATTCTAGGATATATTTGCAAGATTAATGGGCTTATTATTATTTTGCTTCCTCACCTCCCTCCATCTCTGTTCTGTAAAAGAACCTGGCATCCAGACCCTGATAGGATGGCTATTTTGAGACATTAGTAAAGTCATATTCCTTGCCCCAACGCCTCATCTCTCAGATTTATTGGCTTGTGAGGCGAGCAGAGTGAGTTGGATTCAGTAACCTTCTGGGGATTGTTGGAGAGATTGGTACAATTGATCCTTGAATAACGTGTGTGTCAACTATGTGGATCCACTTACATGTGGATTTCTTTTTCAATAGCAAATACTGTAGTACTAAATGAGCCACAGTTGGCTGAATCTGTGGATGTGGAATCTCAGATATGGAGGAACTGCAGATGCAGAGGAACCACATACAGGGAGGGTCGACTATGATTTAGACTTGGATTTTCCACTGTGTGGAGGGTCTGTGCCCCTAACTTCCACATTGTTCAAAAGTCAACAGTATATGCATGAGCTTTATACAGGACCAGACAGGAACCTTCACTCCCATGAAGAAGGAGAGATCCAAAAAGCTGTAATCTAAATAACAATAGGTACACAGTTGAAATCAGAGGACGTCTGAAACTTCTCCTGGTGGCTAAGTGTTAAAGAATCCACCTGCCAAAGCTGGAGACACAGGTTCGATCCCTGAGTCAGCTAAGAAGAAGTAAATGGCAACTCACTCCAGTGTTTTTGCCTAGGAAATTCCATGGACAGAGGAGTTTGGCAAGCTACAGTCCATGGGGTTGCAAAGAGTCAGACAGGACTCAGCGACTAAACAACAACAGAGGAAGTCTTGACAAGCTAAAAACTCTTTAGATCAGAAAATGGAAAACTAGAGAAAAAGCTACCCCTCAAATCTTTAAAACTGGGAAGACAGTATGACCTTCAAGTCTGCAAAAACATTATCTGGACTTGGCTGAATCCTGTTTTGCATATCTTGCTGGTTCTGTGTTGCAGAGAGCACTGATTAAAATGTAAAAACTAAGCAGTCATTACTTCATTTATTTAGTTGCCTTTCACTAAGCACAGAAGAGTAGGGCATGTCCTTGGTACATGAAGAATATATTCATAAACAAAGACACAAGACCTCTTCCCTCCCAGAATTTATATTCCAATGAGGAGACACAGACAATAGGACATAAACATAATGCAAAAGAAAACTGAGTAGCATAGGTAAATTGATAAAGATGTGAGGAGAGAATGGAGCTGAGTAAGAGAGCTGGAAGTTCAGGAAAGTTGCAATTTTAAATAGAGAAGGTGATATTTGAGAAAAACGTGAAGGAGATGAGAGAGTATTTTCATGGGGATACAGAGAGAAAGAGTTCCATGCAAAGTAAACAGTCAGTGCAAAAGCCCTGGGGCAGTTGCATCTCCTTGTGCTTGAGGAGCTTAGCATGGGGTGAGGAGGGCAAAGAACAATGAAAATTAAGGGAAATGATGTGAGGGTGGGTGCAATTCAGAGAAGGGAAAATCTGGGTAGATTATGAAGGGACTTGAGGCTGTAGGAAAGACTTTGGCTTTTAGTCGGATAAAAAAAAAAGAGGGGTTTTTCAGGTTCAGGAGCAGTGTAGTCTAGCGTATGATTTTAAAGATCACTGCTGAGTTTATAAAAGGCTGAATGGTGACAAGGGAGGCAACCAAGAGGCCATTCAATAATCTAGGCTAAAGAGGATGGTGGCTTGGGCCAGATTAGCAGCAGATGAAAGTAATCAGAAGTGGTCAGATTTGGATGTATCTTGGAAATAAAGCCAGCAGGATTTCCTAATAGAGTGAACATGAGGTGTGAGAGAAAGAGGTGCACTAGAGTTTCTTAATCTGTCTCTATAAAGAGAGAGCTCTTCATTAACAAAGAAGATCATTTGATAAGTACAGTAACAGCCATCATGTGGAAACCAAAAGTTTCACAGTCCCTAGGAACCCTTACTCCTTGGAAGGAAAGTTATGACCAACCTAGATAGCATATTCAAAAGCAGAGACATTACTTTGCCAACAAAGGTCCATCTAGTCAAGGCTATGGTTTTTCCTGTGGTCATGTATGGATGTGAGGGTTGGACCGTGAAGAAGGCTGAGCACCAAAGAATTGATGCTTTTGAAG
>NW_011494636.1:2528514-2531086 GCF_000754665.1 Bison bison bison | reverse complement strand
GGATGGCATCACTGACTCGATGGACGTGAGTCTCAGTGAACTCCGGGAGTTAGTGATGGACAGGGAGGCCTGGTGTGCTGCGATTCATGGGGTCGCAAAGAGTCGGACACGACTGAGCGACTGATCTGATCTGATCTGAGGAGATGTCTACTCTTGGGTAAAGACTCTTTTTTTTTTTTTGGCTGTGTTGTGTCTTCATTGCTGCTCAAGGGCTTTTTTCTAGTTGGAAAACAGCCGCTACTCTCTAGTTGCAGTGAACAGGCTTCTCATTGCAGTGGCTTCCCTTATGGGGCTTCCCAGGGGGCACAGGGATAAAGAATCTGCCTGCCAATGAAGGAGATGCAGAAGCAGGATCGATCCCTGGGTCGGGAAGATCTTCTGGAGTAGGAAATGGCAACCTGCTCAGTATTCTTGCCTAGAGAATTCCATAGACAGAGGAGCCTGGCAGGCTACAGTCCATGGGGTCACAAAGAGTCATGGGGTTGCAAAGAGTCGGACACAACTGAGCATGCACACATGCACACTCTTGTTGTCAAGCAGAGGCTCTATGTTCAGGGGCTTTAGTAGTTGAGTACGTGGGCTAAGTTACAACTCATAGGCTCTAGAGTCCAGGCTCAGTAGTTGTGGCACAGGGGCTTACTTGCTCCATGACATGGGAAATCTTCCTGGACCAGGGATCAAACTCGTGTCCCCTGAATTGACAGGTTGATTCTTATCCACTGTACTACTAGGGAAGTCTTTGAGCAGAGGTTTTATAACCTCTTAAAGGTAGGCCTGGGTGGGTGGATGATGAGAAATCTAACAAAATTCTGCCCACGATTCGTTGGTTCCATAAAGTGTCGAGTACCAGCCTCTGCTGAGATTTAAAGAATAAACAAACTATAATACCCGACATTTGTGAATATAAATCCTGGGCCTGCCCCTTACCAACTTTGCAACCTTATACAGGTTTCTTAATCTCTCTGAATCTTAGTTTTCTTGTCTGTGAAATGGGGACATTACTTATCTGATAGACTGTGGTGTGCTGTGCTTAGTCACTCATGTGTGTCTGACTGTTTGGGACCCCATGGACTGTAGTCCACCAGGCTCCGCTGTCCATGGGGATTCTCCAGGCAAGAATACTGGAGTGGGTTGCCATGCTCTCCTCCAGGGGAATCTTCCCAACCCAGGCATTGAACCCAGGTCTCCCGCATTGCAGGCGTATTCTTTACCATCTGAGCCACCAGAGAAGCCCAAGAATACTGGAGTGGGTAGCCTATCCCTTCTCCAGGAGAACTTCATGACCCAGGAATTGAACAGGGGTCTCCTGTATTGCAGGTGGATTCTTTACCAAATGAGCCACCTGGGAAGCCATGAGGGAATTACTTAGTGGTTCAGTGGTTAGGACTCTGCTTCCACTACCGGGGGCCCAGGGTCAGGTTAGAAGTCAGGGAACAAAGTCCTGCAAGCTGTGCCATGTGGCCAAAAAATAAATAAATAAGGAAATAAAGGTTAGACTGAAAAAAAAAAAGATTAGATGAAGTAATGTATGTAAAATTCTTTGTGTAGTGCTTGGCACAGCTGTTATGCAATAAATATTTTATTTGTTGATAGATGCAATAGAAATAATGTTTTTAGTATTGTAATTACTATGACTCCCAGTGCAAGAGGTGATTAAGATACAGATCACAAACTGAAAACACAGGAAATCACTGACATGAATCAAATACTGGCAGGATAGTCATAGTGTTTTTGAGCTGAGACATAAAGCAACTACCTAAGCCCATTTCCAGAGAGATTGAGACACTTATTTAAGCTCATAAGATACTTTAGAGTAAGCACAGGACTAGAGCCAGAAAATGTCCTTAAAGCATTAATGGGGTAAATTGAGGACAAACAAAAATTTACATGGAAACTTACCTCAAAAAGATGTAAGGTTGTTGGGTATAAGCTAAAAATGTAAAGATATTAAGAAAGATTAAGGTGAACTCATAACTGACATATACATGAGAAAAGGGAGGAAACTAGATGGGTTTGTCATCAGGGAGGGCACTATTGTTGGCCACAAACAGGATAGCTCTGACCCAGAAGATAACTGTGGACTAACACACAACTGGGTCTGTTTCCTGGCATCCTGGGTCCTTGCAGCTTAAGAAGATGCCAGCTGTAAAGTTCACTTGGGACATTTCAGAAAGGTAGCATGGAGGAGTGGAATGTAGACCTGGAGTTGGACAAAGTTCTTGCACATGCCCCTCTCCATTTAGAGAGGCAGAACATTTCAGGCGGTGCGTCTTGGAAGATATTCAGGCTCTGTGCAGACACACAGGATAGTAGTCTAGTCCAGAAACGCTATCTGTGGCTCCATGGGCAAGTCACTTAACCAAAAAGTTTCATTTGAGAGAGGAAGTCAACACCAGCCCAGCAAAATACATGAAGCAGTGCAGCAGGGGTTGACCTGAGCAGAGAGATCAGAGATCAGTCGCTCAGTCGTGTCTGACTCTGCGACCCCATGAATCGCAGCACACCAGGCCTCCCTGTCCATCTCCAACTCCCGGAGTTCACTGAGACTCACGTCCATCGAGTCAGTGATGCC
>NW_011494636.1:2527474-2528414 GCF_000754665.1 Bison bison bison | reverse complement strand
CAGTCGCTCAGTCGTGTCTGACTCTGCGACCCCATGAATCGCAGCACACCAGGCCTCCCTGTCCATCTCCAACTCCCGGAGTTCACTGAGACTCACGTCCATCGAGTCAGTGATGCCATCCAGCCATCTCATCCTCTGTCGTCCCCTTCTCCTCCTGCCCCCAATCCCTCCCAGCATCAGAGTCTTTTCCAATGAGTCAACTCTTCACATGAGGTGGCCAGAGCACTGGAGTTTCAGCTTTAGCATCATTCCTTCCAAAGAGATCCCAGGGCTGATCTCCTTCAGAATGGACTGGTTGGATCTCCTTGCAGTCCAAGGGACTCTCAAGAGTCTTCTCCAACACCACACTTCAAAAGCATCAATTCTTCGCCGCTCAGCTTTCTTCACAGTCCAACTCTTACATCCATACATGACCACAGGAAAAACCATAGCCTTGACTAGATGGACCTTTGTTGGCAAAGTAATGTCTCTGCTTTTGAATATGCTATCTAGGTTGGTCATAACTTTCCTTTTAAGGAGTAAGTGTCTTTTAATTTCATGGCTGCAGTCACCATGTGCAGTGATTTTGGAGCCAAGAAAAATAAAGTCTGACACTGTTTCCTCATCTATTTCCCATGAAGTGATGGGACCAGATGCCATGATCTTCCTTTTTTGAATGTTGAGCTTTAAGCCAACTTTTTCACTCTCCTCTTTCACTTTCATCAAGATGCTTTTTAGTTCCTCTTCAATTTCTGCCATAAGGGTGGTGTCATCTGCATATCTGAGGTTATTGATATTTCTCCCGGCAGTCTTGATTCCAGATTGTGTTTCTTCCAGTCCAGCGTTTCTCATGATGTACTCTGCATAGAAGTTAAATAAGCAGGGTGACAATATACAGCCTTGACGAACTCCTTTTCCTATTTGGAACCAGTCTGTTGTTCCATATCCAGTTCTAACTGTT
>NW_011494636.1:2502181-2527374 GCF_000754665.1 Bison bison bison | reverse complement strand
CAGATTTCTCAAGAGGCAGATCAGGTGGTCTGGTATTCCCATCTCTTGAAGAATTTTCCACAGTTTATTGTGATCCACACAGTCAAAGGCTTTGGCATAGTCAATAAAGCAGAAGTAGATGTTTTTCTGGAACTCTCTTGCTTTTTCCATGATCCAGCAGATGTTGGCAATTTGATCTCTGGTTCCTCTGCCTTTTCTAAAACCAGCTTGAACATCAGGAAGTTCACGGTTCACATATTGCTGAAGCCTGGCTTGGAGAATTTTGAGCATTACTTTCCTAGCATGTGAGATGAGTGCAATTGAGTGGTAGTTTGAGCATTCTTTGGCATTGCCTTTCTTTGGCATTGGAATGAAAACTGACCTTTTCCAGTCCTGGGGGCCACTGCTGAGTTTTCCAAATATGCTGGCATATTGAGTGCAGCACTTTCACAGTATCATCTTTCAGGATTTGGAATAGCTCAACTGGAATTCTATCACCTCCTCTAGCTTTGTTTGAAGTGATGCTTTCTAAGGCCCACTTGACTTCACATTCCAGGATGTCTGGCTCTAGGTCAGTGATCACACCTTCGTGATTATCTGGGTCATGAAGATCTTTTTTGTACAGTTCTTCTGTGTATTCTTGCCATATCTTCTTAATAGCTTCTGCTTCTGTTAAGTCCATACCATTTCTGTCCTTCATCGAGCCCATCTTTGCATGAAATGTTCCCTTGGTATCTCTGATTTTCTTGAAGAGATCTCTATCTTTCCCATTCTGTTGTTTCCCTCTATTTCTTTGCATTGATCGCTGAAGAAGGCTTTCTTATCTCTTCTTGCTATTATTTGGAACTCTGCATTCAGATGTGTATATCTTTCCTTTTCTCCTTTGCGTTTTGCTTCTCTTCTTTTCACAGCTATTTGCAAGGCCTCCCCAGACAGCCATTTTGCTTTTTTGCATTTCTTTTCCATGGGGATGGTCTTGATCCCTGTCTCCTGTACAATGTCACAAACCTCATTCCATAGTTCATCAGGCACTCTATCTATCAGATCTAGGCCCTTAAATCTATTTCTCACTTCCACTGTATAATCATAAGGGATTTGATTTAGGTCATATCTGAATGGTCTAGTGGTTTTCCCTACTTTCTTCAATTTAAGTCTGAATTTGGCAATAAGGAGCTCATGATCTGAGCCACAGTCAGATCCTAGTCTTGCTTTTGCTGACTGTATAGAGCTTCTCCATCTTTGGCTGCAAAGAATATATCAGTCTGATTTCGGTGTTGACCATCTGGTGATGTCCATGTATAGAGTCTTCTCTTGTGTTGTTGGAAGAGGATGTTTGTTATGACCAGTGCATTTTCTTGGCAAAACTCTATTAGTCTTTGCCCTGCTTCATTCCGTATTCCAAGGCCAAATTTGCCTGTTACTCCAGGTGTTTCTTGGAGAAGGCAATGGCACCCCACTCCAGTACTCTTGCCTGGAAAATCCCATGGACGGAGGAGCCTGGTAGGCTGCAGTCCATGGGGTCGCTAAGAGTAGGGGATGACTGAGCGACTTCATTTTCACTTTTCACTTTCATGCATTGGAGAAGGAAATGGCAACCCTCTCCAGTATTCTTGCCTGGAGAATCCCAGGGACAGAGGAGCCTAGTGGGCTGCTGTCTATGGAGTCGCACAGAGTTGGACACGACTGAAGTGACTTAGCAGCTAGGTGTTTCTTGACTTCCTACTTTTGCATTCCAGTCCCCTATAATGAAAAGGACATCTTTTTTGGGTGTTAGTTCTGAAAGATCTTGTAGGTCTTCATAGAACCGTTCAACTTCAGCTTCTTCAGCGTTACTGGTTGGGGCATAGACTTGGATTACTGTGATATTGAATGGTTTGCCTCGGAAACGAACAGAGATCATTCTGTCATTTTTGAGATTGCATCCAAGTACTGCATTTCAGACTCTTCTGTTGAACTGAGCAGGGGTCACTCCAACTCAATTATATTCAACACATTTATTAACTGTCTGTGCTCCTAACTGCCAGGAGCTCCATAGTGAACCAGACAGACATGGCTCCTGCATTCACATAACTTGTAATTTGTCTAGAGAGTCTTATAACTTGTCTACAGACAAGCAACTTCAATATGACAAGGTAAGTACTTTCATAAAGAGTCAAAACCAGGACCAGTAAAAGCTTTTACTGTAAAATATGAGAGAGAAACAGACTGTAGTAAGCAAAGAAATATAGAAAAACAGAAGAAAGAGAGCCATATAGGGAGGATACTGTGGGGGCATCTAAGGGGAGCAGTTAGTCCAGTCTTATATAAGAGCTTCCTGGAGGAAGTGACAGAAAACTGAGATCTAAACAAACATGAATTTGCTGCCAGGGTACTTTATTGATGAACCCATGATTAGTTATTTGATTTTTATTGGTAATCTACAATTGTTGCCAGGGATTACAAAAGACTAGAAAGTAAAATGCAATAGACTGAAGGATTGTAAGAAACAAAATCTGGCCAATTTAATGTCTACTCTTCCCCTAGAGACTGACTTGACAAATAATACAAACACATATGACTCAAGTTGCTCCAGAAACCCCACTTCCATGTTGCATTTACATCACTGCCACAATACAGAACTTTAAGCAGGATTGTACAAAGCATACAAACGACAACAAAAATCAAAAATCATGTGATACATGATGTAAGCCACACATATATAGAATACATAAAACAAGTAATATAGATAATAAACTCATTAAAATAGAATGCAAAGATGTGTTACATGACAATCATTCTGAACTAAACAAAATTTCAAGAAAAACATACAGGTACGTAATCTGACTGCCCCAAGGAATGATTTCTATTTTTGATGTTGATGAAATCTCGTCAAGAAAAAGTACTACAACATTCTCTATTACTACTCTAATTTTCATCAAAACAGACTTTATTTACATTCAGAGGTTTACCCTGCATTTATTGGCAGTCAGGAGCATTTCCTCAAATATGAATTTGCTCTGAAATCTTATACCTTCTGTATTATTTCTTGTACCCTGCATATTGATTAATTGGAGCAAAACAGGAAGCAATCGTTCATTATGTGATGTCTCCAAAGTACTTCATTGCTGATTAATAATCAAATTCCCTCAAATTATATTAATTATTGCTTCACCATTCTACATACGTGATGAGAAAAAATTGTTAATTTATTATTATTGGGACACTTATTCCAATCATGGTTTGGAACTACAGTAAACTTCCATTCACTGAGAATATGAACTCTTAGCTAATGGGTCTTTCTGATGAACTGAGCAATGGTCAAAACAGTTTTCAAAATGCCTTAAAGTACATGAGGGCCTTGTGAAACGTAGCAGATGTTCTGCTAGAAAAAGAAGGACGAAGGAAGAAGAGACTAAGGAAGAGGAGAAGGACAAAGGAGGAGAGAGTACAGAAGTATAAGAAGAAGAGGAGGGTGGAACAGAAAGGGGAGGAGCAAGAAAAAAATGGGAGGGACTTCCCCTGTGGTCCAGTGGTTGAGAATCTGCCTTTCAGGGCAGGGGTCTTGGGTTTGATCCCTGGTCAGGGAACTAAGAACCCACGTGCTGCTGCGGGGCAACTAGGCCCAAGAGCGACCACTACTGAATCCAAGCGCCCCGCTAGAGAAGACCGTGTGCCACACAAAGACCCAGCCCAGCCAAGAGTAAATAAATAAATTCGAAATTCTCTTAGAAACCAAAGAGAGAGATGGAAAGACGGTTGAGTCTAGGGATACTTTCACACTCAAATAAATTTGAGAAGCAACATGTCCTATCTTATGTAACCAAGGATATTCCTTTTCTGAAGACCTCTGATAGTATGAACCATGCCATTTTATGCAGTGAAGGTTAAGAAAAGCAACCCCAGGCTAGTCCTTGTGCCAGGGACAGTGAGCTAGTCTGATACTGCTACTCTGTTTTCCATATCCCTTTCCTCATGTTTTACTGCACTTTAATCCTTTACTCCCACAAAGTCTCTCCTATTCATCCCCACTCTGTTTGAGAGCTGTTATCCCGCCCCATGCCTTTTGGAGTACTTGGCAAAAAGGAAGTAATCAATAAATCTTTGCTTTACACATAGTAGGGAGTCAATAAATATTTGCTAAGCTACCAGATAAACACTTTGTACAGTACCTTAAATGTATCTTAGTGATGATCAGCTGAATAGCTTTTCTGATTCTTTTCCAGTAAAAATTTTCTCTCCAACCCACTGAATTATTTCATATATTTTATCAATCTTGTTTATCATTATTATATAGCTAATTGAAGATTTATTTTCCTATTCTTAAAACAACAGCAAGTCTTCTGAGAATGAAAAAAAAAGACTATCCTATTTAATCCTAGCTGTGCTAGAGAGATCTAATTTGCAAAATATAAAATAATGATACGAATAGCTTATACCCAGACAACATACTACTATCCAGAGGTCCAGTGATTTATAAGATTGTCTATTATTGCCTTGAGTGGAACATCTCTTGTAAAGCAGCCAAAGTATTTGGTACACAACCTTCCCATTAATCATATCCCCCAAGGAAATATATGAGTTGAACACACCATTGCTCTAATTTCACAAAGGTAGAGAGAGAAGGTGCAGAAGCAAAGTGATTTTTCAAGTTTACCTAAGGTCTCACCATGTAAGTGGTTGGAAAGAGTGGGCTGGCTTCTAGCCAGCCTAGAGACTTTGTTCTCCCCAATTCTTAGTTTTATTCAAAGTACAAGAGAACAAGCAATTTAATATCGGTGTCACCAATACATCATCCATATGAAGGATGGTACTGCCACGTTAATATGCAAATAAGCTGAATATAAAGTATCTAATCTTACTAAGCACAGTGCTCCCTGTTTCTCAGAAAAATTTATGTCTATATGAAAAGAGAATAAAATTGCAGAGGATATTCAATAATGTATATTCATTAACATATGAAGGGGAACACGGAGCTGTATTCCACTCTTAAGATTAACCCTTAGAGTTTGGGAAAAAAGAAAATAAAATTGCCCATAGGCATTTGGTATCAATACTCTTTCTGCAAATATTCTCTCTCTAAAGGCTTTAAAGTTATGAGGAAAATCTCAGATAAATGGCTGAAAGGTGATCCCATAAAACCAGTAATTAACCCTGCGTCATTTTCTTCTTTTTTCAAGATTGAAAGCATTAATTATTAGCACCAAGCATATAGGTCTGTCTCCAGATGCCAAGAAGCTGGTGATCAGAAATGGATGCTAGGATATGCTGTCATCTAGAATCTACTTCCCACATGTGGGCAGGAATGGAACCCAGTCCCTCTGTTCCCCAAAGCTCTCTGTAGACTTTGCTGCCTCCTTTCTGCACAATGAGAAAAACATTAACAGAAAACATTCCCTTGAGGTATTTGGAATAGGGGAACTCTTTGGTCTTATTGGGCTTTCCTGCTGGCTCAAATGGTAAAGAATCTGCCTGCAATCCAGGAGACTTGGGTTCGATTCCTGGGTTGGGATGATCCCCTAGAAAAGGAAATGGCAATCCACTCCAGTATTCTAGCCTGAAAAACCCTTTGGACATAAGAGCCTGGTGGGCTACAGTCCATGGGGTTGCAAAGAGTCAGACAAGACTGAGCGACTAACACTTTCACTTCACAGGTTTGGTCTTATTAGGAGGTGAGGAAAATAGGAAAGAAATCAAGAGCAGCATCTAAACAGGATTAAGTTATTATTATTCCTGATAACAATGAAAAGAACTAAAACCCACACATGCTTAGCACTTCATCATTTATAAACACTTTCCATCCATTTTCTCATTTGATCCTCACAACAATCCTGTGAGATAAGTAAGATGGATATTTACTCTAACTTTCAACTGTGAAAATTAAAAATACACAGAGAAGTAGATGAAGCAGTGTTAATAACCTGAATATCCATCTTCTGGATCTCACAATATGAACATCCTGCTCTACATGTACATTTATTTTTTGCTTAAGTATTTTAGCAGATTATAAGCAACGTGGGATTTAATCTTTTCACATGTAACAAAATTAATAATACTTCTCTAGTATCATTTCCCATCCAAATTGTAATCAGATAGCCCCAGGTGTAAGATAAGCATTACTTCTCATTTTGCGGATGTGACTTTTTTTGACATAACAAAATGAACCAACGGGCTTGAGGACACATAGATAATAAACAAGGAACCTGAGAACTCAGGTTTAGAACTCATGATTTCTTGGTCTCAATTCTTCTCACTTTGAAGCAAAGTTCCATAAAAATAGTCTCAATTGGAAGAAGACAGAAAAGCTACACAGACCTCTGCGTATTATTTGAGCAGAAGTGATCTTAAGAAAATGTAAAGCGAATATATGAGTTTATCTGCAACAATGTCTTATTTTTAGTGGCCCTTCTCATTCCCTGTAGTTCTGTATTTACCCTCCCCCAACTCACCCTTCATTGTCCCTAATTCAAACCCCAGTCAATGCTACTTATAATATTTGTTGTTGCTCAGTCATTCAGTCATGTCCAACTCTTTGTGACCCCATGGACTGTAGCCTACCAGGCTCCTCTGTCCTTGCTGGGATTTCCCAGGCAAGAATACTGGAGTGGGTTGCCATTTTCTCCTCCAGGGGATCTTGCTGACCCAGAGATTGAACCCGAGTCTCCTTCATTGGTAGGCAGATTCTTTGGAGCTGAGCCAATATACTGGCTATCTAAGTGCCCTATCAATACTTCCCTCTCCCCATCTATAAGGTCAACACCATCTTGCAGCCATCAAACATCTTAAAAGAGCGTGATAGACTCACCTCTCTGAGATGAGTTATTAGTCATCGTTACTGATACCATGAACCCCTCTGAGTATTCCTGGAACTATAGGATGACATTATTTTGCCTCATGGAATCAACAAATCATTCTGATGTCATGATTCTTACACCACCACGAGCATTAGCAATGTATTCCTGCTTAGCTCAAGAGTGTATATTCAATTTAGACAATTCCCCTTGTAGATTTATACAATCTCTGCAGTAAAAGGTTTCCTCTCCCATCTAAATGTTTTACCATCTTCTCCCACTTTCAGCCCCTTTCCCTCATCACAAGTATCACACATGTAATCAGTGGTAGACTCAGCTTGCCATTCACGTTTCACCTCTACTCCACAAATGTTTGCATTGACTTCTTCTGGGTTCCTGGCATCTTTTGACAAGACCTGCCAATGGTTGCTGAAAATTTTCCAGATGGATGTGGGTATGTTCCAAACCATAACATCAAAGGTATCTCTTGGCTCGACTCACTTGTTTAGTCTAAATGGATCAGACAAATACAAAAACATTATATAAATTTTAAGTGTCACCCAAGGGAAAGAATGTAAAACATTCTGAGATAAAGAGAAATTCTGGTCATCATCAGGCTACTCTGGAAATGTGATAAGACAAAGCCATGTCATGTTGCCAAGTCCTGGAGAACTAGGGAGGAGTCGGTTTAACCAGAACATATCTGATTCCAGGCTCAAGATGCTTAGGCAGGAATTCAGGTTAGCAATTCCTAGTTCCATACAAAGCATATTACACAATAACAATAGTCAAAAGCTTTATGTGTGATAGATCCCTTCCAGGATTGCCATGTGTTGACATGCAACGTATAAGAAAATTCTTTTAAGGACTATTCCCTCATACTAGAATATCAGATATGCAAAATAGCCCAGGAGGTCTTCCCTGTCATCTCTGAAATCATGTTACAATTGTATCAGCCACAGTTCTTGATTACAAACAATAGAATCTACTTGGCATAATTAAAGGGGAAAAAAGAATTTATTAAAACATATTTTAGCTCAAGGCAGGAGAAGGAGACAACAGAGGACAAGATGGTTGGATGGCATCACTGACTTAATGGCCATGAGTTTGAGTAAGCTCTGGGAGATGGTGAAGGACAGGGTGAAGGACAGATGCTGCAGTCCATGGGGCTGCAAAGAGTCAGACATGACTGAGCAACAGAACAACAATTTTAGTTCACAGATTCATTAAACTAGCTGTAAAAACAGGTTAGAGTTGAAGCTCCCGGGAATAATGCCTAAAACTACACAGAACTGACCCAGTGGAGAAATTGCCTGCTGTGTTTAAATTCCTAGAACCTGATGACTGCTACTAACATCAATGCCACTACAATCTGTGACTAGGGGAAAGGCTATATACCTTTACAACCACCTGTGCCCACAACTCAGAGCTCCATGCAGAGTTAGCTGCTGTCTCATATTGTTCACATCTGAACTGAAGTCTCATGCTCATGTCTGATTGGAGAGTCCAGCCCCTGTCCCAACTCTTATTAATCACTCACTATGTGTCATGCCTTCTTCTAAGCCTTTTATAAGAATTAAATCACTTAAGCCTTATGACAACCCTCAAAGGTTGGCTCAAGATTATTCCTTTTTATAGGACTAATAAGGGCTTGTAAGGCACATAAGGGCTTCCCTGGTGGCTCAGTGGTAGAGTCCATCTGCAATGCAGGAGATGCAGGAAATGCAGGTTTGATCTATGAGGGGGACACAACCCTCTCCAGTATTCTTGCCTGAAGAATCCCGTGGACAGAGAAGTCTGGTGGGCTACATACAGTTCATGGGGTCGCAAAGAGTCAGACACGACTAAGGTGGCTGAGCACACAAGCACGAGGCGTATAAAAATTACCCAACCAGTCTAAAATCACAGACTGTAAGTGGCAGAGTTGAGATTTGAACTCACATAGTCTGAGCCCAGAGCTGAAGATTTCTTAATGTTCTGTTCTGTGTTACATTCACATGCTTGCTTCGTAACTGCAAGGAGGGGAATTTATGTCTCAAACATGAACTCATTTACCCAAATCTAAAAATGCTGTTCAAAAGATGATGGGTAAATATGAATATGTCAGACATCTACTACAGATGTTTAAAATTGTAAGGCTGTTCTCTGTACATATTCAGTTCAGTTCAGTCGCTCAGTTGTGTCCGACTCTGCGACCCCATGAACTGCAGCACGCCAGGCCTCCCTGCCCATCATCAACTCCCGGAGTTCACTCAAACTCATGTCCATCGAGTCGGTGATGCCATCCAGTCGTCTCAACCTCTGTTGTCCCCTTCTCCTCCTGCCCCCAATCCCTCCCAGCATCAGGGTCTTTTCCAATGAGTCAACTCTGCATGATATGGCCAAAGTATTGGAGTTTCAGCTTTAGCATCAGTCCTTCTGATGAACACCTCAGGACTGAACACTTCCAATGATCACCGAGGACTGATCTCCTTTAGAATGGACTGGTTGGATCTCCTTGCATATTAGTGCCCCCTGAAATTTGTTCTTATGGTCATCACTAGAAGCCCATGAATGTGGGTATGAATCTATGCTATTTACTGTGTTTTACACTCCGTAATTGTGTCTAAAGATAGCAGCCTCAATTGCTTTCCACCCTGCGTACATTGCTGCCCCTCCCATCAAAAACTAGAGCACATTTTCCCAGCTCCTTAAACCTGGGTTTCTCTTGTGACCATCTTTAATCAATGGGATGCAGCAGAGTGAAAATATGCCTAGGTTTAGCAGATGTGGCAGAGAAGGAAACGACAACCCACTCCAGTATTCTTGCCTGGAGAATCCTGTGGACGGAGGGACCTGGTGGGCTGCCATCTACAGGGTCGCACAGAGTCAGACGTGACTGAAGCAACTTAGCATGTATGCATGCATTGGAGAAGGAAATGGCAACGCACTCCAGTATTCTTGTCTGGAGAATCCCAGACAGGAGGAGCCTGGTGGGCTGCCGTCTATGGGGTCGCACAGAGTTGGACACGACTGAAGTGACTTAACAGCAGCAGCCGCAGCAGCAGCTGTGGCAGCTTCTGCTTTCTCCCTGGGGGAGCAAGTTGCTGTGTAAGAAACCCTACTACCTTCAGCCTACCATGCAGTGAGAGGCCACGTGGAGAAGAACCAAAGAGCTCACTCACAGACATAAACAGAGTACAGAGACATGTGTTCCCTGAAGAAGCATCCCAAGCCAGCCCCTAGTCCTTCAGACAATCCCTTGAAGCCCCAGACATCCTTGCTCTGCTTTGTCCAAATTCCTGACCTGCAGATAAAATGGCTGCGGCCTTAAGCTTTTAATTCCAGAGTAGGTTGTTCTATTAGCAATAGAAAACTAACACACACATTAACTATATGCTCACCCAGGTATACATAAAATAAAATTTATTTGTTTATTTTTAGTTGCACCGGGCCTTTGTTGCTGTGCTCAGGATTTCTCTAATTGCAGTGAGCAGGCTCTACTCTTCATTGTGGTACGTTGGCTTCTCTTTGTGGTGGTTTCTCTCATTACAGAGCACAGGCTCTAGGTGAATGGGCTTCAGTAATTGTAGCACACAGGCTCAGTAGTTATGGCACAGAGACTTTAGTTGCTCCTGGGCACATGGAATCTTCCCAGCCAGGGATCGAATCTGTGTCCCCTGCATTTGGCAGGTGGATTCTTATCTACTAAACCACCAGGGAAGTCTCTAAATGAAAATTTTGTCTCTCATTAAATATTCTTCCATAGCAGTGGTCAGCAAACTTTTTCTTAAGGGCTTACATACTATTTTAAGCTTTGTAGGCCAAGAGGCAAAACTGAGGCTATTATATAAGTACTTATATAACTAGTTAAAATGTAAAAACCATTCCTAGCTCAAGGGCTTTGAAAACTCAGCTCACCAGATTAGGCCCATGAGCAACAATTTGTGGATCCTTGCTCTGGAAGCATCATTTTTGATGTTTTCAGTGTACTTCCTATAGGAATTTCCTGTAACTTACTTAATCAAGTCCTTGTTCTTAAGCATTTAGTTTTACTATTTCAATAATAATGCTTCAACAGATCTTGTGACTAATGCTTCAATAAATCTTTGTCCATATTCATGGTTATTTCCTTAGAGTAAATCCTTCAAACTGGAATTGCTAGGTCAAAGAATATATTCATTATGCCAAAATACCCTCTGAAACTACAATACCTATGTACAATCCTATCAGCAACATATAAGAGAGCTCTGTAGCAGTTTATGACTATTTTAAGTCATAAAATATTTTAAGTTTGTTAAAAAAAAAAAAAAAACTGTTTGAATTTCACATTGGTTTTGGAGTGTGAGCAGAGTGCATCTCTCTTCCTTAGTCAGGGGTGATCTCTTTCTCCCTGGGCTTTGTTGGAACACCCTAATTCAAGTTCAGACTCTCACGGAGTCCCTGCTCCTTGTTGTTTACTCACTAAGTTGTGTCTGACTCTTTGTGACCCCGCCAGGCTCCTCCGTCTATGGGATTTCCCAGACAAGAATACTGGAGTGGGTTGCCATTTCCTTCTCCAGTGATCTTTCCTACTCATATTGAACTCAGGTCTCCTGCATCTTCTGCATGGGCAGGCAAATTCTTTACCACTAAGCTACCAGGGCAGCCTGAGGCCCTTCTCACAGATTCTCGAAAAGAGCTTAGCCTTCCCAGGGCCCTGGGACAGCCCCCAGAAGAGGGCTGCCTGCAGAGGCCCCAGCCACTCCTTACTCAAGCCCCGCACCGCACTTCCTCCCCCTCCCTCTCAGCAGGAGGTGGCTGGCCCAGCTCAGCTCCCAGCCTAACAAATTGCTATCTGCGAATGACTGCTCCTTTCTGCAGCTAAGCCAGTCTCTGTTTTTCTATTCCCTGGCTTCCCCAAGCGCTTTCTTGGGGCACATGTCCTTCTTCTCTCTATTCTCAGCCTACAGCGGCCCCCCAAGCAGAAAGGCAGGAACAGAAGACGTGCAAAGTACTGTTGATGTGGGGTCCAGACAAGGCAGTCTCTTTGGCAGACCCTGGGCAGGCCTGCAAGCTCTAATCTTTTAACCTGACTGTCTAATAGAATCCAGGCTGCTGACACCCTTGTCCTCTAGTTATTTTTAAACCATAATAACTGGCATTACATCAAGGTCATGAAACACAGAAGTTTGGCAGAGCTGCTGCTTCTCCACTTCTTTCTATCTCCTCTCCTAGCTGCTTGCTTCCTTCCTCCCTGCCTGGCCAGATCCTATACCTACCCCTGGAGGCTGTTTTCATGCTCCCCTCTACAGGAAGCCCAGCCTCACTTTCCTCTATTCATTCAGTTCCCTGGAACAGCAGGTCTTAGAGCACGTACATGACTTTCACCACCTTGGGTATTCAGGCTTGTAGCGTTCACTGTCACTTTATAAATGTCAGTATTATCAATGCAACCTTCTAACTGAGGGTGTGGAACATGATTTCACTTTGACATATGGTCCTTAAAGCAACGGTAGTAGCACTGGGCAAAAAACAAGGAGCTCATGAATTATGTTTATTAATTTTAGGACTCTACTCTGATAAATTCCAAACTGCTTTCTCCAAAAGTTCAGGGTACCATACATACCGTTGTTTGTTGTTCAGTTGCTCAGTCATGCCCGACTCTTTGTGACCCCATGGACTGCACCATGCCAGGCCTCCCTGTCCTTCACCATCACCCAGAGCTTGCTCAAACTCATGTCCATTGAGTCAGTGATGCCATCCAAACATCTCATCCTCTGTCATCCCCTTCTCCCCCTGCTTTCAATCTTTCCCAGCATCAGGCTTTTTCCAATGAGTCAGTTCTTTGCATCAGGTGGCCAAAGTATTGGAGCTTCAGCTTCAGCTTCAGCATCAGTCCTTCCAATGAATATTCAGGATTGATTTCCTTTAGGTGGACTAGTTGGATCTGCTTGCAGTCCAAGGGATTCTCAAGAGTCTTTTCCAACACTACAGTTCAAAAGCATCAATTCTTCGGCGCTCAGCCTCCTTTATGGTCCAACTCTCACATTCATACGTGACTACTGGAAAAATCACAACTTTGACTAGAAGGACCTTTGTAGGTAATGTCTCTGTTTTTTAATATGCTGTCTAGGTTTGTCATAGCTTTTCTTCCAAGGAGTGAGTGTCTTTCAATTTCAAGGTTGCAGTCACCATCTGCAGTGATTTTGGAGCCCAAAAAAATAAAGTCTGACACTGTTTCCATTGTTTCCCCATCTATTTGCCATGAAGTGATGGAGCTGGATGCCACGATTTTCATTCCTCTTTCACCTTCATCAAGAGGTTTTTTAGTTCCTCTTCACTTTCTGCCATAATGGTGGTGTCATCTGCGCATCTGAGGTTATTGATATTTCTCCCAGAAATCTTAATCCATACTGAGCATTTCTCAATTAGATGCTAATTTTTGATAAGCCTGGAGTCAAAGGGGGATGATGGTGAAATGGGGAAAGAATTAGATTAGGAAGCATAAGTCTGAGAAGTCTATCTAGTTCTCTCACTTATGGACATGTAAATTTGAGCCTCATCTATAAAGGAAGGAGAATAATAATACCTCCTATTTCTATAAAGTTTTTTCTGACACTGAAATGAAAGCACCTTTACTTATTCAATCTGCAAACAAAACTAAAAGATAATCATCATTGTCCCCATTTTACAGGTAAAAGGATGGAGACCTGAAAATTAAGTAATTTGCCCAATGTCAAAAACCTAGCAAGTAAGAGTTTGAACCCAGGTCTCGTTGATGTAAAATTTTTTAAAAGGGGAAAAGGAGAGAAATATAAGTGTGAGTATGTTTTATCTTGCTAACAGTTGATAATTTTAGTGTCTGGCCTGAATGAGCTCATTTGAATTTGTATTTGCATTCATTTTTGAGAGAAGGAAAAAAAAACAAAAAGAATAAAAATAGAGTACAGGCAGGAGATAAGGGAGTGAGAGAATAAGTGGGCATGCTGAGAGCTAGGAAATTAGTTCTGCCTAACAAATTTCATTCAGTACCTTTGATGTACCAGGAACTAGGCTTAGGCTAGGCAAACAATGATGAGAAGATGGTTTCTGCCTGTGAAAGTGACCAAAGAGAGTCACACAGAGAGGTTTGTGGTGGAGAGCGGAAGAGGTTAGTAGAGGGAGCATCCCTTTTTTGCATCCAAGTGAGGAGGAGGTAGGCCTTCCCAAGTGGCTCAGGAGTAAAGAATCTGCCTGCATTGCAGGAGACTTATAGGAGCTGCAGTTTCGATCCCTGAGTCAGGAAGAACCCTTGGAGAAGGAAATGGCAACCCACTCCAGTATTTTTGCCTGGAAAATCCCATGGACAGAGGAGCCTGGTGGTCTATAGTACATGGGATCACAAAAGAGCTGAACACGACTGAGCAACTAAACAACTACAACAAGGAGGAGGTGAGCAAAGAAAATAAGGTTGGCAATAAAGGGGAGGCTAGATCTTGGAGGTCCAGTAGATAATGGAGAATTTTAAACATGAAAGCAATACATTCAGATACAAAGTTTTTACTGTGTTGCTTGTTTACTCATTCATTCATTTACTCATTTAGAATACTTGCACAAAAGTGTGAGGGGGCTGTGTATATGAATGGACTCAAAAATAGTTTTTTGCATAGACCCTGATCCCTTCCACCACTCTCACCATTGTGATGGTCCTGGCCACCATCATCCCTCTGCTGTACGATTGCAATCACATGCTAACATCTATCCTTGGCCTCTCATAATCTAATTACAAAATAGAAGCCTTTCAAATGTAAGTCAGAGCATGACAGTCCTTGGCTCAAAACTCCCCAGTGCCCCCTTCACCACTCAGAATAAAACTCAAAGTTTGGACAATGGCCTTCAAGGCTCATATAATCTGCTACCCTCTCCTCCACCTTCCCCACTGGTATGCCTCTGATCTCATTTTCTACTACTCTTTCTCTTGCTGCCCTGCTCCAGCAACACAGACCTCCTTGACCTTCAAACGCTCCAAGCATCACTCTGCCTGGGGTGTCTGCACATCCTCATACCACTCCAGGATGGCTCTTCTCCCTTACAGATCTGCACAGATCACTCCCTCACCATCCGGGCTTTGCTCCAGTCTCATCAGCTCAGACAAGCCTTTCCTTCCTACCATACTTAAAATTGCAACAGGCCACGTGTTTCCCTGAACTCCCCATGTGGCTTCTCTACTTTATTTTTGGCTATTTAACTTATTATCATCGGGAATACATATTTTTTATGCTATTTTTGGAGTGCCCTCATCCCATCCCTGGGCTTTCCCAGTGGTAAAGAATCCACTTGCCAACGCAGAAGTTTTGGGTTCAATCCCTAGGTCAGGAAGATCCCCTGAAGGGGGAAATGGCAATCCACTCCAGTATTCTTATCTGGGAAATCCCAGGGACAGAGGAGGCTGGTGGGCTACAGTTCATGGGGTCACAAAGAATCAGATATGACTGAGTGACTGAGCAGTCACATATGCACCCACTCCTGCTCTGCCCTTCAAGTAAACATAGGTCATGGAGCTTTTGCCTGTTTTGTTCACTGTATCCCTAATGCCTCAAACGTGCTTGGCAAGTAGTATGCGTTGAAAATGATATTTATGTGATGACTGAAGGAGATACAATGCTATTGTCCCCCTAGATCCATTTTTTTTCCTTTTATCTGTGCAATGGCCACTGAGTTAACATCTGCATTTCCAGCCTCCTTTGCAGATAAATGTGGTCATGTTCTTACTAACAGACTTTGAGCAGTAGTTGTACCCTCATCCCAAGAAACAGACTAGGAAAACCATGCAGGACTCAAGGAGCACATATGCTCATATACCACTTCAGGTGTGACCAGGGCAAGTAAATAGATGGAGAAAAGTCTGCTTGTGGTGGAAGCTGGGAGACAAGAAGAACAAAGATTAACTGTCCTTATTTTCCCCACTGATCTGAAGTGCCATATTTATCTATAATATATTATAATACCCATCTATTCTCAGATTTCTAGACTTTCTTAGTTTTTCCATTCATATATCTTCATATTCATGAACCAGTGCTAAACTGTTTTATTATCTGCTATGACCAAGGGTTCCATGCCCTTCATTACATTTTTCCCCCAAAGATTCCTAATAATTCTTACAAAAGGAATGCATTGTAGAAACACTGGTGGTGGTGGTGGTGGTGGTCAGTCACTCAGTCGTGTCTGACTCTTTGTGACCCCATGGACTGTAGTTCACCAGGCTCCTCTGTCCATGGGATTTCCCAGGCAAGAATACTGGAGTGGGTTGCCATTTCCTCCTCCAGGGGATCTTCCTGACCCAGGGATCAAACCCACAGCTCTTGCATCTCCTGCAGGAGGATTCTTCACTACTAGTGCCACCTGGGAAGCCTCTGTAGAAACATTACTTGGGAAGTAATTTTGAGTTGGATTGGAGGCAGACAAGATTGAGACTGTTTCATTAATTTTAGATGAGGATGGGAATGACAGCTGCAGAGTAAGAAATTATCCTACCCTCCCTCTACCCTTCACCCCCAGCATAATTGCTGCCAATGCCCTCCTACTCTCATCCCAGATTATGATATTAAAAGTCACTTCCTATGAAGAGGCCAAGACAGATTCAAGAGATACTCAGAGATTCAAATGCCTTAGTAACTTACTGGATAGTGGTGAAGAGTGAGACAAGAATGATTCTTAGATTTCTGGCCCTGGCAGCTACATGAATATTTGTCATTCCCGGATCACACAGGCTGGGAAACAGATTTGGGGAATAAATACAATGAACAGAATTTGAGGATTTGTGGGTTATCTAGAAGACACTCCTGTAGACATACAGTCAAGTTCTGGCCTTAGAAGTTGGACCTGCCAGTTCACTCTTGGTAATGGAGCATCAGTTGAAGCTGCCAGAAAAGATCATTAGAGAAGGCCTCAAGCACTGTAGTGACTCACTGAGCTCTGACTCTGGTAGCATTATCCAACTAGCTCTAGTTTTGCTGTCCTAGTGGTCAGGAGCCTAGAACTTCACCAGAAAAAAAGTGGAAAACAATACTGTTACAGAGAAAAGCTCAACTGGATCATGAAGGCAAATGTTTTATGTTGGGAAGGAAACTGGTTCACAGGAGATTACTAAATGATGGAATGGGTTGCATCATTTACTCTGAAGCAGTGCACAATATAGAATCCAAACTCAATTCTGTTGGCAAATCAATTGGAAAACCTTGACTCTGCCATGAAAAGCTTAAACTTTATTCTCATTCATATCAGGTCCTTATTTTTCCAAGGCTCCCAAGATTGTCTCACCTTTCTTATTGATTTATTCTACATAAAAACTGATTGAAGCCTTGAAAAGAAACTTTATTCTTGGGTCATTTCATAATGAATGATCTTGGAATCACTCTGGCCAAAACTAATGAGGATTTTATCATGCACTGCTACAGGAAATCATCAATTATTCCAAAGCTCTAGGCTCCCAAATCTTCATGTATACAATATTATAAACTTGTATTAGTTTTGGAGACATATGTTTTCCTTCCCTTCTTTTGGAGGGAAGGGATATTGTCCTATTTAAGTCTAGCACAATGACTGGCAAGTGGAAAATTACTCCATAAAAGTTTATTGCAATGTACTTAAAGATAGGTAACAGTTCTTGCAGTGGGGATGAGGAGAAATGGGAAACAATGGGGTATCAGTGTTGGAAATGACATTTTAATCAGAATACAAATGGTAAATAATTGGAATTCAGTATGACTTTAATCTATGTTGTCCATTACTATTATAATGTGTGAATCAAAAATGCATGGATTATTAGGGCTGTTTGCTCTGCCTGTTTGCCCTCTTGCAACAAAAGTTTTCATTAAATGACAGGTGGTACCTACCATAGGAAATACATAGGGTTAGGAGGAGAAAGTCAAGCTCTATTTGATTGCCTTCTAGGAAGACCCGTATGTCAGGGAAGGAAATTGAATCATCTGACTAGAATAGAGTGTGATGTTTACTTGTGGATATTCACTTACTATATCCTTGGCTTCTATTATCACAAATCATTTCAAATTGCCAGTCACTGTGGGAAATAGTTGTCTTACCAAGTTTCTCAGATCATAAATTCAGAAGCCTAAAATGAAGGCTTTTGCATGCGTCCTAAGTCACTTCAGTCGTGTCTGACTCTGTGACCCCATGAACTGTAGCCTGCCAGGCTCCTCTGTCCAAGGGATTTCCCAGGCAAGAGTACTAGAGTGGGTCATCATGCCTTCCTCCAGGGGATCTTCCCGACCCAGGGATCAAACCCATGTCTCTTATATCTCCTGCACTGGCACGTGGGTTCTTTACCACTAGCACCACCTGGGCTGCCTGAACTGAAAGTATAATCCCATAGGCATGCATGTGTGTGTAATGTTATTAAACACTTACTGATTACTCACCAAATGTGCCAGGCATTGTGGTAACTGTTTAACAAGTATTAGTTTATCTAATGGTCACAACAACCCAGTGAGGTAAGTGCTACTATCCCTCCTGGCCACCCTCCCTTTATTTTACAGATAAGGGACCTGAGAGACAGAACAGTCGGCTAGCTTGTCCACGCTGTCTGACTCCAAAGCTGCGGCTCTGAACCATTACACAGCAGGCGTCTTCACAAGCAAGGTGCCAGATGAAATGCAGATAGGGTTTGGAGTGACTCATGCTCGCTCCACTTCTCACCACAGACCATATTGAGACACGGCCACCGCTTCCTCTTCACCCTTCCCAGCCAAGAATAACACCTGAGAAGTGGCTTCCTGTTGGATCTGGAGGTACTTGTGATGCTTGTGTGTCTGAGAATTCTGTGAACTCGAGTCCCCTTTTGAATTAATGCATATGACTTGAGTTGTTAATAGCTTGAAGAGGAAGTGTCATGGCTAAACGATAGACTAGAACAGAAATAATTTCTTAAAATGCTGAGTCTCCTACTGTTCAATTGCCCAGAAAACTTGTTCTCATCCCAACTGCCATTATTTGCAGGAATTGTTCTCTTTTTTCTCAACATAATGAAGGCCTGACCATATCCCACAAGGCTCCTCTGTCCATGGGATTCTCCAGGCAAGAATACTTCTCCAGGGGATCTTCCTCACCCAGGTATCGAATCCAGGTCTCCCACATTGCAGGCAGATTCTTTACCATCTGAGCCACCAGGGAAGCCAAAGAAGACCTTTTGGTGACAGCTTATTATAGAAGAGATCTCCCAAATCTGAACTTTCACATTAATTGTATAAGAGGAGGAATATAAATATGGACCAACTTGGCTTTATGGGAGGGAAATGGAGACTCTCTTTTCTCTAGTTCATTCTACTTCTCTAAGGTTAGTCCAACAAAAAGCAGGGACCAAATGTCATGAATTGATTTCTATTCAGCATATGTCACCACCAGGATATCTTTGCTCTGATGAAGAGCCTTCCATCTTCCTGGAAAGAAGACACATATGTCAAGGATTAGGTTCACCTATTACATACAGAATTCTTTACCTAAATTTGTGGTCCCCAGCCATTCCACTGTAATAGGCTATTCAGTAATCAAAGCCAAGCGGGTCATTTCTTACTCTGTACCCACTGATACAGTCTCTCAACTTTTATCCACAGCTCAAAGCATTACTGATGGGGAGGGGTCCTGCCAGTACAAAGTCAAGTTAGCACTCTGCCCTTCCACCCACCCCTTCTTATAAATTTCTAGTTAGACACCATCACTTCTTAGTCACTTCTATTCCTGAGAAGACTGAAGTAAAATGATCTCTTGGGAAATTCCTGACATGTAAATCTAAGAAGCTGAGAAGAGCCCAGACATAATTCCAGAGAGAAGGGTGACTCCAGAACTTTTGCCACACACTACACATTCCATTGAAGTGCCAAGCAGTGGACAATCCACAATTCTTCTTAACCTCTAAATCCTTTATTAGATCTCAAAATATATATTAAGTATCTACTAGGTTATGCCAGATGCTATGCTAGGTGTTGATGGTGAAAAGACATGATCCCTCACTAAGCTAGAAAGCTCTTTATTTCCTTTACCATCTTAGTATCCTATCCCTTTTTGCCTGAAAGATACCACCATTATTGTCCAGTCTGAAAGAGAAGCCCAGATCGAGTGTCCCTAGAGGTCCCTGTCCACTATAAGAATCTATTATCTTGGATCTGAAATAAAACAGGAAATGGTTTGGCCAGGTGCAAGGGTACAATCTATTAGTAGAACACTATTCTGATGGATGAATTAATTCAGTGTATCTAATATATGTAAACTCCCCCCACTTTAGAAAGATAGTTTCTTATGCTTCTCTTAATGATTTGATCCTTAGCCAGTACATACGGTCAGATTAATTTCTCTTTGTGTTTCTTTTCAAAACATACTGTTCTTTCAAATGTAGCAAACACAAAGAATCATATTATGGATAATCTTCCCATGACTGTCACTCAGTTAAGAATGCTTGTTAAGGACTTCCCTGGAGACTCTGTGCTCCCAAGGGGCACGGGTTCAGTCCCTGGTCGGGGAACTAAGATCCTGCATGCTGCCTGGTGCAACCAAAGAAAGGGAAGAAAGAATGCTTATTAAGCTTCCACCTTCTTTCACTTAATTAAGGTTTCTATGTCTCTGAACCAAAATTAGTCTGATCCACTGGAATAAGAAGATGGGATTATGTCTTCTGCAGATGGTTTAGGAACACTGGAAGTTGACCTTCTGCAACACTACAAGATTTAATTGGATGACCTTTCATAGAGGTGGCTGGGATGAAGTTAGACTTCATTGCCCCTCCCCTCACTGCCTGGAAAATAACACAGTGTGTATGTTAACTTTCCGGGGCAGAGCTAGTCGCACACAAACCTATAAAGCCTCAAAACCTGGCTATTGTACACCTAATCCTCCAATTCTCTTTTTCAAAATTTCTCCATGCTTTAAATAACCCCCCCAGTGCCCAGATTTCATGCAACTAAATTGTGGTACACCATGCAATAGAATAATTATACAGCCATTAAAAACCACACCGTGTGTGTGTGTGTGTGTGTGTGTGTGTGTATGTGTTAAGTCATTTCAGTCATGTCCAACTCTTTGTGACCCTATGAACTATAGCCCACCAGGCTCCTCTGAAGCTTCCTGACCCAGGGGTCAAACTCACATTTCTTATGTCTCTACATTGGCAGGCAGGTTCTTTACCACTAGCGCCACCTGGGAAGCCCCAAAAAATCACACTGCAGAGAAATATTTAGTAGAATGGAAAGATGTTCAGCTGCTTCCCTCAGCTCCCTGATTCTCAATCAGAGTATGAAACTTGCCAAATATTTTATTCTGGTCACTGCTTCCTGAGCATGCAAAATGCATCATTTCCTGTACCACATCAAGGTTGATGGTCTTAGTTCTAAGAACTGGCTTATAAGTAAGGAAGCAGAGTGTTTCCTGTTAGACCAGCAATAAAGAAATAGACTATAACAGTTTATTCTTTTCAGAAGAAGTAAAATGGATGTATGCTCAGTCTGACATCCTCAAGATGCAAACTCCTCATTGAAGTTTAGGAGACATCTATTGGGAGATGACGATTAGTTAATACTATTGTTTGGAAGCAAGATATAAACCCTGGCCCAACACTAAAGCTGGGGTATCCTGAACATGCAGATTAACTTCTCTGAGGCTCAGTTTCTGCATTGCTGAAATGGGACCACAGTAATACTGACCTCATAGGGTTAGTGGAAAGAATAAAAAAGTAGCACGTAAAGAATTTAGTTTAATGCTTGATATTCAGTAAGTTCTCAGTAAATGTCAGCTATTATTCACTGCTCTACTGCAGTTTTATCCTCCAGCCTACACTTAAGAAGGGGGATAGGATGGTGGAGTTGAGAGGGTCTCACCCTCATAAATAAGAACAGAGCACAGAGTCCGCTAGGATTCTCAGTCTCTGACTTAAAAGGAATTAAAGTCAGCTTTGTGTGATCCCTTGACTTGTTTTTGCCCCAGTCTGCCTCCCCCAGTAAAAGCAGTAAGAGGGGCTGTCACTTCTCTGTGAAGTGTAAAACTGCAAGGGCATTTGAGGGGGACTATTACCTGCTCTGGGTCCAGTCTTCGGGACTGCTAGGTATAAAGAATACCACAGGATGAAGTAAGAAGGAATGGCTTCAAAGAGAGAAAAACCAGCTGAGATCATAGGGCCTTGGCAATGGCAGAATGTTATAGGCAATTGGAGTGACAAAGATGTACCTGAGAAGTTGTCTCGGGAATGACAAGTTGGAAGTCCCATGTAGGATACCTGTTGCAAGATAACTGTTTCCCACTGAAAAGCCCAAACTTCTCTCGAACTTGGTGAATGCCCCCATCCATCTGGCACTTTAGCCAAAAGGTGAATTTAATTCAAGGAAGTAAGAATACTTAGAGAGTCCTTACAATGACGAGAGTTGTCTGCAAGCAAGGAGGCAGCAATGCAGATGAGTGAGGAATTGCAGTGTGCTGGCTGGCTTTGAGAGAAAAAGACAGCTACACTCACAACTGCTCCAAGTCAGAAAGTGATCCCTGCCTGAGGGAGGTATAGAGTGCTCTGGCTGTACTTACCAGGACACGGAAGCCTGTGTAAGAAGCTTCCAACAATGGAGAACAGGATGCTGCCAGGAAGGCAGTGGGAAAGGAGGGGAGAGAATCAACACAAGATTTACAGCAAGAACATCTCCTTTCCAGCACTGCTGACGTGTCCTGGACAAGCTGCCATCTCTGACCATCACCTATTCAGAACCCAGAGTGAAAAGCAATTTCCATCCCTCTGATTCCTGTTGAATTGTTCTTCATTCTCAGTCCTATTGCCTCCATCTGCACTTTCCAAGAAATTACTACCCTGGGATCAACTGAAAATGAAGGTCATCTGACTTCAGCTTGTTTCAAGGGATTTTGGAGTCTGAAGTATGACCTTGGGCCTGCAACCTGATGGTGGGCAGTGTGCACCTTTCTACCCTGCCCTGTTCTGTGACCTGAGACTTTGTAACCACTCTCAGTGGCCACAGAATTAGACTGATTGCCTACCAGTTGCTTTCAGGTCCATCCTCTCCTTCAAAAAGCCTTCATTTCCATTCTTGAGATCAGACTTGTTAGGGGTTGCAGAGATAAGGCACTATCTCATCATGGCTTAATCATGTATCCGTTCCAAGAATGGTGTCTGAGGAAGGTTCTGAGGGTTCTAGGTGAACTCCAGACCGGTTCTCACATTGGACACCAGAGAAGAAAATCCTGGGGAAATGGAACTGAGCCAGGTGAGTTTCAGGAGTTGGGAAAGAAGAGTGGCAGGCTCTACATGACAGGATTAATTCATTCATTCAACACTCAACATACATCAACCGAGTATCCACTACATGCCAAAGGATATAGCGAGAAAAGACCCGGGTAGACCACAGTGCAATGAGAGGGAAAAGCAACCAAAATGTAATTGTGATATAGTTTGATCACTGTGGGGCTTCCCAGCTGGCACTAGTGGTAAAGAACCCACCTAGCTTCTCTGGTGATTCAGACGGTAAAACTCTGCCAATAATGCAGGAGACCCAGCTTTGATCCCTGGGTCGGGAAGTTGCCCTGGAGTAGGAAATGGCAACCCACTTCAGTATTCTTGCCTGGAGAATTTCATGGACATAGGAGTCTGGTGGGCTACAGTCCATGGGGTCACAGAGTCACACAAGACTGAGCAACTAACACTTTCACTTTCACCAAGGCAGGAGACATAAGAGATGCTGGTTATATCCCTGGGTTGGGAAGATCCCCTAGAGGCAGGCATGGCAACTCACTTCAGTATTCTTGCCTGGAGAATCCCCATGGAGCCTAGTGGGCTACAGTCCATGGGGTCACAAAGAGTCAGACAAGACTGAGCAACTGACCATGCATGCACATGATTCATTGCAACCATAGGCGAAAGTCAATGTGAAATAAAGTAAAACAGGAAGGAATTACCTCCAAGTTTTGGGGTTGAGAGAAGTCTTCTGGAAGGAAGGCAGAGGCAGAATTAAGAGGTCTGTGACTTTATACCTGGGCCAGGTGGCAGAAGAGGCAGGAGAAGGGGTGGAAATCAATACCTACGGCAGCCAGGACCTTATGACCTTGCCACCAAGAACCTTCCATCTCTCGTTCTTTGCTTTTCTACACCCTTGGTTCTTCTGATCTGCCTTTCCCATCAGATTTGTGCACCAAAGAGAAACACCATGGACCTCAATAAGAATGGACCAAAAAGGTGTTTTATAAAGACAGCCTTGGTGAAATGTGATATTTAGCCTCTGTAACCCTGAGGAAAATCTCTGGAAGAGGGCAGTGTTCGCAGCATCCCAGACTCAAGAGGGGAACCAGACATAGCCAAACCTAAGTCACCTTCCTTCCATTTTCATCTTATTTTCTCTCCCCTCTCTTCTCCTTGACCCTTAGGAGGAAAGAGGAAGAAAATTTAGTAGAAAGAGGTAAAGAAAAGGTTATAGAGATGGAAATGGAGAAAAGAATGCTGAATTGCAAGGCATCTCAGCTACCTGGTTCTTATCACTAATGACCCTCAGGCACTTCTTAACTAGGATTTTCTCCTGCCTCCCTGGATTGGGGATGAGAAATGAAGGTAAATGCAAGGCATTTGCCTTCAAACACTGTGAAGGTAGAGCTGGCTGGGCCAAGGCCAGCTGTCTCTCAGGACCACATTCTTCCTCCCCTCTTTCCCTCTTGCTCACTCCCTGCCCTTCTCCAGCTGCCTCACTGCCCTGAGTCCCCTGCCACCTTTTGCCTTCTCTTCTGACTCTCCTCTGTTCCCTACTGATGCCTGTGAAGATGCAATCAACTTGCCTTCTGCTCTTGCACTGAGCTAGTGGACTAGCTTTCATGAGACTGGGTGGGGACCACATGTAGAATCTTGGCCACAATCCATTCCTTGGCAGTGATACTATAACAGGAGGGAACTTGGCAGGGCACAACTTTTGAAAGAATGACATAGCCCAAGGACACAACATAAAGATTAGAATCAAATGGGATCAAGATGACATCAAGATAGACCTTGATCCTCAATCAGCAAGCAAAATGACACACCCAGATACACCATGACAGTTCCAAGGCACTGTCAAAAGACCAAGGAGTGGGCATTGGCCCAATTCCTGGAAATCTCCACCCCTTCTCCAAAATAGATGGACTAATCCCCCCACTCATTAGTGTATGAAATTACCCAGCCTATACAAACTAACCACACCACATTTTGCAGTTGCACTTGGCCCTCTGCAAAGGCCCACACTCTGTCTATGGAATGTGCTCCTCTCTGAATCTGAATAAATTCACTTCTTACCTATCACTTTATCTTTCACTGTATTCTTTCTGTGATGAGACATCAAGAACCTGAGCTTCATTAGGTCCTGAAACCAGGTACTGTGGGTTTTAGCTGGGTTGAGTCCCAGCCTTGTGGGTTCAAGTCCCAAGCAGGGTTTTGGCTGGGTTTGAGTCCCAGCACATGGGTTCAAGCCCCAATCTGAGGTAAACAATTTC
>NW_011494636.1:2500738-2502081 GCF_000754665.1 Bison bison bison | reverse complement strand
GGGCCCTGTGGGGCTCCCGGGCACAAGGCCTTTCTGTGTCCCCATTTCCTTAATTATAGGAAACAGCCTTCATTCAGCCTCCCTGACCTTCCTGAGTTTCAATGAGCAGAGGAAGGGAGGGGATGCGAGACGAGGGAGAAACAGTCAAGAGCAGCCTTGTGGCAAGGTCCTCTTTCCTCATCAAGGGATACACTCAACAATGTTTTTGAGCTATTTTGCAGATGCTGGAACTCTCTCTCTAGGTGGGAGAAGTCTTAAGAATGATATGCTGCCCACAAGCATGTAGATCCCAGACCAGCTGGATCTGAAGGTTGATGCTGACTCCCACTTACCTCACCACCCACCCATCAGAAGAATCTCCATGTGCTGATCATGCCCTCTTTGAGCAGTTACTATAAAACTTGTCACTATCTTCCCCAAGTTGGGATATATGGTTTTGAGGACATTAGCCTGCTGTGTCCCCTTTTTCTACTTCACCCAAAACTCTGTCTCTGAGATTTTAATGTGGCACTGGCATACAGAGAAGCTGAGCTTTCAGCAGCAGCAGCAGGCTCTGGGCTCTCCATTAGCAGCAGCTGCTAAGATTTCAGAAAGGAGGCAGGTCAGCCTTGTGTGACACGGAGAAATACATGAAGACACACTTGATCTCCTTCCTCTTAGCAACAGAAACAGCAACAACAATAATCCTCTTCATCTGCAGAGTCTTTCCTGATCGCTTTCAGCCCTTCTCTGTCTCTGGTTTTCCTTTGTGCCATCAGCCTGTATTCCACAAACACCTTCATAATATCACCTAAAAGGTGATTTTTTTTATTGTTTGTTCTGATTATATTTTTCTCAATAGCAATGATGCAGTTTATTTTCACCCGACTTTTAAGTTAAAAATTTTCAAACAGAATTGACTGGATTTTGTCATGAATGCCCATTTATCCACCACCCAGTTTCTGCCATTAACATTTTACTGTTCTCACTTTTTTACACATACAGACATCCATCCATTCCTCCCTCCATCCATCAAACTATTTTCTTTTTGATGCATTTCAAAATATATTGCAGACATCTGCAAACTTCCCACTAAAAACTTAAGTATTTATGGGATTAACTTGATATTAGCATCATTATCAGTAAAATTTCCATACTATTGAGAGAGTCAGTTCCTAGGCAGGTTGATAAGGAGTCTAGGGGTTCCCAAGGAGAGAGGGGTCTGGAATTCTCGAGGAAGAAAGGACAAACTTTTTTTCTTTCTCCATATTCCTTAGGATTATATAACAATAATGTATCTTGCCTAAGGACAGTCTCTGGATTAAACCTTCTGTTATCTTAAAATGTAAATTATGGGAGTAGGT
>NW_011494636.1:2499886-2500638 GCF_000754665.1 Bison bison bison | reverse complement strand
ATGAAACAGCCAGTTGCTAAACAAAAATAAATTAGATAAATTTTGGTATATCTGCATTCTACACTGACAAGGCATTGAACACTCACAAACAGATAGGAGGAGGAAAAGGAGAAAAGACTAGGCATCAAACCAGAGCTGTGCTTCCCAGACCTTTTCAGACAATGACATCCCTGTGACCTTGTAGGAACAAGCAAGTCACCATTAAAGCCACGTACGTGCTCAGATGCTCGGTCATGTCCGACTCAGCCATACATATATGGTGACTCAACCAGAAAAGCCCCCATAAATGCCACATGTCCAACCAATTTTCTGCATACAACAAACAGGACTCAAGCTGATGGGCAAGAGATGGCATTCGAAAACAAAAAGTCACTCAAAATCTTTTCACATATCTGTATCCATTCCTATTGGTTATCCATTTTAAATACAGCAGTCTGTGAGTCTCTTTATGTTTTGTAAGTAAGTTCATTTGTATTATTTATTTTTAGATTCCATTTATAAGGGATGTCATATATGTATGGTTGTCCAACTGAAACTATCACAATATTGTTAATCGGCTGTGTGTGTGTGTGTGTGCTTAGTAGCTCAGTCGTGTCTGACTCTTTGAGACCCCATAGACTACAGCCCACCAGGCTCTTCTGTCCATGCGGATTCTCCAGGCAAGAATACTAGAGTGGGTTGCCATGCCCTCCTCCAGGGGATCTTCCTGACCCAAGAATCAAACTGGGGTCTTCTGCATTGCAGGAGGATTC
>NW_011494636.1:2479888-2499786 GCF_000754665.1 Bison bison bison | reverse complement strand
AGGATTATATAACAATAATGTATCTTGCCTAAGGACAGTCTCTGGATTAAACCTTCTGTTATCTTAAAATGTAAATTATGGGAGTAGGTCTGATGAGGTCTTTACAACCTCCAGACATTCTTTGGATGCACTGGAAAGTATGTAACTTCATTGTTAACACTAGCAAGAGGGTACTGTTTCTGCCCCCTTCTGATACCTATGTCAGAAGCTTTCCCTATCTCCTTTATACTTTAATAAAAGTTTATTACACAAAAGCTCTGAGCGATCAAGCCTCGTCTCTGGCCCCAGATTGAATTCTTCTCCTCTGGGGGCCAAGAATCCCGGTGTATTCGCGTGATTCAACAACAACCTTTCACTATCACCTTTTAAAATCAATGAGAATAACGTCTCCTAGAGGTCACACCTTTACATATAGTATATCTATATCTCAAAACCACTCTGCAAGGTAAAGATTACTATGTCCACTTTACAGATTTTGAAACTGAGGCTGAAGTTTGTCACCCACAGTCTTTCTCATGCTAAAAAATGGCTTATTTTTGCTACTGTGAGTGCACTGAATGCAGAGTTTTTGTCTCCTACTTCTTTGAATCCTCTGTAGCATTCAATGGTGCCCTGGATATAGAGGTCAGCAAAGCTTCCTGTAGCTAATGAGAGAGAAGTTTGGTTATAGAGGGTGATGTGATAAGGGACTTAAGCAGAGACACAGAGCTGCTTTATCTGCAAAGCCAGCCTCCCCTCCCAAATGCACATAGTCATTAGTAAGAGGATAAATTTAAAGTCAGATGAAACAGCCAGTTGCTAAACAAAAATAAATTAGATAAATTTTGGTATATCTGCGTTCTACACTGACAAGGCATTGAACACTCCCAAACAGATAGGAGGAGGAAAAAAAGAAAAGACCAGAGCTGTGCTTCCCAGAAAAGACCACAGAAAAGACCACATCAAACCAGAGCTGTGCTTCCCAGACCTTTTCAGACAATGACATCCCCGTGACCTTGTAGGAACAAGGAAGTCACCATTAAAGCCACGTACGTGCTCAGATGCTCGGTCATGTCCGACTCAGCCATACATATATGGTGACTCAACCAGGGAAGTCCCCATAAATGCCACATGTCCAACCAATTTTCTGCATACAACAAACAGGACTCAAGCTGATGGGCAAGAGATGGAATTCGAAAACAAAAAATCACTCAAAATCTTTTCACATACCTGTATCCATTCCTATTGGTTATCCATTTTAAATACAGCAGTCTGTGAGTCTCTTTATGTTTTGTAAGTAAGTTTATTTGTATTATTTATTTTTAGATTCCATTTATAAGGGATGTCATATATGTATGGTTGTTCAACTGAAACTATCACAATATTGTTAATCGGCTGTGTGTGTGTGTGTGTGTGTGTGCTTAGTAGCTCAGTCGTGTCCAACTCTTTGAGACCCCATATTCTACAGCCCACCAGGCTCTTCTGTCCATGCGGATTCTCCAGGCAAGAATACTAGAGTGAGTTGCCATGCCCTCCTCCAGGGGATCTTCCTGACCCAAGAATCAAACTGGGGTCTCCTGCATTGCAGGTGGATTCTTTACCAGCTGAGCTACCAGGGAAGCCCATTAATGGGCTATACTCCAATATAAAATAAAAAACTCAAAAAAATGTCTTTTCAGTAAAGAGAAAAATGTCAAAAAAATAAAGATGAAGGTCTAGCAAATAGCTAGAACATAGAAAAGTGGGCATAATTCCCTGGATCCCAACACTGGATGGTTTATTCTCACAATGTCCCTTCATAGGAAGACATTTATGAGGGGTCCATGACCAGGTATAATAACTGACCTTGGCCTTGGCACTGACCCTGAGCCTATGAGTCCTCCCGACACACCGGCCCTACGCCCCCCTTTTGGCCTGAACATCTCCATAGTCGCTATATTGGAACCCCACTCAGTAGGTTCCCACCCCAGGTCCTCCCTAACTGAGGATCATCAAAAAGGCAGAAGAGTGACCTACAACCAGAGGTTGTACATATGAACAATCTGTATGGTTGTACATACAACCATATGAACCTCTGAGTCAGCTGACTCAACACTGATTATGCCCCGTGGGAGAGGGTCCAGACCAGGAAAAGGGAAGGAGTCCTCCAGTCTCCAGATTCACAGCAAGGACTCAGGACTCACCTCCCTTACTTAGGAGAAATCAAGCTTGAAATAGTCAAAGAGACAATTTTCTCCACCTGTTGTCCAACAGATAAAACTAAAACCCTTTTCGGACCAAAGGATAAGCTGAGCATTTCACTGACTTGCAGAGTCCAACCAAAAGGAGTGGTGTTGGTATGGAACAGTAAGGAAAACTAGCCCTTGCACCAGCCTTGTTTATCAGAATTCCCATTCAGCCCTCTGTCTGCAAAGAATGTTCATGCTGTATTTATCCTAATTCCTTTGGTACACATCTCCTTTCTGGGGATACCCCCAACAAGTGCCTCCTAATACTTGGAGTGAAGGAAAAAGACAAAGTTGACAAGAGAAAGGACAGGGGAAAGAGGGACCTCATAACTTTTGTGTGTTGCCTCCCAACTCTGGCTGGCCATCACTGGCATCACAGCTGGCGCCACGTGATGCCCCACTACCCAAGGGCCTCCCACACAGGACCCCACTAGCACTGCACACCAGACCAAGACCCCTCCCTCACGGGCCATTTTGCTGTGCCTTTCTCAGAGTTTCTCAGGAACCCTTGTGTTACTGTGCTGTGTGCTGTGCTTAGCTGCTCAGTCATGTCTGACTTTTTGTGACCCCATGGACTATAGCCCATCAGGCTCCTCTGTCCTTGGAGATTCTCCAGGCAAGAACACTGGAGTGGGTTGCCATGCCCTCCTCCAGGGGATCATCCCAACCCAGGGATCGAACCCAGGTCTCCTGCATTCCAGACGGATTCTTTACCAGCTAAGCTACCAGGGAAGCCCCCTCTTGTCACTTACTTTCTACAACTTCCCATATCCAAATCACAACTTAATGAAATTTTATTTATCCTTTTCATGACATGTTAACATTTCTGTCTTGACACCTTGTCTTGACATGAGCTTCAAAGTAATATACAGTAATATTTCTGGAAATAGAAGCCCTGGGCTGTGATTTTAAATGTTGGTGGTAGAATAATTACCTAAATGAATATATCTTTCTTGTTCTGAATACTATACAATTCAAAGAGACTCCTGATATGCTATGGGAATTTGCTCCTAGTGATCATTTACATCATCTCCAAAATTTTTTGATCATCCATCCCTATGAGTAAAAAATCTTGAACATGTGCCTCCAAAATACATCTATATTCACTTATAAATTTTATACATAAATCATTGTCAATCTTACAGTGTTATTAGAGCTCAATTTCTTATTTTAGATACAAATGGAAGTTCTAATATATTACTCCTATATAACTATTATGATAATCATAGAGAATAGGTGCTTATACCTGTTGACTAAAAAGATTCACAACGTGGGTTGCAAGTTAAGTTTTATTTGGGGCAAAATGAGGATGCAGCCCGGGGGACAACACCTCAGATACCTCTGAGAGACTGTTCCAAAGCAGCGGTGGGGTAAGGTCAGTAAATAAGATTTTGGTGAAGGGGGAGTTCAGTGCAATCAAGCACTTCCTTTACAAGAGGTTTTTTGCTAGTCATGCAGAGCTGATGTCACCATGAAGGGATTTAGTGCTTTTCTAGATATGAGGAGATGCAAGGATTGGGACAACAGGGGATGAGATGGTTGGATGGCATTACAGACTCAATGGACATGAACTTGAGCAAACTTCGGGAGATGGTAAAGGACAGGGAAGCTCTGTGTGCAGCAGTCCATGGGATGCCAAATAGTTGGACACGACTTAGCGACTGAACTAAACTGAACTGAAGGATAGGGATTATGAAATCAGTTCCTGAAAATATCTAACTGTCTAAAGACCTGTTCCACCAGTTTCCCTGGAGCACAGAGTGCCTCACTCTCCACCCTGAATCCCCTTCAGGGTGTATCGAAGGTCAATAGCTGCAGCAGCACAGGGTTCAATCTCTGCAGAGGGAGAATGCAAATGCCCTTGGCAAGCACCAGTCTGAAGTTGACATACCCCACTGTGGAGGCTATGACATAAAAAGAATGGAGAAATATGTGTGAGGCATGAGCATCTTTGCAAGGACAATATTTCTCTTCCAACTCAGTAGAATCCTGCTGTGATAGATACATGTACAAGGTTCTCTAAGCTAATAAAAAATGAACTCTTTATCCTAATTTAATGAGAAGTGCTGAGACATAAGTAATCTCAATTGCTGTCCTCGACATTAATTTCAGCACCCCACCCCCTTATTACCTGAGTTTTGGAACAAGAAATTTGCAGCAAAATTGACTTATTTGTTTTCCACCTTCCAGGATTTTCCCTTTATAGAAATGCTAATGAGCATCAAGCCAGTCAATCCTAAAGGAAATCAGTCCTGAATAGTCATTGGAAGGACTGATGCTAAGGCTGAAGTTCCAATACTTTAGCCACATGATGCAAAGAGCTGACTCATTAGAAAAAGACCCTGATGCTGGGAAAGATTGAAGGAGGAGAAGGAGATGACGGAGGATGAGATGGTTGGATGGCATCACTGACTCAATGGACATGAATTCAAGCAAGCTCCAAGAGTTGGTGATGGACAGGGAAGCCTGGTGTGCTGCAGTCCACAGGATGGCAAAGAGTTGGACACAACTGAGAGACTGAACAACAACAACGAGCACTGAAATAGTCAAGTTGCATGAAGGTGTAAGGATGAGGCCCCAGACCGCATTTAAATCATCACAAGATGACAGTGCAATTTTAACAGGGAAGAACCGACTCTGACTCCATGTTGGATCTGTTTCTTTTACTTTAAACTCTGTTTGCCATTGCTTTTGCTACTGCCCTAAAAGGATGCTGTCTATAGCTGTAAGCATACACAATGTCCTGCTGTGGTGCCCCTCTGCCTTAATGTTAAACTAAAGAGCCTTTGTTCGGCTCACATGGGGACATTCTGGTCCTGTCCACCTGTGAATGACTGCTGAAAAGAAAAAAATGGACACATCCCCTCCCTGATGCTGGCCAAGCCAGGAGATATTTTACAAGACTTAACAGGCTTTTTACTTTACTTCCTCACCTCCTCCTCATCTCTGTTCTATAAAAGTTACTAGCAATCAGACCCCAATAAGACGGTATTCAAGGACACTGGCCTGCCATCTTCTTAGATGCCTGGCTTTCCAAATAAAATCACTATTCCTTGCCTTAACACCTGGTCTCCTGGTTATTGGTCTATTGTGCAGCAAGTGGGGCTTCCCTGGTAGCTCAGTGGTTAAGAATCTGCCTGCAGTGCAGGAGCCACAGGAAACGTGGGTTCAATCCCTGGGTAGGGAAGACCTCCTGGAGTAGGGAAGGGCAACCCACTCCAGTATTCTTACCTGGAAAATTCCATGGACAGAGTAGCATGGCGAGCTATAGTCCATAGGGTTCTAAAGAGTCGGACACAACTGAAGAGACTTAGCACCCAGCACGCATGCACAGCAAGCAGACCAAGCCTGGATGCAGTAACACAGTCACTGTTATCTTCTGAACAGAAGCTGTAGACTCTGCCACCACTACTCTTTCACGTCACTTGCAGGTCTGTCTCTTAATAAAAAAGAGAAAGTAGATGAAAAAACCTGTGTAGATGAGAAAAGGAAAAGAGGCAGTCTCCGTTCAACTGTGATCTAGCTCCCTTCTATAAGCTGTAGATGCTGAAATAAAATAGACATGCCCTTTTAAGGAACACTCTCCCTATCAGTTCTCAATAAACATGAAATAAAACATATTCTATAGAGATCCACCCAAGTGCTCCGACTTAACACTCCTCAAGCTCAGTGTATTATACCAGACACAAAACAAATCCTGCTGCCAAAATCTGACACTCCTTGTTAAAACTAAAAGTTGTCACCAGGCCAATATCAGTCAAGGTTACCACTCAGTATACACCAACTTATGTCTCCTGGAGAAAAGAAAGGATTGGAATTGAACTTGGTTTGTGGGGCTACAAGGATGGACAAACCCAGCCCTGCTGTGTCTTGCTCTCGTTGTAGAGAGCAACCTGGTCTCAAGGTTCTCATAGTCCAAAAAGCAACTAAACTTACAAGGGAAGGACAGCCTATTTCCATAGCTGGTGATTTCCCTGCAGCCTTGCAGGCAGCTGCCACCACATCTGCCCAGCCAAAGGGTGGGAGGGCAGTAGCTGTATGAACCTTAATATAAGTTGTATAAACGGAACCACTTTTATTTTTTGTCTATTTAAAAAATATTTATTTATTTTCACTGTGCCAGGTCTTAGTTATGGCATGTTGTATCTTCAATCTTCTTTTATTTTTTAGTTCCCTGACCAGGGATTGAACCAGGCCCCCTGCATTGAAAGAGCAAAGACTTAGCCACTGAACCACCAAGGAAGTCCCTAAACTGAACTACTTTTAATCTGATCTGGGGAAAATCCTACTAAATATTAGGATGTGGAAGAGATGGTACAAAAACCCAGCCCTCTTTATCAGAGTGGAGAGAAGCACAACATCCCAAGGCACTCCCCAAACTGGATTGTACAAGTCGCTCTTGATAACCCCATCTAGGTAGCAAACCTTCTTTGGTGAAAAGCCTGTAGGCAAATGCCAAGTACTACAGAACACCAGGGCCCACATGGAGCTTGTCATTTAAATCATTCTTTTGATAAGAGCTCAACTTCTTCACTTTCATGCCTTGGAGAAGGAAATGGCAACCTACTCCAGTGTTCTTGCCTAGAGAATCCCAGGGACAGGCGAGCCTGGTGGGCTGCCATCTATGGGGTCACACAGAGTTGGACACGACTGAAGCGACTTAGCAGCATCAGCCACAGGGTCTTTGGGAGCCAAGGAAACAGTTGGCAGGGAAGAGTCAAATATTTGGTCTCTTTGCCCATGGAGGCTCTTAAACATCCTGCATCCCATTCCTCATGCCTGTGACTTCTCAGATCAGGCCTTGTCCTTTCTAGTGAACAGTCTTGAACTGGGCAACAAATATTTATTAAACACTGCAGAAGTGAATGAAACAAACATAAACCCTTGGGACTTCCCTGGTGGTCCAGTGGTTAAGAATCCACCTGCCAACACAGGGGATGCTTATTCAATCCCTGGTCCACGAAGATTCCACATGCCACCGGGCAAATGAATCCACATGTGACGACAATTGAGTCTGTGTTCTAGAGCCCCCGAGCCACAACTATTGAGCCCCTGAGTTACAATTCCAGAAGTTCTGGATCCTAGAGCCTGCGCTCCTCAACAAGAGAAGCCACAGCAATGAGAACCCCATGCACTGCAAATAGAGACTAGCCCCCCACTCACTGCCACTAGAGAAAGACCCAGCACAGCCACAAATAAAATAAATAAATACATTAAAAAGAGTACAGTGATTTCTACCACAAAATATAAATGCATAAAAATTCTCGCTGTCCTTCTCTTGGGCCCAATTCTTTCTCAAATCTCCTGGAAAAACTTAGAATTTCGCACACAGAAAAGTCACACTTGTTCCTTCTATCTCCCTGACCTCATGGTCTACACGGGTTCCCTTGTTAACCCCACTCCATTCATAATAAACTTCTGTTGTCCCTTGAATATGCCCAAGCAAATTCCTACTTAAGGGCCTTTGCATTTGAGGTTCCATCTGTCTAGAATGTCCTTCCCCCATGTGTCTATGTTGCTCACCCCCTTGCTTCTTTGAGGAATTTTGTCAGTTATCAACTCCCTTAAAGAGATTTTCCTTGACTGCATGTCTAAAATCAAACCTTGCATCCAGTTTTCTTTCTTTAAAGCATTTGTCACTACTTGATATTTTATCATATACAATACATATAACATCTATATCACATTATATTATATATCTGCTCTTCATTCATTTTTTGTCTGAATACCCACCTTTCCGAATAAAAAAGGAAATCTCTCAAAGGCAGAAAATTTGTTTTCTCCCCTGGTTTATAAGTGCACCAGTCAGGGTGCACAGTCTCTGACACATCAGAGAAATTCTCCCCAATCTCCCCAGCCCAGCAGTAGTTTTACTTGCTCAGTCATGTCCAACTCTTTGAAATCCTATGGATTGTAGCACACCAGGCTCCTCTGTCCATGGGATTCTCCAGGCAAGAATACAGGAGTGGGTTGCCATTCCTTTCTCCAGGGGATCTTCCCGACCCAGTGATCGAACCCTGTTTCCTGCATTGCAGGCTGATTCGTTACAGTCTGAGCTACCAGAGAAGCCCCTCCCACCTCACCCATCCCCAAACAATGGAAAATGTATCATCATCGTAGCCAATACGTATTAAGATTCATGCCTGTGGCAGCAATAACAAGAGAAAGGAAATTTGGAAACTTTCAAATGAAAATCATATTTTCAAAGAGCCAGTAAAGCCCTGAAAATTGCTGAGAAACCCTCTTCAGAAACTTCCTATACCTCTTAGCCATTTTTAATTAAATGTGTTGCCCCTAAAACACTAGTATTCAAAATAAACATGGGTTAATTTGACTTATTTTTTGTTTTGTTTTGTTTTGTTTAATCTTTGGTATGGTACGATTACAGTTCTCAATATTTGTTCCAAATACTCTGTATTTCAGCTGCATTTGAGTTATATATGTGTAGAAATCTAATCACCGGTAAGCACACTACATTTATGTGAAAATAATCCCTTCTGATTTCCAAACAGCCAATTGTCAAATGATATTTTGAATTATAACCCATCTGCAAATTGGAAACAGTCTTGAGGATGCCTTTAAAATTTTTAGGATTCAAAGTGACTTGTGATGTGAAGTTTTCTTTTATACACAAAGGAAAACATAAAATTCCAGTAGCAAAAGCAACAAGGAAGAACACACGTGGCCCAAACAAGCTGTTAAGTCCTTTAGGAACAAGATTCAGAAGAAAATGTGCTAAGCATGACACTTTGAGAGGTGTGCCCGCAGAGTCAAGCCATTCTTATCTTCAGGGACTAAACAGAAAGGCTGCTAGATACCCTGGATTTATACAATAAGGAATTCAATGACTAAGTATCAAATCTTATGTGTAGCTGATCCTATACTGACCTCACCCCTAGTCCAGCAATAGTCAACAAAAAATATGTAACAAGAATAAAAAAAAAAATTTAACTTCCCAGTTAGTTATTTATCAATCATTTTGGTCTAAAATTGGACTTCCCTGGTGGCTCAGATAGTAAAGCATCTATCAACAATGTGGGAGACCTGGGATCGAGCCCTGGGTTGGGAAGATCCCCAGAGAATGAAATGTCCATCCACTCCAGTACTATTGCTTGGAAAATCCCATGGACAGAGGAGCCTAGTAGGCTACAGTCTATGGGGTCGCAGAGAGTAGGACACGACTGAGCGACTTCACTTTCACTTTGGTCTAAAACAGTCTCTTTCCCCTTGTAAAACTTTTTGCACATATTGTTGTTGTTGTTGTTCAGTCACTAAGTCATGTCCAACCTTCTGTGACCCCATGTACTGCAGCATGCCAGGCTTCCCTGTCCAACACTATCTCCCTGAGTTTACTCAAGTTCATGTCCATTGGGTCAGTGATGCCATCCTACCATCTCATCCTTTGAGCACATACATGCTCAGTCTCCCTGAGCTCTTCCCCTTTCCATTTCTTCCACCTGAGATAGCATCTGTATACACGGCAGAGATCATGGTGGTGAGTAGAGAGAGCTTGGATCTGCGCATGGGTTTCAGTGCCACTCTTAAAATCCTCCTGGGCCCCCTAAGCAATGGTTGTTCTTGTTCATTTGATCGGTGCTATTCCTGCCAATGCTCACGGCCAAAGACAACAGCTGGTCAGATTCACAGTCTGCCATCTCTTGATTTGCTTTGAATTTAGTGAACCTCCTTGCTGACTTGGCCCCAGATCAACTCACACGAGCATTGCATGGGGTCTAGCTGTGATGGCCATTTGATCCCTAGTCCAGGGGTCTACCATATAGATTTCACTACACAGTTACTAGCCCCAAACACTATCAACTGCTTTCCACATTGGTCAACAGGACAGGGAGCAATTTCTGGATTCTTTTTGCTCTTTAGCTCAAAGCAGAGAAAGATCTCTGGAAGTTAGAGTCAAGGTTTCCTGCTGTGTAACCATACCTCACTGGGCTTCCCAGGTGGCACTGGTGGTTAAGAATCCACCTGCCAATGCATTAGATGCACTGGACTCAGACTCCGTTCTTGAGCCAGGAAGATCCCCTGGAGGAGACGGTAACCCACTTCAGTGTTCCTGCCTGGAAAATCCCACAGACAGAGGTGCCTGGTGATCTGCAGTCCATGGGGCCAAAAAGAGCAGGATATGACTGAGCGACTGAACCAAAAGTACCACCACAACAGCCATGCCTCATCAGTAGGGTATATCCTTGAAGGTGGGTTTTTCCAAGTCCCAAAAGGAAACTGGGACATGAAAATGCCTCTTGTGTCTACCTTTGCAATCATGGCACAACCCCTACAATTTCTTTCTTCTTCTCGGGGTCACAACACTTCATGCTCAGGCTGACTGCAGAGAACAGTGTCCTCTCTACCTTTGTGGAAGAATCTCCAAGTCCTGACACAATCAAACTGACTTTTAATATGCTAAAAGAGGTAATAAGTTTTTGAAATCTTTCTCATTTGTGAAACCTGATTTCAAAACTTATTGAAAAAACTTAAAAAAAAACTAAAAGATTTTTTTGAAATAATTTTTACTCTGGGTTTCGAAAGCAGGATATTTAATATTTTTCTTCTTGAATCCCTGTTATGAAAACCTAATACTTCCTGAAGCAAACTGATGCCTCAGACCAGCACAAGAGGTGTGCCATGGACACACAAAGTGAGTAACACGAATGACTGTCATGGCATGGTTAAGAGGAACATAGCCAGCTTGTGTTTAAGAAAGGTGGCTTCAGTATGGAGAATATGGGGCTTCCCTGGTGGCTCAGACAGTAAAGAAGCTGACTATAATGCAGTGGGAGATCCAGGTTTGATCCTTGGGTCAGGAAGATCCCCTGGAGGAGGGAATGACCATTCCAGTATTCTTGCCTGGAGAATCCCATGGACAGAGGAGCCTTGCAGAGTACAGTCCAGGGGCTCTCAAAGAGTTGGACATGACTGAGTGACTAACACTTTTGCTTTTCACATGGAGGATATGAGTAAGTAAGGTTGAGAGTAGAGGCAGCGAGAGCAGCTCATGATAGTATTAATGAAAATAATAGCTAGCACTGAGTAAATATATACTACATGCCAAGCATGTGTTTAATGCTCACAACAATCTTATAAAGTAGGTACTATTAGTGTCCCCTGATTACAGGTGGGAGACTGAGGCTGGGAGTCTTCTTAACATCCATCACACAGCCAGTAGATGACAGAGCTGGAATTTGAATGCAAGCAGTCTGACTCCAAAATCCATTCTTTTGGAGTAATCTGGGTAAGAGTAATGGTGACCTGGATTTGGGCAAGGGTACAAGGGATGTGGTAGGCAGAATAATGCCCCTCCATGCTGCCCATATCCTAATCCCCAGAGCATGTGACTGTGTTAAGTTACATGGCAAAGGGATGTAAAGGTTGCTAGTGGAAGCTTTTAATTCACTTTAAAAATAAGGACATTCTCCTGGACTATCTGAGTGGACCCACAGTAATCACAAGAGTCCTTAAAAGTGGAAGAAGGAGGCAAAAGAAGAGGATGAGAGGAAGAAATGTGATGGTGGAAGCAACATCAGTGAGTGTAATGCTGTTGGCTTTGAAGATGGAAGAAGGGGGCCATAAGCCAAGGGTGGCCTTTAGAAGCTGGAAAAGGCAAAGAAACAAACTCTCTTCTAGAGCCTACAGGAAAAAATGCAGCCCAGCCAAGACCTTGGTTTTAGTGCAGTGAGGTATCCATCAGAACTCTAACCTACAGAACCACAAGATAATATATCTGTATTGCTTTAAGCCACTAAGTATGTCTTACATTGTTATAGGAATAGGAAATTAATTCAGGGTTAAATTCACAGGATTTAGAAATCCAGTAGATAATTGGTGCCCTGATAGTTTTTGTTGGTGTTTAGTCACTAAGTTGTGTCCAACTCTTTTGCGACTCTATGTACTACAGCTCACCAGGCTCCTCTGTCTCCTGGATTTCCCAGGCAAGAATACCAGAGTGAGTTGCCATTTTCTTCTCCAGGGAATCATCCGGAGCCAGTGATTAAACTTGTGTCTCCTGCATCTCCTGCATTGGCAGGTGGATTCTTTACCACTGAGCCACCAGGGAAGCCCAGATAGTTAGAACTTGAATGATTCCAAAACGAAGTAAAGGAGATGAAATGAACTTGAAAGGCTCCATTTATTCTCTAAATCTAAAGCCACTTAACTGATAACCAATGTTTGCATTCCTCCAAAGCATAGCCCCAACCATTTAGTCCACGAGTACCTTCTGGATTTTGTATGTGACTTCCCTCATTTGGTCTTTCTACTTGTGTCAACAGCCTCACCAGAAATTCCCTCCATTTTTCCCCCTCTCCATTGCTTTGGTCCCATGTTTATCAGACTCAGAGCTTTAGTGGACAGAAAAGCATCATGATCCCTCCTTAGGCATATTTTCAATTCCCTTTTCCTATGTTCGCTCAAGAAATGGACCAATACAGTCTTTGATGAGATTTTCCCTGATTAAGAATATGATAATGAGCTGCATAGATACAGACATTCCCTGGGCAAGCTTCATTCTCAGGCACAAACAAGCACTAGCAGTAAAGTGTGACCCAGTGGGGACCACTAACCTAGTGAGTGAGGAAGCAGGGGGGGGAGGAGGGCTTCAGGAAAAGATATGTGTCTATATTTATGTCTTTAAAAAGCATTTCTCATCACACCTCTCCTAGCTTTTCCACCTTTGATTTTGCAAGCAGAGAAATGTATGACTAAACAGCTATCAAGACTGGACAGAAAAAGTGCTTATGCTTTTATACCATCAGTCACCTGAGATGACCCCAGTCATGTCTTTTACTTGCCCCATCAAAGGAAAGGAAAAGACATAAAAGAGAAAGGGGAAAGTTATTCTGTTCAGTTCAGTTCAGTTCAGTTGCTCAGTTGTGTCCGACTCTTTGCCACCCCATGGACTGCAGTACGCCAGGCTTCCCTGTCCATCACCAACTCTTAGAGTTTACTCAAACTCATGTCCATTGAGTCAGTGATGCCATCCAGCCATCTCATCCTGTCGTCCCCTTCTCCTCCTGTCTTCAATCTTTCCCAGCATCAGGGTCTCTTCAAAAGAGTCACCTCTTCGCATCAGGTGGCCAAAGTATGGGAGCTTCAGTTTCAGCATCAGTCCTTCCAGTGAATATTCAGGACTGATTTCCTTTAAGATGGACTAGTTGGATTTCCTTGAAGTTCAAGGGACTCTCAAGAGTCTTCTCCAACACCACAAGCATCAATTCTTTGGCACTCAGCTTTCTCTATAGTCCAACTCTCATATCCATAAATGACTACTGGAAAAACCATAGCTTTGACTAGATGGGTCTTTGCTGGCAAAGGAATGTCTCTGCTTTCTAATATGCTGTCTAGGTTGGTCATAACTTTTCTTCCAAGTAGCAAGTGTCTTTTAATTTCACGGCTGCAGTCACCATCTGCAGTGATTATGGAGCCCAGAAAAACAAAGTCTCTTACTCTTTCCATTGTTTCCCCATCTATCTGCTGTGAAGTGATGGGACTGGATGCCATGATCTTAGTTTTCTGAGTGTTGAGTTTTAAGCCAACTTTTTCACTCTCTTCTTTCACTTCCATCAAGAGGCTCTTTAGTTCTTCTTCACTTTCTGCCATAAGGGTGGTGTCATCAGCATATCTGAGGTTATTGATATTTCTCCCAGAAATATTGGTTCCAGTTTGTGCTTCATTCAGCCCAGCATTTTGTATCATGTACTCTGCATATAAGTTATATAAGCAGGGTGACAATATACGGTCTTGATGTACTCCTTTCCCTATTTGGAACCAGTCTGTTGTTCCATGTCCAGTTCTAACTATTGCTTCTTGACCTGCATACAGATTTCTCAGGAGGCAGGTCAGTTGTTCTGGTATTCTCATCTCTTTAAGAATTTTACACAGTTTGCCATGATCCACATAGTCAAAGACTTTGGCATAGTCAATAAAGCAGAAGTAGATGTTTTTCTGGAACTCTCTTGCTTTTTCAATGATTCAGTGGATGTTGGCAACTTGGTCTCTGGTTCCTCTGCCTTTTCTAAACCCAGCTTGAACATCTGGAAGTTCATGGTTCACATACTGTTGAAGCCTGGCTTGGAGAATTTTGAGCATTACTTTGCTAGCATGTGAGATGAGTGCAATTGTGCAGTAGTTTGAGCATTCTTTGCCATTGCCTTTCTTTGGGATTGGAATGAAAAATGACCTTTTCTAGACCTGTGGCCACTGCTGAGTTTCCCAAATTTGCTGGCATATTGAGTGCAGCTCTTTCACAGCATCGTCTTTTAGGATTGGAAATAGCCCACTGGAATTCCATCACCTCCACTAGCTTTGTTCGTAGTGATGCTTTCTAAGGCCCACTTGACTTCACATTCCAGGATGTCTGGCTCTAGGTCAGTGATCACACCATTGTGGTGATTTGGGTTATGAAGATCTTTTTTGTACAGTTCTTCTGTGCATTCTTGCCACCTCTTCTTAAGATCTTGTGCTTCTGTTAAGTACATACCATTTCTGTCCTTTGTTGTGCCCATCTTTGCATGAAATGTTCCCTTGGTATCTCTGATTTTCTTGAAGAAATCTCTAGTCTTTCCCATTCTATTGTTTTCCTCTATTTCTTTGCATTGATCGCTGAGGAAGGCTTTCTTATCTCTCCTTGCTATTCTTTGGAACTCTGCATTCAAGTGGGTATATCTTTCCTTTTCCCCTTTCTGATATTTAAGTGTTTTTTGCTAAAGAAGTGAAAGCTTTCATTTAATGGAAATAGATAATAAATTTAATGTCTATTTTGGGATGGACTAGACAGTAAAGACTCTGCCTGCAATGCACAAGACCCGGATTTGATACCTGGGTAGGGAAGCTCCCCTGGAGAAAGGAATGGCTACCCTCGCTAGTATTCTTGCCTAGAGATTCCAAAGACAGAGGATCCTGTTGGGCTACAGTCCATGGGGTTGCAAAGAGTCAGACACAACTGAGTGACTAACACTATTCACTGTTTTACTTTTTATGTATAAATTTGGTTTATATATATACGATGACTGCATCTATTCAAAAAGTAGTGAACTGACTGACAAAATATCAACAACATGGTCCCTGGCCTCATAGGCCATTTTTCATTAATGATTTCACCTATTTCATTTATTATTTCACCTTTTTTTCAGAGAAAAAATCAGGGTAGCAAACCAGTTTGCAAAATCTCAGATGAGGAAAATGGAAGGAGGTGAGACAGGGTTGTGGATCTTGTATGGAAGAGGGAACGTCTGAACTGGACCTTAATGATGGGCTAGAGGTGGAAAGAAAAACTTAATCATGTGTAAAACAGGGAAGCAGAATGTTCATGAAGAGGTTGGCGAGACTGAAGGTGAGGAGACCAGTTGGCCAAGGGAAGGATGGAAAGAGGGATGCAGGCAGATAAGGAAGGATGCCCATACTTCTCTGGGCAGATGAAGTATGCTGGGAGCCTCAGAAACCACACATAACCATGGTGAGTTTTCCCTCTGAAGTTTTCAAAAGGAAAGTTATGTCTTTTAAGTGGCTTTAAACATTATTTTCATAACAATGAATATACTAGCATGCGTGCGTGCATTGTTGCTAAGTCACTTCAGTCATGTCCGACTCTTTGTGACCCTATGAACTGTAGCCCACCAGGCTCCTCTGTCCGCGGGATTCTCTGGGCAAGAATATTGGAGATATACTAGTCTATCTTTATGGAAATTTTTGTGATTTTTTTTTTTTTTAATGGCTGTGCTGGATCTTCTTTGCTTTGCTCAGGCTTTCTCTGGTTCCGGTGAGTGAGGGCTACTTCTCATTGAGGTGCATGGGCTTCTCACTGGGTTGACATCTCTTGTTGCAGAGCACACGCTCTAGGTTCAACGGTTTCTGTAGTTGTTGCACTCGGGCTCAGTAGTTGTGTCCCCCAGGTTTTAGTTGCTCTGAGATATGTGGAATCTTCCTGGATGAGGGATCGAACCCACGTCCCCTGCATTGGCAGGCAGATTCTTATCTACTGTACCAGCAGGGAAGTCCTGCATGAGTTTTTAAGATAAAATCACTTCAAAGAGCTTCATCATCTGCACCAGGACCTCAAACTCTGGATGTTCACCTTCTTAGATTCCTCCTTCTGCCTATTCAACTTAGGAGCTCAGATAAGTGTAACTTCTCATTACTGCCCAGTCTGACTCATCTCCTGCTCACTGACATTGCTCTTTCTCGGGTGCTTATCACATCTCACTCAGGTTATTGCCGTGGATCACTGGCTGGTCTTGCTGCCTCCCACCTTCCTTCTCCCTATCCTGCTACACTACTTCTGGGTTATCTTTCTATCATGAAAATGCAATCATTAACTACCCCACTGGTAAAACCCTTCTAGACTCTTCCTTCCACCTTTCCTTTGTGCTCTGGCTACACCACACTCACCTCCCCACCCCCACCTTCACAGTTCCCCAGATGGGTCCCATCTGTTCTGCACACTCTGTCCTCATCCACCTCCCAGACCCTCATCCTTTGAGAAAACATTTCCTGCAAGCATTTGAACAACTCATCTCTGTGTACCACACAGTCCTTGCAGAAACCAAAACTCAACAAGTTCTCTTCAGGGGACTTTGTTTCCTTCTATTTCTGGGATAACATCCTCCATATTCTGCAGCCCTAAATCCCAGGCTCCTTGATGACGATCAGGAATCTGCCAACATTTTATCATCTGAGAAATAATTCAGAGGCAAAGGAGATAGGGCACCATTTTCTTAAATCTTGTATCTTCCACATGACCAAGCCCCAAAGCACAGATTGTTTAAAACAGATCACTAAACATTTACTGACTTACTATGATATGTCAGGCACTGTTTTAGGGGCTGATGATGAAGAGATATGGAGAAGGCAATGGCACCCCACTCCAGTACTCTTGCCTGGAAAATCCCATGGATGGAGGAGCCTGGTAGGCTGCAGTCCATGGGGTCGCTAAGAGTCGGATATGACTGAGCGACTTCACTTTCACTTTTCACTTTCATGCATTGGAGAAGGAAATGGCAACCCACTCCATTGTTCTTGCCTGGAGAATCCCAGGGACAGGGGAGCCTGGTAGGCTGCCGTCTATGGGGTTGCACAGAGTCGGACACGACTGAAGTGACTTAGCAGTAGCAGATGAAGAAATAAAGGAGACACAATCCAGTTCTGGAGAAATTAACAGTTTTGTAAGTATCTCTATTTCTAGCCCACTCCCAGAGTCAAGGAATGTGGCAGCTATCAAGGAACATGGTTCTCATCTGACACCCATTACACCAGGATATAGGCCAAGGAGAGCCCCAAAGAGAAAGCTGCCCAGCTCGTGTAAGCACACAAAGAAAATGTGATGCCAAGAGATGGTGGTTTGGGCTTGGAATAGCAGGGCTCTTGGTCTTCGGCTCCTCTCTTTACTCTCAGGCAGTGCTCTGTTAACATGGTCTCTCAGCACTGGGCAGGAACAGTCAGGTATTTGGAAGTTAAAAACAATGTTATTTCTCTGAATTGAGATCTTTGAATGTAAGAAATATTACTTGAGAATTGTAATTAAACCCCAGAACTCTCTTTAGCCTGGGACAGTGATCAAGGTCATCAATCATCTCTGGCTATTCTTTCCCTAGCTCAGAATAATTCTGATCCTTCCCTCCTCACTTATACCCACCCCACGCTACCCTTTAATTATTCTATTCCCATGGAATAGGGCCAAAGCTATTTCTTTCAAGGATAACAAGATATGTTTCTTTCTCCTTGGGTGTAGTTCACACTGCTTTCTCCTTGGTCACAAGAAGCCTAATTGACTCTATCCCAAAAGTCTTCCTGGACTCCTTTGTGTCTTTTCTAGCACTCCACCAAAGGAGCTGTGTCCAAGACAGATATCTGCACCTGATCTTATCTCTCTTGTCTTCCTCACAGTTTTTGAGCTCTTAAAACCTCTATTATATCTCAGCCATAGAAATGTTATAACATGGATCATGAAAATCTAATAATTAGGAACAAAACAAGATTGGAAACAGGTAGCTTTGATCAATCTCTACATAGCTAAATGCTAGGGGAGGGAGAAAAGAGATCCTGGAATCTAAATCCATGGAGTCCAAAAGATTGCCTGAAAAGTACAGGGGACATTGGGAATTGGGTCACAGAACTGGCACACTTGTGCCCTGGCAGCATGCATCTACCAGCTGAGAGACAGAGGTGCTTTATGAGTTTCATGAGAGGCTGCTCTGACAGCTGCCCAAGAATATCTGCCAACTCAGAAACCAGGAGGACTCAAGTTGTTCTACAAGCTCCTCCACAAATGCGTGGCCAACACTTCTAAATGAAAACAAGAGCTTTTGAGTCCTTTGTCAATATCATCTGATTAAATGGCCCACAGACTCCTCTTTAATGCAAATGTTGACCCATTCAGGACTAAACAGAAGTCACAGGCCCTTGTTCCCTCTAATAATCCCTCTCTTTTTTGCCTTTCTATTTTGCACATAGCTCCTAAATTGAATCATTGGCCATGTAAATCCAACAGGACTAAATTCCCAAAAGGCAAACATATGCTTAGTGTTTTGTGTTTCTGGAGGAACTGGAGAAATTAACAGTTTTGTAAGTATCTCTATTTCTAGACCATTCCCAGAGTCAAGAAATGTGGCAGCTATCAAGGAACATGGATCTCATCTGACAACCATTACACCAGGATATAGGCCAAGGAAAGCAGAAACCAAAACCTCAACAAGTTCTCTCCAAGGGAATTTGTTTCCTTCTATTTCTGGGATAACATCCTCCATATTCTGCATGCCTAGAATATGGGGCTGTGCTTCCCCCCAGCAACCAGGGCCATTAGACTCACAGGTCGCCCAATGCGGCTCCTATCACATTACTGACAGCTCCCACTTCCTGACCTGACGATTTCTCATCTTGACCCTCGGCCTTCTCAAAAGCATTCTTCTGCAGGCTCAGTATTTGCTTAAACAGAAGCATATCTGCACATTTCAGCTGGCCCAGGACTGTAGACTGACAGGGGTTTATTCTGGACTCATCATAAATGCTTATCTTTTACACATAATTTTTCACTCAACCATGTATCATCCTATATTATTCTCCCACAGCCAAGTGCCTTTGTTGGTTCTGCCTCCCAGATAATGAATGGCATGGCGGTAAAGAGTTCTGACTCTGAACTGATATAGGTTCAAATCCTGACTCCCCAGCTTACAGCAGAATAGATAAAAATAATGGAGTTGTTTTACAGGACCACCATGAGATTGCATAAGCTAAAATCAAAACTGCAGCTAGACTGCGGTGCCTGGAGGACTACAGGAAGGAAGTCTCTCTACGTGTCAGCCTTCTAACAATGCCCAAATGGGCAAGGACCATCTTTCACTTTCTGTTTCTCCCTTTATTACCTAAGCAAACAACAGGTGCTGAGCACACAAAAGCTGTTTGATACACACATATTGACTGACTGAACAGCTGCCCTAAAGTGGCCATATCCTTCCAGGGCTGATAAAAACATTTCTGCCCAAGAATTCAGATGGAAATGCGTGTTATAGCTGCTGTTAAAAACCAGGTTTTGGACCATCCTCTGTTGCCCTCTTCTGCTGTCTCTAAAGTTACATCACATTTTCCTTTAAAAGAAGAAAGAATTCCCCGGAGCTGTTCCAAGCAGCATGGCTGCAGCAATGAGTCAGCAGCTCACCCAGGAGCCAGCAGCTCAGGCTTGGCGTTGGCTGG
>NW_011494636.1:2470590-2479788 GCF_000754665.1 Bison bison bison | reverse complement strand
CGGGTTGTGCTCAGTGACCCCTGCAGCTGCCATGGCCGTGCCCTCTGCAGCACCCCACCACGGGCCTGCGGCTGTCTGGGGTGCCTGCCTCATAGAGGTTTGGAACATAGATAGCCTGACACTGCAAAGGGTGCAGAAGAGTTGCTTCATTTCAGCCACCTGGCCCCCAAAGCTTAGAGTTAAGGAATCAGAGCATATTTCTGCCAAACAAAATCTTCCACAGGGCAGCCTGCTGACCATCTGGATACCGGGGGCAAAGCAAATGCAAAGCTTGTGACCGACCATCTGAAAAGTATACTTTTCACTGACTGACTGTGTCTGGCCAAACGTTAAGCAGAGGGAGGGGGAGCCCTTCTATGAGCCCCTTAGGGCCTACATTTGCATATTTGAGCTGAAGGGGAAGCACAGACTTCATTTCCTCTTGGCAAGTCAATGAGCTCCTTGAGAGCAAAGACTGTGTTGGGCTCTGGCGGCATCCTCAGTGCTTAGACTATGCACAGTAGGTAACCAATCAATATTTGATGGCCGATGATGGCTGATGAATCGCCAAGCCTACTAAGTAGGAGTGTAATGTTGCACTCCTCACTTCCACCCAACCTGTCCTCCATTCTGTCTCCCCTCTCTTCACCTCTACCAAATGTTTCCAGCACCCCAGGAGCAAAGAAGAGCTCACTCTCTCTCCACATGGGAAACTTGGTTTGTTAAAGTTGCTCCCCAGAAGCCAGGAGATATGGGTTTTCATGCAATAGCACATGGCTTTTCTATTAATAGCAACTACATGAAGAGTATAAACATATAGGTGCTAGTTATGATGCTTCTGAAGAAAGGACCTCAATTCCCAGAAGGGTGACAGTGGCATGGCTTTTTCCACTTGGTGTGGCCAGTATGGGCTTCAGTGATTAAAACAGAAATCAGCAATAAGGGGTTTTTTCAGTCCCCAAGAATGCATGCTTCTATCCTGCCTTATTTGAGAAGCCTCTGTCTTTGTCTCTCTCTCTCTCTCTCTCTCCATCCCTCTCTCTCCTCACACACACCTATGCTATTAAATGTGGGGTTAGAAGTGACCTTAGCAATTAACTACTACTGGTGATCAAAGTGAGGCTAAGGACCAAAGAAAAGAATTTGCCTAAAATCAGACAGCTAGTTAGTGTCCTGACCAGATTTCTGAATTCCAATCCAATGATCTTTTCACACCATTAGGAGATTATTTTGTCTTGTGTTTTATTTGCCTGCTTGCTTCTGCTTACTATGTCTTGAAAGGAGACCCAATCTAGATTTTTTTTTCTTCTCGGAAAAATTGTAACAGTTTCCAGGTAGAGCCCAGGTCCCTCCCCAGGTAAGAGATTTCCCCAGAATCCTGCCTCCCTTATATTATACCTAAGTGTTTCAATTTGAGGGGAGTGGTTTCACTGAGTTTTTAAATGTTCCCCATGGGACACTGTCTCACCCAACATGGCAGGAAGACCTGGTCCCCTCACCTGCCCATATGATAAGTGATGAGTATGCTTGTCTCATCCAGAAGTGGCGTGACTCCTCCCTGTCATGATCTAAATGTGCAGTCATTTGTGACACTGAAGATTTCCCTGCTAATGCAGCCTCTGGTGCTGAGATCAGAGAAGGCGGCTTGTGCCTATGCACATTTGCTTTGGTCGGTGCTGCAGCTCAGGCCCACTGGAGCTTGCAAGGCACATTCAGCTGAGGTGATAGTTAAGCCTAGGGGGCAGTCCTGACAAGCCATTTTACCCAGGTCCCTTGGATGCCTGCAGACTGCGGAGATTTCACTGTACTTGCATCCCTGGCTCTGTCTACAAGCCAAGCTGCGGACATCAATTTGTTTCAGGAGAAAGAGCGCCACCTTCTGGCCGCAAACTATCTCTGTCTACAGTAATGCTGTTCATTGAAAACCGCAGTGCTGCTATTTTCAAGCTGCTCAGTGCCTGAAGGGGTCAGATCCCCCACAGTGAGGGGAAAACAGGCCACCTGTAAAACTGATACCAATTCCCCCAAGTCAGACAGTGAGCCAGTAACCTCTCCCAGAAAACCTTGGCAGAGCCTTTGTAGCACATGTCTTTCTCCTTCCTTAGGGTTTCTTTCTCCTCTCTGACCCAGAATAGAAAGATGGTCCAGGGACTTCTAGTTCAGCTAAGGATTCCAACCGTGAAGAGGCTGCCCCAGGTCTCACAGTAGCCCCCTTTTATTCCCACACAGACTTCTCTCACAACAAGTAAAGGCTGGATTGAATTCATACAGTTCAAATGTCTCTCTCTTTGCCTGCTGTAGAAATGTCGCAGCTGAAGTTTCTTCACTTCTGCTTTGCCACAGGCCTCTCTCCCCTCTGCACTATACTTTGCAATGCAGCTCTTGTGTTCACATGTGATCACTCCTATTAGAGCCCAGGTCCCAGGAAAGGAGGTTCAATATCCAAGTCTTTGCCTCCAGGAGGACTTCCTGCCAGTAAACCAGATAGGAACCAGCTCCCTACTTTGATTTCTCAAGGGCCTCTGAAATCAAATTCACTTTTCCTGGCCCTTAAAAATTTCAGCAGAAATCATATTGCAATATATAAATATATCAATAAACATATTGTACACTTTAAACTTATGCAATGTTATATATCAGTTATATCATTATATATTACAATTATTTTTATTAACAAGTAGATAAATTAAGATTTTTAGCTGAAGTTTCAATATCAAAGTCTCAAAAAGTAATAGAATGAATATACAGAAAGGTAGAAGGATAGAGTAGACCTGAAAAGCACTATCAACCAATTCAACATAATTAAGATTTATACAATCTTCACACAACGGTAAGATACAAATTCTACTCAAGTTCCCATAGACTAAAAACCAGGAGACACTGGAACATATCCAGGGACATAAAATCAGGTGCAAAAATATCATGATCTAAAGATATTGAAATCATACAGAGTCTGTTCTCTTATCACTGTGGAATTATGTTAGAAATCAATATCAAAAGATATTTGAAAATAATCCACATATTTTCAAGGCAATGTGACATTTGCCAAGAGATCTTTGACTTAGCCATTGAAAGCCTCAATAAAGTTAAAAGACTGAAAAAACACAGAGAGTGATTGCAGAGAGGAAAGCATTTAAATGAGAAATTAATATCAAAGTGAGAAATTAACATCAAGGATACTTTGAAAACCCCATGTATTTGAAAATTAAATCTCCACTTTTAAAGGATGGGTGTATCTAAGAAGCCATAGCAAGAAAAATTAGAAAATATCTGTAACAGAATAAAAATGAAAAGAGAATTTATCAGAATTTGCTGCATGCAACTGAAGCTACTCAATACAACCAAATACAATGTGGAATCTGGAAGGGGTTTTATCTCTAATTACTCCAATAAACAGATAAGAAACACAGTGATTTTGCATTTGACAAAGTTTCCCCCAATTTCTCTGAATGTTTGTCTCTTGAAATACAGGAAATAAGATCCTGCTGGGGACTCTACTTACCTCTGCTCTCATCCTACCCCCAGTAAAGGTTCTTGGAAGCAGAACTGCAGCATCACAGCCCAGAGCTGGAAAAATGCCAAATGCCATGATTTTCCACCAAAGGAAGCTCTAAAGCCTTACACAGCCACTGTGTATCTCACTTTACTTATCTGTAAAATGGGCATATTAGAAGTGTTGCCTGCTAGGAAAACTGTAAGGATTGAGATAAAGAGGTACTGAGACCTCACACCCAAGAAGTACTCACAGGAGGTCAACTGCTATCACTACAGTTATTCAGTCACTCAACAAACTCTAGTTGGTTATCAGGTTGATCTTGTTTTTCACTTAGTTCCCAACAAGGTATGTGGCAAAAATTAAGTCTACAGTAATCAGTTGTTTAATCAAGTAGGGAATTTATTTCATAAAACAAAACTATTGATGGCAAGAGGCACATGAAAGACAAACATCTTCTAGGAAGGTGAAAAAGGCCCAGAGTGAAGCATAAGGAGTAATCGTTTGGGGGCAATACCGAGAATAGCAGGAGGGAAGATGTCTCTTAAAGGTGGTCATAAGTCAAGAATATTCAACAAGGAAAGATAATCACATCATTAGACGGTGTTGGGAAAACTGAATGTGTTAGTGTTAGTTGCTCAGTCGTGTCCAACTCTTTGCAGCCCAATGGACTGCAGCCCGACAGGCTTCTTTGTCCATGGAATTCTCTAGGTAAGAATACTGGAATGGTTTGCCATTTCTTTCTACAGGAAAAACTGAATATCCACATGCAAAAGATTGGCACTGGATCCCTATATAATACCATTCATGGGGTTCCCACATGGCTCAGTGGTGAATGAATCTGCCTACCAAAGCAGGAGTCGCAGGAGATCTGGGTTCAATCCCTGGGTCTGAAAGATCCCCTGGAGGAGGACATGATAATTCACTCCAGTACTCTTGCCTGGAGAATCCCATGGACAGAGGAGCCTGGTGGCCTATAGTCCATGGGGTCTCAAAGAGTCGTATATGACTGAGCTTGCACGCATAACACAACTCAGGCTTCCCCAGTTGCAGAGCAGTAAAGAATCTCCTTGCAATGCAAGAGACATGGGTTCAATCCCTGGTTTGGGAAGATTCCCCTGGAGAAGGAAATGGCAACCCACTCCAACATTCTTACCTGGGAAATCTCATGGACAGAGGAGCCTGGCAGGCTACAGTCCATGGGGTTGCAAAAGAGTCAGACAGGACAGACATCAACAACAACAACAATTACACCACTCATGAAAATTAACTCTAAATGGATTAAAGGCTTAAATGTAAGATCTGAAACTGCATCTACCTTGAACTCACACAATATTATATAATCAATTATACATCAATAAAGCTAGAGTGAAGGACAGGGAAGCCTGGCACACTGCAGTCCATGGGGTTGCAAAGAGTTGGATATGACTTAGTGGCTGAACAACAAAAAAGCTAGAAAAATACAAATGAAAAAATAAAATTAAAAAAAACTTTTTTAAGTTAGGCATAAGCAAAACCCAAGCCTTTGTCCGCAGGTGTCTGGACCACTGCCCTCACTAGAGAATGGGGCGGTACTGCTGTCCTGGTCAGATTCCAGCTCCATTAATCCACCTCTTTGCAGGCTCCTCATGCTGAAGGACTCTTCCTCTCCTGCACTATTCCAACCTGCACAATTACCAGGATTTGTGAAGCCAGCCAAACAGCCGAGGCTTTCTGTGGCAGGTCCTATAGGTCAGCTGTAAGAGGGCCCTCCAGCCCCCAGTGCTGAGGGCCGCTGTGGGCAGACCATAGGCAGCAGTCCTGGTTGTCCTGCCAACAGCGCCCCCTTCAGGGTTAAAATGATTTTTCTTCTGATGCTCAAAAGCAGCCAGACTCTCCGTGGGTGTTAAGTGGCATGCACAGTTGGCAGGGAGGGTGGATTTCTCAGGGACCTGCCATTACTCACTCTCCATGCCCAGCCCACCCCGTGCTGAAGCAGTAGAATCTTCCCGTTGTCAGGCAGGGAGGACACCCATTAGTCATGCACGAGGTAGTGAGCAGTGGGGAAGATAGAGGTGGTGTTTCTGAGGAGCAGGCTGGCTGGCAGGTGAACCATCTGGAGACACTTGAGGGCAGGTAGCTCTATTCTGCCCACACAACATCACTGAAGAACCTATTTGGGTGTTTACACCTGAAATAGGCTAAGGAAGACATTTAGCAGAATGTTGACGCCATCTAGACTGGCACCTTGGACAAGCTCTGAAGTGGAGCTCACAGGATGAAACAATGCATTCTCAAGCAGGACCCTCTGCTCCCACAGCCTGAGTCTACAATATCATCTCAGTTTCAGGAGAGTCGTGCTGCTGCTGCTCATTTGCTTATGACATTTGTCGTATCCAGCTCTTGCCACCCCATGGACTGTAGCCCACCAGGCTCCTCTGTCCATGGGATTTTTCAGGCAAAAATACTGGAGTGGGTTGCCATTTCCTCCTCCAGGGGATCTTCCCAACCCAGGGGTCAAACCTTCATCTTCTGTGTCTCCTGCATTGCAGGCAGATTCTTTACCTGCTAAACCATCAAGGAAGACAAACAGAAAATGCCCTAATGCACAGCTCACAGCTAGGGCTTCCTTGGTAGCTCAGATGGTAAAGAATCTGCCTGCAATGCAGAAGACCTGGGTTCAGTCCCTGGGTTGGGAAGAGCCTCTGGAGAAGGGAACAACTACCCACTCCGGTATTCTGGCCTGGAGAATTCCATGGACTGTATAGTCCATGGGGTCGCAAAGAGTCGGACACGACTGAGCGACTTTCACAGCTCACAAGTATGTTGTCAGCCTCCATCACCTTGAGATAGAGAAGCTCTTTAATTATTGCAAGAGTTAGGGCTACTTTGAAACCACATTTTGTAAATAACATTTTATTTCAATCTCTTGATTGTTTTAATAAAACTATAATTTTCTAAGGGCAATTATTTTTTAAGTCCCAGGGGTTCTTTCTGTGTTTACTTGCACCCAGGCTGCACTGAACACTCAGTGCATCTGCAATAGCTGTGTCCCCAGAAATGCTCAGGCTACAGTTTTGGTTCTTCTTCTTCATGCAGGAGTCATATGCTGCCTGTTCAACTTAATCATGAACACAAATGCTGATTGCAACTGAGAAGGTCATGGAAAAATATATGGCGCTAGTGGTAAAGAACTCACCTGACAATGCAGGAGACATAAGAGACTCAGGCTCAATCCCTGAGTTGGGAAGAGCCCCTGGAGGAGGGCATGGCAGCCCACTCCAGTATTCCCTGCCTAGAGAATTCCATAGACAAAGGAGCCTGGGGAGCTATGGTTCACAGGGTCGCAAAGAGTTGGACATGACTGAAGTGACTTAGTATGCAGCACACACAGGAAGATCACAGTTATAGATTCTCAAACATTGGTGGTTACCTCAATTACCAAGAACACTTGTTAAAATTAGGGCTGCCTGTCTATTAACCTCTATACCTGCTAAATCTGAATCTGTGAGGGTGAGTAGTTTTAATAAGTTCCAAGATGTTTCTGATGAACTACAGAATTTGAGAACTGCTCTCTGGTCCCTTGCTTCTTTAAGTATAGTCTGTGGACCAGCTATCAACACCTAGAAAAAACATGTTAGAACAGCAGACCTCAGGCCATTCCTCAGACCTGTTGAATTAGACTTTAGCCCATGTGGCCATGTGGCTCATCTGCACACTGGAGTTTGAGAAGCACTGCCCTAGGAGGCTATGACCTCCTGGCAATGGAGGTTAAGGTCCTGAGTGATGGGTAGAATGCAGAGCTGTGCGGTAGGAGCAGGTAGTTGGTCAGGAGTCCCTAAGCAACCTTGAATGTCCTCTTTCCACCCACTCCTTCATCTTTGCCATAGTCAGTGACATCAGAGATTCAGAGATGATGAAGGGGATAAACTCCAGACATGATGTCACACTCAAGCCTGGGCCCAAACTTCAGTTCTGCTACTTCTAGCAGGGCAGTCATAAGAAAATAACAATGTCTCTGATTCTTAGTTCTCTTGTCTTTAAAGTAAAGTGCATCTCCAAAGGTCCTCCCAGATGTTATCATCAACCATTTCACACATACGGAGAGTCACAGTTGAAAGGGACTTTAGACTACCTGGTCTGAATTACTTCCTTGCTGTCTTCATTTTATACATGGAGAACTTGGGTCAACCAGGCAAGTTAAGCTGTTATTCCAACTCATGAAGTGGCAGAGCTCTGACTAGAACCAGAACTCCCAGGCTATATGAGGTGGGGTTTGTAACACACAGAGACCAGGGGCATCACTTCAATGTTGGACGATCTGGGAAACACACTCTGAGAAAACTGTTTGCATGCAGGAAATTCACTGGGGGTGCTCTCCCTTTAAGGGAGTAAGAGAAGCAAGGTAAGGGAGAGGGAGAAGTTGAATCATATAGAAAGTTCAGGAGCTGGGCTTCCCTACAAAGTTATCCTGAATCAAGACAAAGAACCAATCCAGATTCCAAATCAACCAGTTTCTCCTTCCTTTGGGGAGGAACTGTGACCTTTGGCTACCTTCAGATGAGGCACATTCTTAGAGAAAGCTCTGATCTGAGTCATTAGTAGCCAATACTCCCAACGCTTGAGAAAATAAGTACTTCATTTCCATATACTACTTTCAATATTCCATATTGGGCTTCCCAGGTGGCTCAGCAGTAAAGAACTTGCCTGCCAATGCAGGAGACACAGGAGACATGAGTTCCATCCCTGGGTTGGGAAGATCCCCCAGAGGAGGAAATGGCAACCCACTCCAGTATTCTGGCCTGAAAAAAATCCCATGGACAGAGGGCTACAGTCCGTGGTGTCACAGACAGCCGGACATGACTGAGCAACTGAGCGCATATTCCATATAGGAATTCTGGGCGGCATACCCCAGCATCCGACACAGTGCATTTTTGCATATGTACCACCACTTGCATATTCTAAGTGTGCCCTTCTGAAATCCAGATCTGTGCTATTCTGGTTACTCCATTCACCAGAGAAAACCATCAGAGAAAGATTAGTGGGGAAAACCACCATTACCACACCTGATCTTGAGACTGCAAATGACTCTCCCATCTCCCTCCTCTATAATTCATTCTAGATTCCTCTCACCCTAGGCCAACACCTTTGTTTTTCTAGGTAACTGACCAGGTAAGGTGACCCAGGCCCTCATCCCTAGAGACCACACCCTGGTCACCACACCTGTCTCCTACCATGATGTCATAGTTATCCTCATATCGGGCAGGGGAGTACCAAGAGATGCCCCCATGGAGCAAGTGAATGCCAAACGTACCCTTCCCTGCCCCTTTATATAACAACAGCCTACTTCCTCCTGATTATCGGGATCAATGACTCTTGCCAGTATGGTGACTTCTTTCACCACCTACTAATCTCTTGGTACAAGGACCAAAAGAGGCCAGATGCCAATGACAGCTTAAAGTATAACAAGCTCTTATTGTATGTTCTGATGAAAGCATCCCCTTCTGGAAACCAGCACCCTTAGATCCATGGAGTCTACACTGCGGGGCAGGGGAGCACAGATCCCACAGGTAAGTCACTGGGAAGGGGAGTAAGCCGGACCTCTCCTACTTTACCCTTTGGTTCCTGATCGATATATTCTATCTTGTGGGGCCACAGTGTCCTAGTGTTGTTTAGAGTGTATGCCATGTGGATTTCTTTGATCCCTGCTACCAGGGGACCACCACCCATTGCTCAGATACTGAGGT
>NW_011494636.1:2468792-2470490 GCF_000754665.1 Bison bison bison | reverse complement strand
GGTGGCTGAAAAAACAGAGGCTGACTGATGTCAACTGGCCGAGCCATTTCATTTCCTTAGCTATTTAGTGCCTCTCCCATCATGGCTGCTCTCCATGTGCTGCTGTCTTTTAAGGGCTTTTTTTTTTTTTTTTTCTATTCTGGGTCTGTGTTGCTGTGTGGACTTTTGTTGCAGAGAGTAAGGCTACTCTCTGGTTGTGGTCACATGCTCCTCATTGCAGTGGCTTCTCTTGTCATGGAGCACGGGCTCTAGGACACTCGGGCTTCAGTAGTTATGGCTCGTGGGCTCCGTAGCTGTGAATCCCAGGCTCCAGAGCACAGGCTTAATAGTTGTGGCATATGGACTTAGTTGCTCCATGGCCTGTGGGATCTTCCTGGCCCAGGGACCAAACCTGTGTCTCCCACGTTGGCAAGCAGATTCTCTACCACTGGGCCACCAGGAAAGCCCTCTCCAGTGATGTTAATATGCTATGCATAAATTCAGACACTTTATGCCCACTCCCGGAAGTCCACTCACACACCTCTTCCCCAGCCCCTATGCGCTCAATCTTGTAAACTTTTTTCTATCCAGGGTCCTGACCCATAGCCAAACACTATTCTTCAGGAGTCTAGATCTGTTATTCCTTTGGTTCACTCCCCTTCCTGCACAGAATGGATGGCCAGGACTATCACTCCAGTTTCTGCCTTTTGAGCAGATTTCATCTCCTCTTTCTTTATGAACTACGAGCAAGTAGGACTGTGGTTCACAGCAGTCCACTTTCAGCCTTCACCCACAAATAAAGCCAACCCATCTGTGACCCAAACACGACATTCTTCTCCTCCATAAACTATGGATAATGGAGGCTCCATCAGAGCCACAGGGATGGCTGTCAGTTGAAGGAGATGCAATCATAGTCGTGACACAGAAGTCTGAGCCATCTGCTCATGGACCTTCCGGTGATCTCTGGCCCTGCCTGTGCTTGATATTGGATGAGCCACTTGCATTTTACAGACCCATCTGAAACAACAGTTCAACCACAAGCAATTCCTGAAGAGGGACTCAGCTATGACTCAGTAGCAGTCAACACTCTGGCAACTGGAGGAATAAGTACCTAAAGGGGAAATCTGAACAAAGCACAACCAAATCCATTCTAGAATTAAATTAAATCTTCATAGTAAACCTCCGAAAAATCTAGAGAGGGTGTTAGTACCCCCATTTTGCAGATAAAGAACCTGAAGTATCTCGTATCTCAAGATTAAGCAACTGCGGCAAATCAATTCATCATTAGAACAACAATCCCTCAAGCAGCACTGTCCAATAGAAATGTAATCTGAGCCACAGGTGCAATTTTATATTTTCTAGTAGCAACATTAAAAGTTGTTAAAAGATACAGGTGGAATTAATTTTAGTAATAGAGTAAATGGAAACCAGAAGCTCCAACATATTATCAATTCAACATGTAATCAGTTCAGTTCAGTTGCTCAGTCATGTCCAACTCTTTGTGACCCCATGAATCACAGCACGCCAGGCCTCCCTGTCCATCACCAACTCCCAGAGTTCACCTAAACTCATGTCCATTGAGTCAGTGATGCCATCCAGCCATCTCATCCTCTGTTGTCCCCTTCTCCTCCTGCCCACAATCCCTCCCAGCATCAGAGTCTTTTCCAATGAGTCAACTCTTTGCCTGAGGTGGCCAAAGTACTGGAGTTTCAGCCTGTC
>NW_011494636.1:2461192-2468692 GCF_000754665.1 Bison bison bison | reverse complement strand
TCTTTTCCAATGAGTCAACTCTTCGCCTGAGGTGGCCAAAGTACTGGAGTTTCAGCTTTAGCATCATTCCTTCCAAAGAAATCCCAGGGCTGATCTCCTTCAGAATGGACTGGTTGGATCTCCTTGCAGTCCAAGGGACTTTCAAGAGTCTTCTCGAACACCACAGTTCAAAAGCATCAATTCTTCGGTGCTAACAGGTACTACAAATTAATGAGACATTTTATATTCTTTTTACGGCACTGAGCCTTTGAAATCTGACATGTGTTTCACGTTTATAATACACCTCAATTTGAACTAGCCACATTTCAAGTGTTCAGAAGCCACATGTGGCAACTATATCAGAAGCCACGACTTAGATTCTATCCAACTCTCTTTCTCATCCTCTCTGAGCTGTTCCTTCTGAATTGGCAGGACTTAAATAAAGCCTTGGAGAAGGCAATGGCACCCTACTCCAGTACTCTTGCCTGGAAAATCCCATGGACAGAGGAGCTTGGTAGGCTGCAGTCCATGCTAAAGGTTAGACACGACTGAGCGACTTGGCTTTCACTTTTCACTTTCATGCATTGGAGGAAATGGCAATCCACTCCCGTGTTCTTGCCTGGAGAATCCCAGGGACGGGGGAGTCTGGTGGGCTGCCATCTATGGGGTCGCACAGAGTCAGACACGACTGAAGTGACTTAGCAGCAGCAGCAAATAAAGCCTTGGAGGAAGATGTCTGGGCAGTAACCCTGCCTTTGGTGGAATTCTATCTCCTTGCCACTTACAAAGCTTCCAGAAGCCTCACTCCTTTGGCACAACATGTTCTGCTGCTCCCATTTAGCTTCGCAGGTGTTGCTGCCACTTGCTGGGACAGTTCAATTTGAAAAGCCAAAAAAAAGTAGTGATAGAAAATGTTTAACTCCATCTCTGTGTGTACCCTGTAATTTAATGCTAAATCCAGCTCAATTTGGTTTCTGTGGCAACGGAGAGAACCAGTTCTCTATGGCTCATATGTCAGATTTCTAAATGCAGGGTGCCTACAACATGCTCAACATCCCAAACATCTGAGCTCTGATGTGCTCAGAAGCCCTTGATTCTCAGCTTGAGCCACAGGTACAAGGATGCAGTATGGAAGCTTCTGTTAAAGTCTTTACCCAGCCTAGAAAATGTAGAAAAGGGTAGATTAGGGAGCTTTCAAGCCTAGAAATCTTCAGAGATGGGAAAGCTGCTTAACTGGTTTGAGAAGACTTGGGAGAGGGTCTTGGTGAAGACCAAAGGAGGTCTTAGACCTGATGTGGTCATTGGTAACCCTTAGTAGAAGCCTTAGCAGATGTACATGTTCTCTATGAATGGACCCCTGTGGGCAGTCATGAGCCCTCAAAAGTAAATTTGCTTTCTTTCATGTCCTTCCTCTCAGCGAGTAGCATGCATGGGACTGGGGAAGAGTGGGTTTATACTCTGGCTCTAGCATTGACTTTGATACATGAGATGTCTCCTTGCCTCTAGGTCCAGAGATATGGATCCATCCTAGAAAACCCTCTGCCATCCTGGCCAAAGCCCCAAGATTGGAATGAATTTCTAAAGCCCCTCCTCCTTTCAGTACTGAGTTTTTTTTCCTTGGATGCTGAAACTGAAGCTCCAATACTTTGACTACATGATGCAGAGAACTGACTCATTAGAAAAGGCCCGCATGCTTGGAAAGCTTGAAGGTAAGAGGAAAAGGGGACAACAGAGGATGAGATGGTTGGATGGCATCACCAATTCAATAGACATGAGTTTGAGCAAGCTCTGGGAGATAGTGAAAGACAGGGAAGTCTGGCGTGCTGCAGTCCATGGGGTTGCAAAGAGTCAGACACAACTGAGCCACTGAACAACAACAGAACCCCAGAACTAACTGGTTTCCTTAGAAGCCTCTAGAGCAGGTGATTTCAAGAAATTTTTTAACCACCACTCACAACACAAAATGCCAGTAACACCATGTTCCAGGACACTGGTCTACCCACATTCCCGATGAGTTCCTCCAATCTATTTTCCACACCCATTCTATCCAGAGTGAGCTTTCCAGAGCACACATTGTAACAACAGAAAATTCCCTGGTTGCCTCTCATTATTCTTAGATAAGAATCAACCCCATCAACTTGGCTGAGGAAACCCAACAGGACCTGAGCCCCACCTGCTTCAGTCCCCTCCACACCCTCACACTCACCATGCTCCCTCACATTGCATAAGCTCTTCCCTCTGCCTAATGTGTTCTTCCACCCCTTCCCTTCAACCTGATTAACCTCTAGCCATCCTTCAGGTCTCAGCTCAGCCATCCTGACTTCTCTGGACAGGTGCAATCTTTTGTTTATGAGCATTAAATATGTCTCCTTCAACACACAGGTCACCACTGCAATTTTCTATTTGTTGGCATGACTATATGCATATCATCTAGCTCTCCCACTGAACTTTAAACTCTGAAGAGCAAGAATATTTTCTCATTTTTCCCAGCACTGTATCTGGGTGCCTATTACATTGCTTGGCATAAAGTAAAAGTTCAATAAATATATGTCACATGAATGAACAAACATAAATTTCAAGTGACAGCCCCCGACAAGTGGTAAATTTTCATAGAGCTCTTTGTTGAAAAGACTTTGAATGCCAAGAAGACTGGACTGAGTTTCAAAGAGTGTTACAACTAATCTACAATGGCTACCACAGCCCCCTGACGAGAGAATAGCAGCATGAGTTCTGATTATTTGCCCTTGTAATAAAGAGTATGACTTTCCCAGAATGGGCTTGATGCTGAGCAATTTTTTTAGGTTGGCCAAGTGCTGGAATGCATGCTCAACACCCATCCAAATCCTCTTGGCATTCCCTGGAGCTCCTTGGATCACTTTAGACTTTAAATTCTCCACCTGAAATAACCTTTCATCTTTCGGTCACCAACCCTGCTTCCCAAGGAGATCAAGGCAAGAGAGTCTAATCTTTACAAAGTATGTTCCTGACGTCAGCAGGAAGACTAACACAACGTGGCCACATTCCCCAGAACTAACCAAAGCTGCTGCTGTTACTGCTAAGTCACTTCAGTCGTGTCCGACTCTGTGCGACCCCATAGACGGCAGCCCACCAGGCTCCCCCGTCCCTGGGATTCTCCAGGCAAGAACACTGGAGTGGGTTGCCATTTCCTTCTCCAATGCATGAAAGTGAAAAGTGAAAGTGAAGTTGCTCAGTCGTGTCTGACTCTTTGCGACCCATGGACTGCAGCCTACCAGGCTCCTCCATCCATGGGATTTTCCAGGCAAAGCAGGGCTGCCTAGCTTCAAGGTGTGAACTTCACCCTGAAGGATGAACAGTATCAACACAACAACATGGTCCACGAGCCCCCTCCCCACCTTCCATGTATCCAGGGCTGGATGGAAAGCAGATATCATTTCCTGATTGACAGACCAGGAGTCTGTCTCAGCTACAGAATCATCCTATTATTTGGCTCAGGAAAGGTGAAAGGGGAAACCAAGGGTCCAGGGGAAAAGTCTGCTAATCCATGATAGGAGAGCATTTTGTTAGGGTTTTTTCTTTCTTTCTTTACTGGTTATAATAAAGATTAATGTGGAACAATGCTTGTCACGAAAGAATTCTGGAAAAATTAAGGGCTTTTATTTGTTTTTATCAGTGCTTCTAGATCTAATTAATTCAGCCTGAGATGCTGCTGCCTTAGAGACCCTGTCATTTTTGCTGCATTGATGGAAATATAGCATTTCCATGCCAGGATGGCAGAGCCTTTCTTGTGCTCTGCAGTATGGACCATGTCTGGAGTTTTGTGTCTGTTTCTGAGCTCAGCATTTATAATCCATCAAGTGTCAGTGTCACCTCCTTCCCATCCATATTATAAACACTGCAGGGCAGAGGCTATGTTCTGAAGAGCTCTGCAAAGTTATTTCACGGTCCCTATCCACAGTGCAGGACACAAGGTGGGCATCCTACAAATAGCTTGGAGTAAGAAATGGCAACTCACTCCAGTGTTCTTCCCTGGAAAATTCCGTGGACAGCAGAGTCTGGTGGGCTACAGTCCATGGGGTGACAAAGAGTCAGACACGACTGAGCACACACACCTATAAGTAGCTTGTATCATCTGGGCAGGGGTTGCCACTAGAGGATGGTTCACAAGACTGACAAAAACTGTGAAGAGTCCCCCAGGCAGGCCCCACTTGCCCGCAGTGACAGTCACGTAGCAAAAAGCCCTGGGTGTGTTGCTTTTGCCACCTTAGGTTGAACAGCTTGTGCAAAATCACACAGACAAATTCTGCAGGTGCCAGGCCTGAAATGTAGCCCCGGTGGAAGAGGACGAACATCTTCTGAGCATCTTTTGTAGATCAAGGACAAAAAAGGTTCAGTTGCCTTCTGTCCACAGATGCCCAGAGACCCGGCGGGGAGATGCACACAAGTACCTGTCTGCTCGGGGCAGGAGCCCCCTGGCCCTGCCTCCTTCCTTCCCTCCCCTCAGTAAAGGCCCTGGTGAGGGCCACTTTGCCGCAGTGCCCTCGTTCCTGCCTGTAAACAGGCATGTGAGTTTGGCAGGGTGCAGCTGCCCGCTCCGCTCCAGGAGGCTGAAATGACTCCTCGGGAAGGTGCCGGCTGTGCCTCGGGACCTGTCGGGATGAAGGACACCAGCCGGGCTGTCTCTCACCGTTCGCCTGCTGATTTGGTCCCCAGCAACTAGTTTTTATGTCACAGCCTTTTCCACGCCATCTTTCCCTCTATACTTTGCTTCTCCTGATGCAGTACAGCAAGGTGTGTTTGTCACTCCTGCTTCCCCAAATAATTCCGGACTAGAGCTTTTGCAATTGCAGGCTGCTTGGGAACTTCATCCTCTGCTGGGACGATCTCCTTGGAAATGAGTTCCTCTGGGTAGGGTGCTCTGAAGGTTAATTTTCTGGGGAAAGATGGCTAGGGCAGCCTGATTGCACCAGAATAAACATTTGCTGAGAGAATATTTCTAGGAAAAATTAGACATAGAGGATTACAGAGAAGGAATGATTGAGTTTATTTTGTGCCAGGCAGATAAAAGGCATTGCTGCTACTGTTGCTATGTCACTTCAGTCATGTCTGACTCCTTGTGACCCCATGGACTGCATATGTCTCCTGCATTGGCAGGCAGGTTCTTCACCACTAGCACCACCATTAAGGATATATAATAGTAAATGTTTAATATATATATATATACACACACAAATTTTAAATATATATAGATATATGATGGTATATGAGTGGTATCCGTGAGACATAGATGCTATATCCACCCATCTAGCCATGCATGTGTGCTCAGTCATGTCCAACTCTTTGTGACCTCATGGACTATAGCCCACTAGGATCCTCTGTCCATGGAATTTTCCAGGCAAGAATACTGGAGTGGGTTGCCATTTTTCCTCCAGGGGATCTTTCCAATCCAGGGATTGAGCCCATGTCTCCTGCATTGCAGGTGGATTCTTTACCACTAAGCCACCTGGGAAGCTCCACAGATGTTATATATAAGGTAATAAATGAATTAATAAGGGTGGTAACAAAATGCGCCCCTACTGGTTTGTCAGCACTTCAATGACTTTACAGTGCTGTAGTCTAGGGCAGTGAACATTTCTCTTTCAGAAGTTTTGCTTTTAGAATCAGAACCTGCTCCCCAGCTACCTACTCAGCCCATCACAAACAAACCTCCTACTGTATGAGAGACTCTCAGGACAGGAGGTGCATGCAGATTAAGCAAAAGGCACATAATGATTCATTTTTCAGTGCCCTTTTGATACTGGTTCACATGTCTATTGGGATTCTGAAACTAGTTCCAATCCCCTAGTCGAAATCAGAACTCTCTTGTTTAACATTTCTGAGCATTTAAAAAATCAGAAATAAATGAACAAAATACTGCATTCATCTTCTAGGCTTCAGGTTCAGATACAGTCCTCAGAAGAAAACTCCCTCAGAGCAACCAGCATCAGTCTGGGCCTCACCTGTCCCTTTTGTATCCTTTCTGCAGGCCTCCCCATCCCCAAATCCAGTCCTGGCTGCCTCTTGCTCACTGACTTCTTTTTGTTGATTGTTGTAGTTTGATGATAGTCACTTAAGACGTGTCCAGCTCTTTTGTGCCCCACAGATTGTAGCCCTCCCGGTTCCTCTGTTCCAGGCAAGAATACTAGAGTGGGTTGCCATTTCCTTCTCCAGTGGATCTTCTCCACCCAGGGATCGAACCCATGTCTCCTACATTGCAGGTAGATTCTTTACCCCTGAGCCACCAGGGAAGCCCAGTCCTCACCCTAGTGCCTCTTTATACACATTTCCAACCCAAGTCCTGATTCTCCTTCCCATTTGATTATCAAATCTGATCTTGTTTCAGGGTCAGCATTAGCACTTTTTTCCAACAACCATTTCATTATTAGACACTTTCTCCAGGGATATTATAGGATCTGAGTCCAACTTCAGTGGCATTAAATGTATTGGTTATTTTCTGTCTATAGCATGAGTACTTCCAGTATGATAATTTTCTGGAACCCAAAGCACCAATGCAGCTGGAATCAGGGTGTCTGAAAAGAGGCAGCTGTCGCTTCACATCCTACAAAATGTTTCCACAAAATCTACCCCCAGATGCTAAACTCTTTCACTAGGGAGAGCTGATTCATGGAATTTAAAATAGAATTTCTGTATGGCTGGATAATTCTGTGGAGGAAAACAGAAAAGGAAAAAAAAAAAAGTATTGCTGTCCTAAGTCCTTCCTTTTGAGGCCAAGTCAGGGCACAGAGTGTTGTGGACACTGGGATGATGGGAATATCAGAAATGCACTTTATCACATAGAAACTCTTAGGGACCCTGAAAGATTCTCTGCAAAAATGAGCAGTTCTTGGAACTTCACTGAAATATCTGCTCCCAGGCAAGAAATGTCAAGTCGAGATCTAAAGCCAAAGTGTACCAGCCCTGTGAAGCCCCTGATAATTTCTGTTTCATGCCATAAACTCTGCAAGATATTTGGTGATGATGTCACCATAACTTCTTTGAGACACAAGATACTGAATCCTATCCCTTTCTGCCTTCCTAGGCATTTTTCAATATTGAAACTTCTCTCTCTTATAATTCAGTCTCCTTCTGATACCTGGTTTCTTCCAGTTTTTAATGTCTAAACTTTTCACATGAAAAAAAATGAACTTGGCTCAACCTCCCCTTTGCTGGCTCCTCCTCCTTTCACTGTCTTTTAATGTTAGGGTTTCCTGTAAATTGGGGCAGCCACTGTGGAAAACAGTATGGAGGTTTCTCCAAAACTAAAAATAGTACTACCATATGACCACAACTCCATTCCAAGGTATATATCTGGAAAAAACCCAAACCACAAATTCAATAATATACATGCACCCAATTTTCATAGCAGCATTTTTACACTAGCCAAGATATGCAAGCAACCTAAGTGTCCATCAGCAGATGAATGGATCAAGATGTGAGATATATACATTAATATATGGCAGGTGGATTCTTTGCCACTGAGCCACCTGGAAAACATATATATAT
>NW_011494636.1:2455354-2461092 GCF_000754665.1 Bison bison bison | reverse complement strand
TATATATATATATATATATAGAGAGAGAGAGAGAGAGAGAGAGAGGTTATATATATAATACATATATTATATATATATAATAAAGTATTACTAAAATAAAATATATATATATATATAATAAAATACTACTCAGCCATTAAAAGAAAGAATGAAATGTTGCCATTTGCAGCAACATGGATACACTTGGAGGGTATTGTACTAGGTGAAATAAGTCAGACAGAGAAGGACAAATACTGTATGATATCAATTATGTGTGGTACCACTTTATACAACAAACTAGTGAAGGTAAAAAAAAAAAGAAGCAGCAGACTCACAGATGCAGAAAACAAACTAGTGTTTACAAGTAGGGAGAAGGAAGGGGCTACATAGGGGTAGGGGAGTAAGAGGTACAAACTAAGGTATAAAGTAAGCCAAAAGGATATATTGTGCACACAGGGAATATAGCCAATATTTTATAATAACTATAAATGGAGCATAATCTTTAAAAATTGTGAATCACTATATTTTATACTTGTAATATTGCCCACCAACTATACTTCAATTAAAAATAGATATCTTCAGATTTTTAATCAGAGGATAGTTGCTTTACAATGTTGTCTTGGTTTCTGCCATACAGCAGCTCAAGTCAGCCATAAGTATATGTATATCCCTTCCCTCTTGAGCCTCCCTCCCAACTCCCCCACCACCTATCTCATCCTCCGAAGTCATCACAGAGCTCCGAGCTGATCTCCCTGTGTTATACAGCAGCTTCAGCTTCCCAATAGCTATCTGCTTTACACGTGGTATTATATGTATACTATATATGTATATATGTGTGTGTGTTAATATACGATATTTGTTTCTCTGACTTACTTCACTCTACATAACAGGCTCCAGGTTCATCCACTTCAGTTCAACTGACTCAATTAGGTTCCTAAAAAATAATAATTTTTTAAAATGTTACCAGCCTTTATCATTACAAACTGTTTTCAAATACTAATTTAATTTCACCTGACACATTTTAATAAATAAAATGTTATTATAACTGTCATGAAAAAGAATGAATAAACAAAAGAAATTTTCGAAGTTATTATGATTATGCTTGGAATTGTTCTCCATCTTGCTGTCACCCTCAGACCATCTTGATCATCTGAAAGCAGGTTTTATCAAAATAATTCCATAATTAAGAAGCTCAAGTCAACAAGGTGAGGAGTGATGAAAAATACAAATATGTCCGTATGTATATATCAGAAAGCTTCTTGTGAAATGACAAGTGCACTATAATGGGAAGTTTTATAGTAAGTTCATAGCCCCCAAACTAAGAAATGACTGTAGTGATTTACAATTCTGAAACCTTGCTGAAAATACCCTCCTTTCTTTAGTGCAGTGTTTCCAAGCTCCTCGTCAATTTGCTAAAAACCAATTCCCAGACAGCCAATTCCACAGACCAACATTTGGGCAAATGGGTTTGCTTCCGTATTTCTCCAAATATGTTGCCTGAGTCCCCTGCAGTGTTATTACCTGAAATGCTCATTCAAAGCACAGGCCATCCCAGACCTATTAATGATGGGATCCAGGAATCCAGGTTTTAAATACCAAGGTGATTCTCATGAAAGCTAAAATTTGAGAGCAAGACTGTGGTTCTAGAGGGCAGACAGCCATGATTTGCAAAGATATTGAGCTATCTTTTGCTTGTCTCTTGACGACCGCCAAGCCATGACAAGAACCTGCCAAATGCTGTAGTGAAACCCTCTCTCCTGGAAAAATAAAGATGTCTTGCTTTCTAAATTCTTTAAGAACAGTTTGCTTTAGACAAAAATAGTTTGGGCAGCAGGGAGTTTAGAGGAAGTCATTCTTGCTTGGGAACTCAGTGGAGAATGTTGTTCCTTCTAAAAGCCTCCGGCCAGTGGGTTACATCCAGAACTGACCTCGGAAAGCAGGGCCTGCAGGAAATAGAGCCTTGCAAGCTTTTGGCAACCAGGAGTTAGGAAAAGGCTTCAGTCATGGATGGTCTCATGACCCTGGACAGCAGAAGACACCTACGCAGACAGAGAGGGTTAGGAAGAATGTCTTTGCTTAAAATAGTACAGAATATCCAATCCCTGTATCCTACATTTCTTTTACTCTAGGTAATCATATTTTTGAGCACAACTGTCTCTGGTATGCCATCATCAATAGAAGTGACAGTATTGTCCACCAAAGGAAATGAACTATTACAATAATAACAGATACTCTTCATGGTATAGCTACAATATGGAACTCTGCCTTCACAGATTATAGTCCATGTCCATGAAGTAGGCTGTGCTTAGTCTCTCAGTTGTTTCTGACTCTTTGCGACCCCATGGACTGCAGCCCACCAGGCTCCTCTGTCCATGGGGATTCTCCAGGCAAGAACACTGGAATGGGTTGCCATGCCCTCCTCCTCCTCCCAATCCAGGGATCAAACCTGGGTCTCCCGCATTGCAGGTGGATCTTTACCATCTAAGCAACCAAGAAAGCCCTGGTGAAGAACAAGATGAAGAAGGCAGATGAAATTATTAGCACAACACAGAAAGGAAAAGAGGCCTGAAAGTCTTGGTAATCTGGCCAAGGTCATGCAACTAGAGAGTGGGTCTGAATCTGAACCCAGATCTGTGCCCTTTCACTGAGTCATGACTTTAGGTGGTAAATTAAATTTATACAAGTTAATTACTAATTCCATTCCATCTTCATCCAGTCTTTTCTAGCCATACTATTCCCTCTTTAGATCTCTCTCTAGCTTTATGCTCTGCCCAAATCAAGCCAGAATTTTATTTCTTTTCTTTTCCCATTCTTACTGAGATATAGATGACATATAACACTGTGTAGGTTTATGGTGTACAATGTGATGATTTAAAGCAACATATACTTTTTGGGGAAACAGTGGAAACAGTGTCAGACTTTCTTTTTCTGGGCTCCAAAATCACTGCACATGGTGACTGCAGCCATGAAATTCAAAGACGCTTACTCCTTGGAAGGAAAGTTATGACCAACCTAGATAGCATATTCAAAAGCAGAGACATTACTTTGCCAACAAAGGTCTGGCTAGTCAAGGCTATGGTTTTTCCTGTGGTCATGTATGGATGTGAGAGTTGTACTGTGAAGAAGGCTGAGCGCCAAAGAATTGATGCTTTTGAAGTGTGGTGTTGGAGAAGACTCTTGAGAGTCCCTTGGACTGCAAGGAGATCCAACCAGTCCATTCTGAAGGAGATCAGCCCTGGGATTTCTTTGGAAGGAATGATGCTAAAGCTGAAACTCCAGTACTTTGGCCACTTCATGCGAAGAGTTGACTCACTGGAAAAGACTCTGATGCTGGGAGGGATTGGGGGCAAGAGGAGAAGGGGACGACAGAGGATGAGATGGCTGGATGGCATCACTGACTCGATGGATGTGAGTCTGAGTGAACTCTGGGAGTTGGTGATGGACAGGGAGGCCTGGTATGCTGCGATTCATGGGGTTGCAAAGAGTCGGACATGACTGAGCGACTGATCTGATCTGATCTGATCTGATACTTTGTTGAAATACTTACCACAATAAGGTTACTATAAAACTCCATCCCCTCACAAAATATAATTTGTATATGTGGTAAGATCTATTCTCTTAGTAAATTTCAAGTACAATTGGTAAGAATAGTTATCCTGTTGTACATTGGATCCCCAGAACTTATTCATCTTATAAATGGAAGTTTATGCCCTTTGACCAAATTCTCCCCATTTCCCTACCACCCAGCCTCTGGTAATCACCATTCTACTCTCTAGATAATGAGGATTCACAGTCCTTTCAATATTTCTCAAAGCCCTTATTTCTAATCTTCCTTTCATGTATCTGGCTTTTCTATTTTATTCTTGCTTGTTTCTGAACCTTTTCACACTCCATAGTTTTCTATCAGATCATACCACAAAAGGAATATTAACCTTTGTAAACAAGTTTTACATGTATAAGCACGTACTTTTTTTCCCCCTTAGGGAGGGGCATTTTATTTTATTGAAATATATTAGACAAATGATATTGTATAAATTTAAGATATACAACATGCTGATTGATATGTTTATATATTGTAATATATTGCCTTTGTAGCAATAATTAGCATCTCTATCTTGTCACAGAATTATAAGCACTTACTTTTTTAACAAGTGCTGAATGTATCTTTAAAAAAATAAGTTTAAACATTTTCTGTATTAGACACTTACCATGTGCAAAGTACCATACAGAAATGTCAACGACATGGGCACTGACCTCAAAGTGTGTACAATCCAGTAAGAAGAGCAGTAAGACATAGACACAAATAGCGTAAACCAAGTGGAAAGTAAAGAGAATCAAGAAAAGTAGAATTAATATTTCCATTAGTTTCTCTATGACATCTCTACTCCCAAATGTACTTCATCCTGAATCAACCCAGTAACATCTTTGCTGGTAACTCATCTTAGCCTTAATGCAAATCTGCTGCTATTCCAGCCCACCTTGTTTGTCCTTGTAAAAGTCAACTTTTGTCAAATGCTTCCTCACCATCACTTCAGCCCTCTGTTCAAGGATCTCTGTTAGATGACTACTATTTTTAGATCAAATCCACTTTACCTACAGGACACTCCAGACCATCCCTAACCGACATGTTCACTTGTTGGTCTAGGGGTGACCCAATTCCATGAAAATCAAAAAACAAGAGACTGTCCCACATGGTTGCTGTGGTATTCTGGTTCAGGGCAAATATGCTTGCTTATCTTGGTTTATGCAATAGATGTTCTTCAGGCTGTTGTGAATATCATTGGAATGATTGCATATCCTGGAGAGTCTGTATACAAAATGCGCTCTGCGCATTGAATCCAGTTTTCTCATTGATTTACATTGTGTTTCCCAGAGCTCTTTCTTTCTCTTATGTACATTTCATCTGCAGGTCTTCTAATGTTAGTTTGCATCTTCTTTGCCCAGAGACCCATTATCACTCATCATTTTACCATCTCTGAAAGCACTGAGAGGAAGGATCCCAGAAAAAAAAATGTGAGTCATTAACTGTTGTGAATAATTTATCTGAGTTTTGAATTGAGTTTGCTTAAAATATATTCCTATCATAACTTACTGAAAGAATTTCAACTCTGCTAACCGGCAAACAGAAAAACAGGCCAGTCCCCGAAGTGGGCAACAACAAAAAAATAGGCTTCTCTAATGAGAAGTTTCTATTGGGATCTTGTTCAAATAAACCAGCTGTGAAATACATTTGGAAATCACTGGGGAATATGTGATATCCCCATGGGATATCATGAATATGTGAGAATATCACCCACCTAGAGACAGGCATCCTGGAATGAGAAGTCAAGTGGGCCTTAGGAAACATCTCTATGAATAAAGCTAGTGGAGGTGATGGAATTCCAGTTGAGTTATTTCAAATCCTAAAAGATGATGCTGTGAAAGTGCTGCACTCAACATGCCAGCACATTTGGAATACTCAACAGTGGCCATAGGGCTGGAAAAAGTCAGTCTTCAATCCAATCCCAAAGAAAGGCAGTGCCAAAGATTTCTCAAACTACCACATAATTGCACTCATCTCACATTCTAGGAAAGTAATGCTCAAAATTCTCCAAGCCAGGCTTCCACAGGATGTGAACAGTGAACTTCCAAATGTTCAAACTGGATTTAGAAAAGGCAGAGGAACTAGAGATCAAGTTGCCAGCATCCATTGGATCATCAAAAAGCAAGAGAGTTCCAGAAAAACATCTACTTCTGCTTTATTGACTACTCCAAAGCCT